>NC_042621.1:22246633-22553605 GCF_901001135.1 Rhinatrema bivittatum | reverse complement strand
CCGTAATGTCTCACTCTGAATGTCAAAGTGGCCCCTAACCCCTACACTTCTACCTAAACCTCACCTCGAGTTACTAGGTGGGCCTCATATTGAGGTATAAATATCTATCTACTATAAGGGCTTCATAGCTTCTCTCTCTCTCTCTCTCTCTCTCTCTCTCTCTCTCTCTCTCTCTCTCTCTCTCTCTCTCTCTCTCTTTTGCTCTCTCTCGCTCTCCCCCTCCCCCCCAGTGGTTTAGGTAGGAATTGCAACAATTGTGGTACTTACTGTAAAGTGTGAAAAAGTTATCACACTCTGTGGTAATACCTATGCAAAATGCTAAGGTAGCACACTTTGCAATAAATAGGCTATTACCACAAAACACACCCCTCTTCCCATCGCATGTGGTAGTTTGATGAATCCTTGCCTAAGTTTGCATTAATCTGATAAAGGGAGTATAACTCCTGAAAGCTGGTCAAAAATGTTTTATGTTCAATAAAATTGCATCAGCAGTGTCATAGCTGGACATCTTAGCTCCCTCTTCTGAAACAGCAAGAAGACTTCTCGCCCTTTCTCTAAGTGGGCAGCAAACCAGTTTTTTGAAACTGCATGCCACCTCTAAATGCTCACTTTATGACACTTTTAAACCTATGTCTGTGCCACTTCACTATCCACCTTCCCCCCACCCCAAGACTAAGAAGACACACACACACACACACACACACACTCACATTAGGTGCAGTCTTGACATCATGAATAACTTGTTTTATGAATGTTCCAAGAATGTTAAGAAAGAAGATGATGATGATGACCTCCTCAACATTTGGTGACTGTTATCAAAACACATTCTTATTTGGCCAGCAAACCAAATAGCAGTGTCTTCAGAAGTCCTGCTTTCAATTACTAGGCCCCACATCTGTCCATTTGGCCTGCTGGGAAGACATCATTCATGGTCCCTTAGGTGGTTATTATAGTCACCGCCTAACAGTAACACTTGTGGTCAGGATTCAGGGTGCATGTGGATAGAGCTCCGAAGGGAACCATGGTTTGGGACTTATTATCTAGGAATGGCTGAGGACTAAAAATAGAAGTCATATGGAACTTTGCTGGGTGCAACTTTTGGTGGCTTTGCCCTCGGTCCTCGTTACCCGGGAACTCACAATATTGTCTAACAATATTTGATCCATCTGCTGCCTAATGACCCTTGCTTAGTTTTATCCCTTTCTTATTTTATTTTTAGGCTCATCCTTACATAACAAACATGAAATACTATATAAGGTTGACTTACAAAGATTTTCTTTTTCCAGATCATCAGAGAGAAGAGAAAAAAAGCAGATATGCTACTAATATATATACTTATGATGTTAACCTAATGCAACACCTAATGTCTTTAGAAATGTAAAGATAAAGCACAATCATATGCATTTAATTTAATAAAACCATTGAAAAGAAATATCCAGCTGTTTTTTCTTTACATACAAAAACAGAGATGACAATCCAACTTAATGGTTATTCTATTGTGGCTGAAGACAGAAAGTTTATTTGTGTTTTATAAGTCTTATTTTAATTTAAGCATTAGAAATTCTCTTTCTATGTCTAACTTGCTGTAGAGTTTGATAATGCTGTCTCACATTTTCTTCAAGTAATTGCATGCATCTATATCTGAGAACTACCTTTTTTTTTTTTTTACTCCCAGTAGTTCTTGCATTATCAGTAATAGTCTTTAATACATGACCAGTGAAGTGATAATACGATGCAAATCGTGCTTCCTATTTAAGGACAGTAGAGTCTGAGCATGTTAAGATGCAGGCTTGATGATTTCCATTATATCTCCAAATTAGGCTGACCTTCCCCGTAGGTTGTGATCTAATAGATACTGTGATTTTGTGATCTGGGGAATGTTTCTTTAATTTGTTTTTCCTTGTAAAATATGTATCATGTTTCTGCAGCAAAGTGGATTCTTTGTGTAAATTTCATTTTGAAATTTCAATAAATAATAAATTAAAAAAAAAAAAAGATGCTGGCCTGAATTTCCACACAGTTTTGCTTAGGAGGTCTGTGCCTAGAGTGGAAAAATTCTGGGGGCAGCAAAGGTCCAAATGCTGCAAAATAATGTGACTGATTTGGGATGTACCACCCCACTGACTGCTCCATTGGACACTACAGTTAGACATCTCAGCAAGGGAAGCAGAGTTTTATAGCTCTAGCCATTCATACAGGGCTGTTTCCTCTGAAACCTTCACTGTTTAGTGGATGCTATAATACATCACCAAGATGATACCAGGACTCCTTTCTGGGAAGGAGAAAGTTGGTGGCACAGACTGTGTGCAGGAGCAGCAAAATCCTAAACGGCATCTCTCTCTTGACTAACCAGGTTACTTCGTTCATTTAAACCTCGCTGTGCTTTTTGCCTTGATCATGTCCTCTGACCACAGATTCCACAGCTTGCTAGTGCACTGAGTGAAAAAACACTTTCTATGATTTGTTTTCAATCTGCTGGTTGTCAGTTTCATGGAGTGTCCCTTGTTTTAGTATCATTTGAAAGGGTAAATGACCATCCTTTATTTACCCTTTTCACCCCACTCATGATTTCATAAACCTCTACCGTGCCCCTTCCCAGCTGTTTCTTTTACAAGCTGAAAAACCCTAGCTATTTTTTTTTCAAAAGAGGACTTTGATGCACTTTCACATGTTTGTTTTTACAGAATTCATAATTAATAACTGCTTTGCATGATTATATATTACAGCAGCTCATTAATGTTGAATTTAAATAACTTTTATATGTAGCAGACTCCGTACAAAAGGAGGGGCTTTTGTGAAGTCACTTGACACAAATGGGTTTTGGATGCAAACACCAAGCACAATGTAGGAATGTTAGTGCTTTTTGTGGGATTGTGTGCATTTTGCACATATTTGTGCATGAAGCTCACTTTTGTAAAGTGACTTTGCACTTTAGTACATCAGTCTCTGGATATCCGACAAGTCTGCATTTCATGGCTTTCAATGATCACTTTCTATTAGAATGGCTGAAAAGATGCTTCTTTGCTGAAATAGAGAGCACCGATTCACCTAGAGATTGGCAGACATGGACAAGATGTGCTTTGAAATAAATATTTATTGCTTAATGTGCAAACAAAGCCACAGGTACAGAACATCAGAGCTGGCCTGGTAAAAGACAAGCACAAATGTTTGTAAATCCAGAGGATTTAAGAAACCACACTGCTTCTGCATTATCCCATGACTGATTATAACATCCTATATTTGTTTTCGCCTGTCCTTCCCACTTTAATGGCACTTACATTGATAACTTCAAACAAAGGAATCGGATCTTGATAGTAGTTCAGAAATTAGGTGGGTGCACAACTTTGAAAGCTCAACATTTGTTGTCATCTTTTTCATTTTACTTAATCTCTTGTGTGGCAACATGTAGTAATGAACTGATGATTATAAAATTCATTTTTTTAAAAGGCGAAAAAAATATCCTGTCAATGCCTCCTATAATTACACTACCATAAGGCATATCAGTATTGCTGAATATCTCTGACTCATAGGGCTCCATTTTCAAACGGGCTACCTGCTTAACTTCTAGAATTAGGTGGCTGAATCGGCCTCCTTTGAAATAAACTGCAGCTCAGCCACAGTTTCACTTAGGTGGTTACATTTAAGCACTAAATGTGAGTAGCTTTGGTCTGGGAGAAGAGCCTGGCACTAGGCCCAAGGCATCTGACTGGGCACAAGGCTAACTGCTCTAAATCTAGCCAGCAATCCCTGTGCCCAGGGTTAGAAAACATCTTCCTCTTCTGCTGGATCTTCTGAAAAAAAAAAAAGTGTGGCCCCAACTAAGTGTGCTGATCCCCCCCCCTCACTCACTCTTCATAACAAAATCAAGCCCCCCCCCCAAAAAAAATGTTTCTATTTCTCCCATATATCTGATTAGCAAAACAAAGAATCCTTCCATCCCAATGACCTACATATGTTCTTAATATTAGGGGTGTGCAGAGGGACGCCATACGTTGCATTCAGGATTCGTGTTCGTCGGAGGGCAGATACGTTGCATTCGGCAAGGGGGCCCCCCCAATACGTTCTATATGTCAAATCCTATTCATTTCCCCGCTAAAATTAAATTAACTACAACCCCCACCCCCCCAAGACTTACCAAAACTCCCTGGTGGTTCAGCGGGGGATCCGGGAGCCATCCCCTGCATGGAATGAGAACAGTGAGTACACAACTGCAAGACCACTGAGCAGAGATTACCACCAACCAAAAAACACAGTCCACTCAGTTTGTCCTCTAAATAGGAAAATGTTACTTAGAGAAGGAAAACTTAGCAGTTACAGCAGCAGGTACAAAACAAGTTCCATTCAACTCCACAACTAAGGGAAAACAACAAATGTCTTCCAAAGCACTTTTTCAATGCACAGTTGTTATGAAATGTAAGTCAGTTAGTGTCCAGTTAGTCATCTCCCACTGGTACTCTGTTGTTCAGCCCAGAAAGGAAAAAACAAGAAGCCATTCTTGAAATGTCTCCAATAGCTCACACGTCACAGAAAAGCCCAAGTCCAGTCTCCTGCCTTCCTCCGGTGGATAGAAAGTCACTCCTGTCTTCCTGTAGAGGAATCCTTATCTTCCCAGGAAAAGCTCCTGGTAGCCAGGGGTCAGGACATACAGCTACTTGCTGCCCTGTTCTGTCTTCCAGTTCCTTGACTTAACTCAGATCTCTCAATTTAAAAAAAAAAAAAAATCCTCCAAAACTCCTTCAGTCAGGGATCAGTAACACTCCTCAGGAACTCCAACTCACAACTTTAGCTGCAACTTGATAACTCCTCCTTGTGCCTCATGGAAGGCATTTTTATACCCCCCACACTGATCCATCCCTTCTGGGAGAAAGAATCCACCATCACTCACCAGAAACTCATCTCTTCTTGAAGGTTCCCAATGTTAACCAATACACTCAATTCAACCTATAGTAGGGCCTAAGCTGCTCTATTCTTCTCATCTGATGTACTAAGCAGCCTACCTGTTACTTTTGAGCTTTCCCTTTGCAAAGCTCCTTTCATTTGACTAAACTTCTACCAGATGTCTAAGAGACTTCCTTGTTCTGCAACTTTCAGTTAACAACGAAAGATCTACTTCTATCCTAGTATCCAGTTCTTTCAATTGCTGTGTCATTAGCATGAGTATCTTTTTCATGTACTGTATTGAAATTTATTTTGCCTTGATGCAGTTGATGGCAAAAATTGTAAATCATTAATTCATTCTCATTCTTTTAATTTATCTTTCATTTTCTGTGATCTGGCTGATCTAGATTATTTCCTAGTCTCTGTAAATCAAAGGAGTTTATCTTCATTGGTTTGTTTGCTGTTTTATTTTATCAGACACATCTCCATTTTCTGGTATTACCTGATAGTGAACACACAAAAAAATTAAACTTCAGTCTCCTCTACTAATGTCCTTTTCAAATGAGGCAGCAGCAAGTCATAATGTTAACGACTGAGTCAGCAGTAGCAAGAGCTCTGCTACTTTATTAGTTCAGGTAGGGTAGGTACTTTGTCATTAGGTAATTATTCTCAACTAAGACATTACTGTAAACAGTATATAGCATTATCATTACCACTGTATTGGTTTAAAGTTGTTAAACTCTTACTATTTTACCTATACTTGATTAGAAAATGAATTCCTATTTGTTTAGGCAAAACATTTCTGAATTATTACTTATTGCAACAATTGCTTGTCAGTCTAATAATTTATGCCCCTTGACTGTTCTGAAGGGCTGTGTTGCCATACCATTCTGAGAAAAATCTATAAACAGCATTCTGATTGTGGCTTTTTGTAAGACTAACTGCAAATGTTGCAGAATGCAATTTTAGCTACTTAAATGTATAGCATTACTATACCTACCAGCCTTAAACTGGTTTGCTTGCAGGAGAAAATAAAACAATAACCTGGCACTAAACACTACAGATGCTCAACATTGAACATGGCATGACATACAATGTTGACCAATGAAAACATGCATTCAGGCATGACAGTTCCATGAGCTTTATTGGCCTAAGAGTTATTAAGGTGGAATGAGAAAATAGCCATCTCAGCTGTATTAGGTTTCAATTGCTAGGTTTGTAAATAACTCTTTTGTCCTCTTTTTCAGATGCCTTGAAAGAATTATTTTATTTGACCAATGCAATATCATCAGCATAAATACATTTGAGAAACTGTGATCATCATGTTGCTGGTGTACCAACTGAAAATGACCAAAGACCCAGGTTTTGTGTTTGTGTGTGTGAATGTGTGTGTGTGTTTTTGTTTTGGTTTTTTTTTTGGGGGGGGGATCTTTCATTCAACACTTGCCAGCTGTTCAAATCCTCATTAAAATCTATGCTAAATGTACAGTTTTGTGGAACAAAATTAATGCACAAAAAAATCACTCATGATACCTTGAATTTACTCTAGAATAAACTCTTATTTTCTAGCACTTCAAAATTACTAGTTTAAAGACAGCAACAAGGGCAATCATCATAGGGAAACTTACTGGATGATCTTGAAGAAATGATACTCCTCAGTAGATCAGTCGAGTCTCTGATACTCTCTAGAGCTGTTGCGACCATCGCTGCCCGGCATCTCTACTCCGCCCACCTTACTTCTTTTGCGACTCCCTCTTTGGTTAATGGAAGTTTGGCTGCCGCGGCGTCATCTTGCCAACCTCTTCCGGTGTCCCCAGACCGACTAGACACTACCGTCCGCCATGTTCTCCTGAAGCCTAAGGGCACGTGCTCGGCGCGGCCCTGACTCAAGTACCAGCTGTGGCGCAAACCTCAGGGGCGTTCCCCTGAGATGACGTCATCCTCACCGGATACTTAAGGTCTTCGTTTTTGCTAGCTATTCGAGTTAGCAAGGAGATTCCTCCAGGTATCGCTGCGGATGAGATTCGCTCTCCGCATACCTTGCTCCTCTGCCTCCTCAGACTTTACTAGGGCTACCCGTTCCTCAGGGGCCTCGCTCTCTCTCTTGCTTTTCAGGTCGTAGTCTGGAACTGGTACTCGCTCCTCGAGGGCCCACGTTCCCGGACCTGCTACCGAATACAACTTCTGCCAGGAAGTCACCACTGCCTACAACACCAGTGAGTTTCCATCTCTATCTCAGAGCTTTCCTGGAACCAGGTACTCGCTCCTCGAGGGCCTACTTCATTCCAGCTCCTGGGCTGCTTCAAGAGACTATTGTGTGAGTGTTATCATCAAGGTTCTGTTCCTGAACTCTGCATACTCTGCCTACTCACTATATTCAGTTTCTCTACAGCTCAGCCATCCTGGTATCGCTGTTCCAGTGCCTGAAGGACTACAGCCCAGCCGGGCTCTTCCAGCTCACTACTGCCACCTCTGGTGGTTCACTATACAGTTTAATAAAAGATCTAGTGTGTGTCTGTCTCCCAACTCTGAGCCTGACCGGTGGCCCCTCTCGGGATCTTCCCCCGGGGGCAAGGTCATCTTCCACCGGCCAAAGGATCCACCCACAATTATCACAAATAATAACAAGAGCTGAATACTGTACTCCTGACTGGTGCCAGAGCCCTCATACACTGTACATCAACATACAGATGAATCTGATATGTGAACAGTCAGAAATAAAAGTTAACAAATAAAGCAAAAAAAATATACATGTGAGGATCCAGTCAGTTCCCTACTAGAGTGTAGTCAGAAAATAACATTAGTGTGGGGAGAAATATAATAATTTTGTGGGTTTACAGTTCCTCCATGTGGAAACTAGTACTTCTGGTTTATAGAGCCTGACTACCTTTTTACCTTGTGGGTTCCCTATTTTCTTTTGTGGCGGCAGCATGTCTTGGCTGTCCTCTAATTTTTCTATTAATTGAGTTAGTGCTTCCATGAAGCCATTTATTTGGATGGGAGCTTCTTTCCAACCTTCTAGTCCATTTGTAGTGTGATGAAGGAGTAATTGATTCTTCTGTTTGAATGTTGCATTGACACACAAATATTGAAAATTGTTGTGAGACTCTCAGTTTAGTGTACCCTTGGGCCGACCTGCTGGAGACTGGGAATAGATGGTCAAAGTCTCTAATGAATAGCAGGCCGGGAGGCAGATGTTCAGGCGGGACGTAGATGCTCTTCACCCTGGAAGCTGGTGCTCCCCCGGGAGGAGCCTGTAGGAGCCCATCGCTGGGACTTAGGTGGCTTCATCCTTGGAAGCCGAAGCCCCCCCAGGAGGAGCCCATAGGGGCCCGGCCGCTGGGACTTAGGCGGGTAGAGATCAGGGCAGGTAACTGGAACCAGACTAGGCAGTAGCAATACTGTAACTGGGTTCGGGTTCTGGAACCAGGCAGGAACTGTAGCAGGACTCAGGTACTGGAACCAGGCAGGAACTGTAGCAGGTAAACAGGAACCAAGCAGGTACTGTAGCAGGCCGGCAGGAACCAAGTAGGTACTGTAACAGGAATGGAGTGACGAAGCCAAGCAAGTCACTCCCTGGGCACAGCGCAACAGGAAACCGGGAAGCTAACCTGTTGCAAGGCGAGGACTGGATGGCCGCGGCCGGCTTATCAAGGCCGCGGTGTCTGATGTCAGGAACTGGGCGGAGTCTCCACTGGCGGGAAACGGGCTAGAAAGGCGCCCAAGTGGCGCGCGTGCGCGCCTAGGAACAGGGTGTCCTCAGGCACCTTTGTGGCGGTGCAGCCCCAGCAGGGATGCTGCGAAACATGCCGCAAGGCAGGGCTCTGGAGGTGGGAGCAGGTCCGGAAACAAGGAGGCCAGGACCGCAACAGTACCTCCCCTCTTACGCCCCCTCTTAGCCGGTCCAGGTTTGCTTGGGTGATCCAGATGGAACTGCCGTAATAAGTCCTTGTCGAGGATATTACGGGCCGGTTCCAAAGAGTTATCCTTGGGTCCGCAACCCTCCCAGGCAAGCAAGTATTCCCATCAGCGTTGGTGGAACCGGACATCCAAAACTTCACGTACTTGAAGGGTCCGAGGGTTCAGGAGCCTGGGAGTGGTATCTGGACAACACAAGAGGGAATAGAAGGTCAATGTCTCTAATGAATAGCAGGCCGGGAAGCAGATGTTCAGGCGGGACGTAGATGCTCTTCACCCTGGAAGCTGGTGCTCCCCCAGGAGGCACCCGTAGGAGCCCAACCCTGGGACTTAGGTAGCTTCACCCTTGGAAGCCAAAGCCCTCCCTGGGAGGAGCCCGTAGGGGCCCAGCCGCTGGGACTTAGGCGGGTAGTAGATCAGGACAGGTAACTGGAACCAGACTAAGACAGTAGCAATACTGTAACTGGGTTCGGGTTCTGGAACCAGGTAGGAACTGTAGCAGGACTCAGGCACTGGAACCAGGCAGGAATTGTAGCAGGTAAACAGGAACCAAGCAGGTACTGTAGCAAGCAGACAGGAACCAAGTAGGTACTGTAGCAGGCAGGCAGGAACCAAGCAGGTACTGTAGCAGGAACGGAGTGACGAAGCCAAGTGAGTCACTCCGGGGCACAGCGCAACAGGAAACCGGGAAGCTAAGCTGTTGCAAGGCGAGGATTGGATGGCCGCGGCCGGCTTATCAAGGCCGCGGTGTCTGACGTCAGGAACTGGGTGGAGTCTCCACTGGTGGGAAACAGGCTAGAAAGGCGCCCAAGTGGCACGCGTGCACGCCTAGGAGCAGGGCGTCCTCAGGCACCTTCGCGGCAGTGCAGCCCCAGCGGGGACGCTGCCAAGCAGGCCGCAAGCCAGGGCTCCGGAGGCGGGAGCAGGTCTGGAAAACAAGGAGGTAAGGGCCTGGCCGCGGTGCTCGCGGCCAGGACCGCAACAGAAAATGACTTTAATCATAAAAAGGGATGAAGACATCTGGATTTCTTTAAATACACTACATGGATTGGATACTGATATGTTGGAAGATTGGCAAGAACTGCTGTGAAGCTTAAATAGTCTGCACTCTGTGGCTGTCTGTCAGATAAAGATAGATGCAGTCATTGATTGGCTTGTTTAAAAAAACTGCAAATTGACTTTGTTGCTGTGTAATACAAAATAGCCCTGCTTATAGCCATCACCATTTCTGGATAGCAATATCTTGTAGCTTGGCTAGTCATATGACTAGTACATGAAGACCTTTTTTGAGAAAAAAAGACCAAAATATACATCCAATCGGGAAGAAACACTTGTTCTCGATTATTTTTTATTTAGATTTCTATATTCTGCTTTTCACACTTTTTTTCAGCACTTCAAGGCAGATTACATTAAGGTGCTGCAGAAATTTCCCCAGAGGGCTTACAATCTGACCGCATCATTCTTCAAAATGCGTTATAGAGTCCATCAAGCTAGGGTGAAAGAACATTGTACAAAATTTCATGATTGTTAGACTTTCCTCATTCCAAATGATGTCAAATCTTCACCAAGGTGTACTGTGCTGTTCGTATGTCTCACACTACATGCAAAACTGGCCCCTAAACCATAACCACCCCTAACACCTCACCTCGACCAATTAGGTCCTACTAAGAGGTCCTTGTAGATAGGTTCTCTCTCTCTCTCTCTCTCTCTTGCGCAGGATGTGCAGTAAACTTGCCATGCAGTGCGATAATTGTGAAGCAGTAAGTTACTGTGTGGTGCAGCAACTCCAACATTTCCCTAAACACACCCCTTTTTATTATCACTGCATTATTAAGATTTTTTGATGAATCTAGGGGTAAGTTTGTACTTGAGGCAATGGAGGGTAAAGTGACTTGCCTAAGGTCACAAGGAGCAACAGTGGGACGATCCCTGGTCTCCTGGTTCATTGCCCACTTCGCCACTCCACTCCACAGTATCATTTTCAGTGTGCTGAAAAAAATATGAGTGCTATTTATAATACAATTCTTGGAGAAGAAGAAGATCAAAGAGAAGAAGGTATTGCTGCATTTTGTCTCCCCACTTATCTAGTCCATCAGGATGATTTGGAGCAAGTGTCAGTGCAGAAATGAGAGACAAGAATTTAGGATTGCACCACATTATTATTATATAATGCTTAGAGATCCTTAGAAGCTACTTATATAGTATACATAATGTAAAATGTAATTAATGATAAGATATTTATTCACTGCTTGACATTTGTTATCAAGTTTGTTTAACAAAAAACAATTTCTAATCAGAATAAATCCAAATTTGTATATAGAAAGAAGTGGCTTCTTTTATTATGCTATAGTCCCTGTAACACATTCTGTATTCTTAAATTCATTTATTTAAGTTTGAAGTATCCAGTAATTTGGAATTCACGTAAGCTAACTTAATTTCTTCTCTATAATCAAATGGGAGAGATTCCCTTCATGAAAGAGGAACCTGAGATCATCAAGATCCAAGGAGTGGATGATTTTCAGCCATCCTGAGAGGAAGAAGGAGAAAGAGGAGAGAGGAGAGGATGCCAGGCACAAAATGTGTCTCCCTGAAACTGAATAGGGGATGAGGAGAACTTGTGCTATTCCATTCAGGTACTGTGAGGAGATTAAGGAGAGTGAGTAGACAGCATGGAGGAGGTAGGAGATAAATTGCTATGTAATATGAATTCCATCTTTACTACTTCATGTACATTGGGAGGGAAGCCATCAATTTGCCCTAGGCCCATGGAAGGGAAGAAACCAGTAACATAAAGAAATAATCAATAGGCTTTATCATCCTATGCCTTATACAAGATTGTAAGAAGTCACAAATTTATTTGGAAGCACTTGTACCATCTAAAAGTGTACTAATCAGCTGTAAAGAACTTTATTTCATCAATTACAATTATCAGTAAAGATAAGAATATTGTTGGAAACCATCCAAAGTTTTCAGCATGTTTCCTTGACTTTAATGCTCATCTATGCTTTTTTCATCATTACCATATATAAGAACTTTAAATTGGGAATGAAATGAATGCAATGCAAAGGTCCTTGAAAGAAATCTGAAATATATATTTGAGAATATGGAACTACTATCCAGGTTCAACCATCACAGGGGTTACATATATATAAGGTAATAACCTTTTATTAGATTAACAATACGTTTCTTGATTTGCTTATGAAAGCTAATACCCTCTTCTTCAGGACAAAATTAAAGTAAGCAAAATATGACATTACCAGGAAATATCTCTTGTGAATAGTAAGTAATGTTCTAAATCTATGCAGACTCCAAGGCTGCCTGTGTTATAGAATATCGCTTGCTCCTTGGTGAGATGGAATTTGGCCATAATTCAAGAGTATGAAAAGCCAATGTCAGCTCCTAATCTTCTTACTAAATGTCACTTTTCCAGGAAGATAAAGGGGAAAATCAAGGAAGCTTTCCTGGACACAAGCATTCCAACCTTTATGGAGCAGTTTTAATGCCAAGAAGAGCTAGTGAGAAATTTGGTCTGCAGCAACAGAGACCAACAAACTTTGGTCATTGACTTGATAGGTTTCCCAGTTTCTGCTTACAATTCAAAATTTGGATTGTACTGAACTGTGAATATATGGGTGTAATATTAATTCTATTCCCATTTATGGAACAAATAGGGCATCAAGGACTCGCCCAACTACATACACCGAGAATTGCATTCAGCGAGCTACACTGAACATTTCTGCCCTGTACGTACACATCATGGAGGGATTGAAGCAATCCACTTAATTAGCCTGGATGTCAACAACTAGTTATCAGGCAACAATATAAAACTGATTAATTATACCTTTAATGTCATTGCTTTGTAGTCAATAAAGGAGGGGAATGTCAGTTTCATTACTTTCATCGAAGCTACTAGAAGTTTTTGTTTTTTCTCTGCTGGCTGATGTAGACAGAGTAGGGATTTTAGTAGTTAACGTATATTTACTCAGATATATTTAGGAAGTGCTCAAAAGTGCACTGGGCAAGAGGTAATTAATTTTTTTATGCATGTAAAATGGAAGGAACTTTTTAGCACATCTGGCCCAAAGTGTTATCAGCAATATGTAAAATGTTTGGTGTTCATCACTGACATATACTGAAGCCACAGTTGTTCCAATCCTCATTTAATAGTTTATTTTTGACAGAATTATTTGTTTTTTTAAATAGAAGATCTTTATTTGGAGATTTGCATTATATAATAAACACTTACAAAGTATAAGCTCCTAAAGAAGTTAAGATATATTTATATTAACACAAAGTAATTCTTAGCAAATCTGACACCATAACTCCCCATAGTACTCTCATATCCCTTAGGAAAAGTATTTTCATTATATATATGGCAAAAACAATGTGATGATTAAAACTGTACAGGAAATTCATATTCATACAAGAAAATCTATTCACTGTCTAACACCGAAGATCTTTAGGAGAGGTATGAAATAGATTAATTATGACCGGACATACAGAAAAGGTGTTAAAGCTCTTTCCTCCTCTGTGGTTTCTTTCAACTCAACTAAAGTGACAAAAAAATAAATTAGAACATTCTCCTTTGTGGCTCATACTGTCTCACAGCATTGGAAGGATTCTAATAAAAATGCACTGAGGCTGCACAAAACACTCTCAGGACACACTTAGCTCTTGTTTAAATTTTGTAAGAACAGCTAACTCTTGGGTATTTGATTCCCCTTAGGGACTTAAGTAATTTATTATACACTTCCCACTGCCTATCCTCAGGCCCTAGTGCAGTAAAACCACACAAAGAGAGATTTTACAGATTTTTTTTTTATTAACTCTAGGATAGCTTCTAATAAACCATTGAAAAAAAAGGTTTTCATTGCTGCAGTATTCTGGAAGAGTATCGTAGAGTGGCAGAGAAATAGGGCTGAAGGGCTCCTGAAGACATGATCTCATTCATCCTCCTGACTTCAGGTAGGATCCACTGTCCCATATCACCCTAACAAGTAATTTGTCAAATGTACTCTTGAAGACATCTAGTAGGAATGTGCATTTGTTTGAAACAAATGGGGAAAATGGGACAAATAAACCCTTTTTGGATTGATTCAAATGCAGAAAAAAAGGTCTGTGAAAACACAAAAATGTTCTTTTTTTTTTCCTTTGGACATGTAGTGTATACTATTTCCTGAAAATGCAAAAACAAAACTAAATGAAAAAGAATTAAAAGCCCCAAAAATAAAAAACAAAATTCAAAAAAATAAATTAACAAAACAATAACAAAAAAGTTGAGTGTGCACAACCCTAAAATCTGGTGTAAAAGATTCCACCCCCTAGGTAATCACCTTCCATAGCTGCTTATACCAAAAGGGTTTTGCACACTGACAGTCTCTTTGGGTGGGAGAGGCTGCTTCTTTCCCTTTCTGCATTTTGGTGCTTGCTAAAATGCAAAATTGAAGCAAAATGAAAATTGCTTGTATTTTTCCTTTGTTTTGGATTAGAAATGATACGGAATTCAATAACAAATGGTGCTGTTTTCCATGCACTTTTAAATGTCTGCACATCCCTAATTTCAAAAAAGACTTCAAAGTTTTCATATTTCATGTGAAATAAATCTCTCCTGTACTCAGTTAAAATAAACAGGAGCAGAAGAATTCATACCTATTGTTTTCTGACAAGATACATTTTCTAGCAAACTTCTCTCTGCCACATATATTGGGGGAGCACCCCAGAAGAAAATTAATTCTATACGCCTTGTAAGATTTTTAAATTAAGCAGAACAGTGTTGAAACCTGTTTTCAAATATGCTTTTTTTTTCTTGCTGTATCTTCATTACAATAAACTTCTCTTAAATATAAACCACAATGGACTAGCGCTTTCAACCAGTTCAAATCCCACTTCTCCACTGACTGTCCTTGTGACCTTGGGCAAGCCACTTAACCTTCCATTCCTTTAGGTACAAACTTAGGGTTATGTATGGCTATTACCATGTTAGGCTATTACCATTAGGGGTGTGCATTCGGATTGACCGCATTAGTAAAACGCAACTCATATTTTTTTTTTACTTAAAAAATTGATTCGACATAAACGATCGGATTTCCCACATATCGAACATAGATATGTTCGATATGTGGGAAATTGCGATTGTTGAGCCAAAATAAAAATATAAACCCCCTCACCCTCCTTAATCCCCCCCCCCCCGACTTACCACAACTCCCTGGTGATGGAGCGAGGAGTGAGGACGCCATTTCTGCAATCCTTGGCGAGAAGCATGTGACGTCGGCGGCACGTCGAGTGACGCCGGCGTCACGTGATTCCCGGCTCGTTCGTGCCGGACGGCTCGTTCGGCCCAAAAAGAACTTTTGGCCAGCTTGGGGGGGCCTCCTGACCCCCCAAGCTGGCCAAAAGTTCTTTTTGGGCCGAACGAGCCGTCTGGCGCGAACGAGCCGGGAATCACGTGGCGCCGCGTCACTCAGACGCGACGTCACGTGATTCCCGGCAAGTTCGCGCCGGACGGCTCGTTCGGCGCGAACAAGCCGGGAATCACGTGACGCCGACGTCACGTGATTCTCGGCAAGTTCGCGCCGGACGGCTCGTTCGGCCCAAAAAGAACTTTTGGCCAGCTTGAGGGGGTTTTTGGGCCGAACGAGCCGTCCAGCGCGAACTTGCCGGGAATCACGTGACGCCGCGTCACTCGACGTGCCACCGACGTCACATGCTTCTCGCCAAGGATTGCAGAAATGACGTCCTCACTCCTCGCTCGATCACCAGGGAGTTGTGGTAAGTCTGGGGGGGGATTAAGGAGGGTGAGGGGGTTTAAATTTTTTTTTTGCACATATGTACATATACCCAACTCATTGGATTTTTTTTATGTCCATATTGGCCGCAAGTGGGACCCCCTTTCGGACATAAAAAATATGAACATAAAATTTTGCTCTGCACATCCCTAATTACCATGCAGTAAATGCTTTGTAGTAACAATAATGCATGGTATTTTCAATAGAGGTATGCAATTGTTAAAAATGAAATAGGAAATACCAACAATATTTTGTATTTCATTTCATTTCATGGATCTAAAAAATAATTGAAATAAAATGCAAAATTCATTTTTTTTTCTATCATATTTTGTGAGGGGGCCCAAAAAAGCAAAATGTTATTTAAAAGTAAAACCTGAACCTGCTCCAATCCTTCTCATTTATTAAAGCTGACATAACTGAGCTACGATGTGAGGGCCCTGTTTCTCTGGATAAAACTGTAAAAAATATTTAAATCATACAGTTCATCTCAAAGCAGTCAAACCGCTTACCTTTATTCAAGATGTGTGCACACGGAGGCTCACTGCTGAGAGAAAGTCAAGTAGCAATGCCTGAATTTGCACTTATAATTCAGGTTAAAATATACTTTTTTACTTCTGCTTTCTTACATATAAGTCAAGGCATTGGGAATTATCCAATAAAATGTCAGCTCCAGTACTCTCTTATAATTCTGTAGAAAAGCAGAAATGCAACATTACGTTAATTGGTTATCAAAAAGCAGAAGTGCAGTACTTTGCTCATTAATATTCATTAATCACAGGTGCAGCTAAACATGCAATCCTAACAGTCTTTTAAGAAGTAAACAACTACTGGTTTTAACTGGTTATTTTCTTACTTACTTCTATGCGCTTGCTTCATAGCCCCCAGTCACATGTCCAGCCTTTAGCAGTTTCTGCATCATTTAATTATGTAGAAGAATAGAGGAAGTTAAAGCTTTGTTTCTGTATAGTCCTGGCCTTGTCAGCCTCAATGTATCACTACAAATGGAATCCTAAACTTAGATTAGCATCTAATCTAAGGTTAGGTGGGCAGGGGGGGGGGGGGTCAGCATTCTGCTGAACCCCCCCCCCCCTGCCCACCCTAGTCTACCCTAGTCCACCCTTCCAACCCCCCCCCCCCCCTCCCGCCCCGGACTAATCAAAATTTCCTTGCTGATCTAGCAGGGGCCTGGGAGCAACCTTCTGCTCTCGGGCTGGTGGCTCCCATTAGCCAAAATGGAGCTGACCACCTTTTGCCCCTATCTTGTGACAGGGGCTACTGATGCCATTGGACTGCCCCTGTCACATGACAGGAGAAAGGGGTGGCCCTAACCATTTTTAAAAATAGCGTCAGCCAGCCCTTTGCCCCTATCATGTAACTGGGGCAGTCCAATGGCACTGGCAGCCTGTCACAAGATAGGGATAAAGGGCGTCCAGTAGGCCAGAAGTGGGAAGACGCTCCAGGGCCCCCAGTTAGACCGCCAGGGAACTTTTGGTGAGACCTGGGAGGGAATAGGAGGGGGGGGGGGGGGGCAGGGAGGTCAGTGGAATACTTGAATACATGGGAAGGGTTGGGGCAGGTTCACTGTTTTTGTTTTTTTTTAGCTAAACAAAATGAAACAACCAAAAAAATAATAATTGTGGGGTGGACCCAAAATGGTCCACCCCCCAAACAAATAGAAAAAGCAAACAACATTTTTTCCTACTACCCCTAATTTTCAATACCAAGCAGCATTGTTTTACTCCAAAGCAACTTATTACTACCAAGTTCATATAAATAAAATAATGTGGCTTGCTTGAAAAATTGCAAGCCATGATATTTTTCTGAAAGTTAGCTACAATTCAGGAGCTGTAGCTAACTTTCCCCAGTTTCTTTAAAGGCCATGGCAGCCTAAATGACTTCCCCAGGGGTCCTGTACCACCACCCCTTTCAGAGCCTCTACAGGAGGCTCCATTGTAAAAGAAATAAATAAAAATTAAGTTGCATTCACAGAACAAATGCCCTCCCTCCCTCCTTCCCAACCCCATTCCTTTGAAATAAAAGGCCCCTCTGTCTGAACACCCCCACCCCCTGGCCTTACAACACCCAAACCACACTAGCACATGCACCCCCATGCAGACCTTTGAAATCCTGGTGGCCTCGTGGTGCTAAGAGCACCCACTAGACTCTGGGCCCTGAACCATGTAAATCAAAATGGTGCCTGCTGCTATACAAGTTATGCCCTTATCACTTGAATGCAATTTTTATTTTTTATATATAAGGGCTGCCTATGGAAGCAGTAGGGATTGGGATGAGGTGGGGATGTCACAGGACTCCCTGGAGGGTTTCAATATGTTGTTGAGGGAGGTATTCAGGCTGCTATGGCCTTTTAACAAGATGGTGGCCCAAGGCAAAGGGGCGGTCATCGTACAGCGTTGAGGTTTCCATTAGCCTGCGGTAATTTTCTCCTCTGTATTTTACTGCTGCAGCTTAGAAAACCTCCATGGTATTTTCCCCTCTGGAAGGAAATATTGTGGCTTAGTAAATATAAGTTCGCAGGGGCAGGAAAACACCTACTGTAGCTGATTCTTGTGCTTGAATTTGGAAAAGCAAGGAATAAAATCCAAATCCAACAAGCACTAAAACAATTTAGCACTTTCTAAAAATAAATCACTCGCCTCCCCCTCGCAGCAAACCCATATAATGGACCTGCTATACTGTATTTTGTTCCTTTCCCCCACCACTCCACCTCCAATTTGTTCTGTGGTGTTTTTTTTTTAAACAACCATAATTAACTGGCACAAATACAGAATATTATGATATTCTCTTCCTTCCTTACCCCTGTAATCAAAAAAATTCTTTACTTTTTTCTGCTATTGCAAGTCCAAAACTGGGTTATTGCCTTTATATAATTGTGTAAATGTATCTTGTTCCAAAGCCAAGTCTTTTTTTCTAGCATCCCTCTTAAGATTAAGACTGTAGAGTGATGCTGCTGTTTAGCTTGGTGACCTTCTACTTCAGTAGTTTCGTCTTTTATGGAATGAAATTGATTTTTCTCATTTTGCAGTGAAGCAATTCAGGGCGGGTGCACCCCATGACTCATCATCCCAAAATGTGCAATGATACTAGAACGCTAGGTCTTCCATCAGCCTTCCAGCTTCATTTCGCACAGATTCAGGTTAAACTTGTTATGGCTCTACGGACCAGTTGTTCTACTTGAAGAAAAGATATTTGTAGCAATGTATAGATATATTATAAAGTTATTAATGGTTTTATTTGTACTCTATATACCTGCCTGAAATCCTGTGAAACTGATGTTAAGCATAATATATAAAGGTAATCAGAGAATCTGTTCCTGACTGATATGAAAAATAGCAGTTTAAATACAATTTTAAAGGTCCCAGCATGCCAAGGCATAAGGCAAATGTCTCAGTATATTTCAATTCCCTGCTGTTTTTTCCTCTGATGCCTGAAGTTCTTGACACTTCAGGAAGAACTTATAACTCAGAAAACTGAATAGTATCAAGAATAATAGCCATATCTACTTTAGAAATTTTCTATTAAAAGATTCTGATGTTTAACTGTTTACTTTTTAATCCCTTTCCTTTAGTCTGGCCTTTGCAGCAGGCAATCCAGGCATCCTCTGATTATGACTTTAACTTCTAGCATTTTCTGTAGGTTAGCAGCTGTTTACATAAGAACATAAGCTATGCCATACTAGGTCAGACCAAGGGTCCTTCAAGCTCAGTATCCTGTTTCCAACAGTGGCCAATCCAAGTCACAAGTACCCAAACATTAGTTAGATCACAAGCTACTATTGCTTATTAAATTACCATCATAGCAGTTTATGGATTTATCCTCTAGGAACTTATCCAAACCTTTTTAAAACCCAGTAACACTAACTGCTGTGATCACATCCCCTGGCAATGAATTCCAGAGCTTAACTATGGGGCCAATGCAATACAATGAGCTCAGCCGAGTGCAATGTTTAACCCGCAGTCGGATGCAGGTTAAATAGGCGCTAATCCACCCCCAATGCAATAGGGGGATTAGCGCCTATTTAACGCGCGTCCAACGCAGAGTGAATGAGATTGCATGTGAATGAGGCTATTACTCATTCACTCCAATGCAAAAAAATAAATGTGCGTCTCAGACGCACATTTATCGCTCAGCTATTAATGCCTGCCTGGAGCAGACATTAATAGTTGAGTACATTGAAGAAAAGTACAGAAAACAGAAAAAAACTGCTTTTCTGTACTTTTTTAAAAGTTAAAAAAAAGAAAAAAAAAAACCTCTGCCGGCCGCTTTGAAGACCGACACCAATAAACTCGGCATCTGCTTTCATAACCGGCGGACTGCAGTTATCAAAACTGACGCCAAGTTTATCGGCATCGATGTTCATAACCGGTAGACCACTGCTAACTGCAGGGTCATGTTAGCAAGGGGGTGCTAAGGTCACGCAAGTGACCCTAGCGCCTCCTTGCTAGTGCGACCCCCTTAATTTGTGTATAGCATGGCGCCTCCCTTACGGGCACCATGTGCACATTAAGAAAGCGGGCGCTGACTTTTCAGCACCCGCTTTCTGCATTTTTTATAGCATTGGCCTCTATGTGTGCAATTATGCTATGGATGCTAATCAGCTCATTTTAGTGCACTTCAATTCTCCTTAGCATGCCAATGAACTGCTTTGCAGCAATGTAGCTCATTAGCAAACCCATGTATGCCTGATTTTTGGTATTAGAAAATGCAGATGAAAGTTTGCGATAATCACAGATTTCATGCATAATTCCCATTTTACCCGCAATAACCCATGCTACAACCCAAGAAAGAGATCTAGGCATCATAGTGGATAACACATTAAAATTGTCGGTTCAGTGTGCTGCGGCAGTCAAAAAAGCAAACAGAATGTTTAGAAAATATTAGAATTAGAAATTAGAATTAATAGAAAGGGAATGGTGAATAAAACGGAAAATGTCATAATGCCTCTGTATCACTCCATGGTGAGACCACACCTTGAATACTGTGTACAATTCTGGTCGCCAAATCTCAAAAAAGATATAATTGCGATGCAGAAGGTACAGAGAAGGGCTACCAAAATGATAAGGGGAATGGAACAGCTCCCCTATGAGGAAAGACTAAAGAGGTTAGGACTTTTCAGCTTGGAGAAGAGATGGCTGAGGGGGGATATGATAGAGGTGTTTAAAATCATGAGAGGTCTAGAATGGGTAGATGTGAATCGGTTATTTACTCTTTCGAATAATAGAAAGACTAGGGGGCACTCCATGAAGTTAGCATGTGGCACATTTAAAACTAATCGGAGAAAGTTCTTTTTTACTCAACTCACAATTAAACTCTGGAATTTGTTGCCAGAGGATGTGGTTAGTGCAGTTAGTATTGCTGTGTTTAAAAAAAGGATTGGATAAGTTCTTGGAGGAGAAGTCCATTACTTGCTATTAATTAAGTTGATTTAGAAAATAGCCACTGCTATTACTAGCAACGGTAACATGGAATAGACTTAGTTTTTGGGTACTTGCCAGGTTCTTATGGCCTGGATTGGCCACTGTTGGAGACAGGATGCTGGGCTTGATGGACCCTTGGTCTGACCCAGTATGGCATGTTCTTATGTTCTTAACATATTTCACCATTGTATAAATGTGGTTTACTGATCCACAAATGGATTACTGCAATAAATAGTGCTTACTTATAAGCAAGGACCTTGGTCTCCTGAAATTCTAAAGCCATGGTAAGGGTTGCAAAATTCAGCCCTTGCTAAAGCACTAGCTAGATTTGGATAAATTGTGCGCGGACTGTGGGTTACTTTCTCCATCCCCTTTTCAACCTTTCCTTCTTCTCCTTCTCCTCCACCACCTTTCCCAGTCCTCCCTCTGTCCTCACATTAATCCCAGTCTTCCTTCCTTCCCAATCCCACCTGCTTCCTGTCTTCTCTTCATCTCAATCTTCCCTCCTTCTCTTCCAGTCCCATCCACAATTGGCTCTTTCTTCCTACCTCCCCATTCTTGAATTTCTCTCCTCCACCTCCTCCTACTCATCCCCATTCCTGATCCCTCTTCCCAAACCTCCCCTTTTCTTTTTCCTCTCTAAATCTCCATCCTCTCCTCCCCCTCCTTCTGTGCCTCTAATTCCATCTTCATTTCCCTCCTCTTTCCACTTTCCTTCTTCAGGGATATCCCCTCTTCCTGATGCAGGATCTCTTCCCCTCCTTCCTCCCAAGCCCCATTCCTGTTTCCTCTTAAATATATTAACGAAACAGAAATGTCAGAAAATTACTTTATTTTTATAAAGGTTTAAACAAAACAAAACATTATTTAAATTGAAAATATATGTAAATTTGCCACACAATTGCTGCTGAATTTTGAGACAGCTGCCATAGAATTTGTCAACTCTTGCAGTAGAATCTTGAAAAAATTGCCGCAGAAACCCAGGGGCTCTACAGCTATTTTAAAACTGCCCATCATGTATGCAGGCAAAAGTACGCTTGTTGTTCTATGACATGCATACTTTTACTCACATTGTTGTGCAGGCATTCCCTGAGAGGTTTCTGGCCAGGGGAAGAAAGCAACATATTTCAAATTTAGCTGTGTGGTTTAGGCTGTAAAAAGTATCCACGGTGAAAGCAGGTGCAAATCTTAGGTGAGTCCTTTTTCCTTGGACAGTTTTCAAAGGGACAATAGATGTCTAATTTCTCTTTGAAAAGCAGTGCAAAATTCATGAATTTTCACCTCACTGCACAGTTTTGAAAATGATGTTCTTAATGATCATTTCTATACTTTTTCTAATGTTGGCTATTCTTTTTTGGAGGCAGATGACCAGACTTGAACCCCACACTGAATGCAGCCTGACAAGAGCCTTCTAAATGTGGAGAGAGTACATGTCTGCTCTTTGCTTTCACTTTTGTTTAATGAATTTCAATAGTCTGTCCCCTACTTTGTTTGCTGCAGTCTGCTTGTGCTCACCTATCTCTCTTTTGTTATTAACTAAAATGCTCTGGACTTTTTTCCTGGAGAGTAACTTAGCAGTAATTCCCCCTTCAAAGTCTAATGTTAACTGCTTATATTTATATCCTGAGTACCATTCTGTATTGCACCCTACTGACTCTTGCTAACTATACATACTATTCCCACTATTTCTTCAGGTGTCTAATGAGGTGTACTATGCTTTTCCAATTGTAACCCAATTTTCCCAAAACATGACCCAAAGTAGTTTCTATCAGCAACATACATATACTGTAGAACATAATAATGCATTGAAATGCTAAGAGAAATCAGGGAAGCTAACCAATTTGGCAGTGCAATAATAATGGGAGATTTCAAATACCCCAATATTGACTGGGTAAATGTAACATCATGACTTGCTAGAGACATAAGTTCCTGGATGTAATAAATGACTGCTTCATGGAGCAATTGGTTCAGGAACCAACAAGAGAGGGAGCTATTTTAGATTAAGTTCTTAGTGGAACGCAGGATTTGGTGAGAGGTAACGGTGGTGGGGCCACTTGGCAACAGTGATCATTAGGGATGTGAATCGTTTTTTGACGATTTAAAATATCGTCCGATATATTTTAAATCGTCAAAAATCGTTAGGGCCACGATACAATACCAATTCCCCCGATTTATCGTCAAAAAAATCGTAAATCGGGGGAAGGGGGAGGGCAGGAAAACCGGCACACTAAAACACCCTAAAACCCACCCCCGACCCTTTAAATTAAATCCCCCACCCTCCCGAACCCCCCCCCCCAAATGCCTTAAATTACCTGGGGGTCCAGCAGCACACTAAAACACGGCACACTAAAACCCCCTAAAACCCACCCCGACCCTTTAAATTAAATCCCCCACCCTCCCGAACCCCCATACCCCAAATGCCTTAAATTACCTGGGGGTCCGTAGCCTTAAATTACCTCTGTAGCGGTGGTCCGTAGCTAAATCGGGGGAAGGGGGAGAGCAGGAAAAGCGGCACACTAAATCATGTAGTCTTCAGCCGGCGCCATTTTGCAAAATGACCGCCGCAAAATGGCGGCGGCCATAGACCAAAACGATTCGATGCAGGAGGTCGTTCCGGACCCCCGCTGGACTTTTGGCAAGTCTTGTGGGGGTCAGGAGGCCCCCCAAGCTGGCCAAAAGTTCCTGGGGGTCCAGCGGGGGTCCGTGAGCGATTTCCTGCCGCGAATCGTTTTCCGTATGGAAAATGGCGCCGGCAGGAGATCGACTGCAGGAGGTCGTTCAGCGAGGGTTCCGGACCCCGGCTGAACGACTACACGATTTAGTGTGCCTCTTTTCCTGCTCTCCCCCTTCCCCGATTTAGCTACGGACCGCCGCTATGGAGGTAATTTAAGGCTACGGACCCCCAGGTAATTTAAGGCATTTGGGGGGGGGGTTCGGGAGGGGGGGGATTTAATTTAAAGGGTCGGGTGGGTTTTAGGGGGTTTTAGTGTGCCGTGTTTTAGTGTGCCGCTGGACCCCCAGGTAATTTAAGGCATTTGGGGGGAGGGGGGGGGTTCGGGAGGGTGGGGGATTTAATTTAAAGGGTCGGGGGTGGGTTTTAGGGGGTTTTAGTGTGCCGGCTCACGATTTTAACGATTTTCACGATACTTTACACACCCAAACGGCAACAATACGATTCCCTCCCCCTCCCAGCCGAAATCGATCGTTAAGACGATCGAGGACACGATTCACATCTCTAGTGATCATAACATGATCAAATTTAAAATAACTGAAAGGGGGGCAATAAGTAAATCTGCAGCTCCAACACTAAACTTTCAAAAGGGAAACTTTGATAAAATGAGGAAAATAGAAAAAAACTGAAAGGTGCAGCTGCAAAGGTTAAAAATGTTCAACAGGCTTGGACATTGTTTAAAAATACAATTCTAGAGGTGCAGTCCATATGTATTCCACACATTAAGAAAGGTGGAAAGAAGGCAAAACGATTATCATCATGGTTAAAAGGTGACGTGAAAGAGGCTATTTTAGCCAAAAACAAATCTTTCAAAAATTGGAAGAAGGATCCATCTGAAGAAAATAGGTTAAACATAAGCAATGTCAAGTTAATTGTAAAACATTGATAAGACTGGTGAAGAGAGAATTTGAAATGAAGTTGGCCATAGAGACAAAAACTCATAATAAAAACTTTTTAAAATATATCAGAAGCAAGAAACCTTTGAGGGAGTCGGTTGGACCATTAGATGACAAAGGGGTTAAAGGGGCTCTTAGGGAAGATAAGGCCATTGCAGAAAGACTAAATGAATTCTTTGCTTCCGTGTTTACTAATGAGGATGTTGGGGAAATACCAGTTCCGGAGATGGTTTTCAGGGGTGATGAGTCAGACGAACTGAACGAAATCACTGTGAACCTGTTACGTAGTGGGTGTTTTCGTGTGCCCTTGGGCCTCAGCATGACCCAAGACGGATCCAGGACTGAACCAAGGATTGACGGCGTGTTCCAGCATGGCTGCCGGTCTTACCCTGTGCCAGGCCTGCAAGCTCCCAAGGCCAACAACATGATGTTGGAATGTGAATGGTTCTCCGACCATTCCAAGCCGTTTCGGACCTTCCGCTTAGATCGGCATGGAGCAGCAGGCCTGGCCTGAGGATGAGGGCAGACGGGCCTTGACACCAAGATCGATGCTATGGTATCGCAGACGGACATGACACCAAGGCTGATGCAGACGACATCACAGACGAGGGCTGGCACAGGACATGACACCAAGGTAGTTGAGGACATGACACCAAGGCTGATGCGAAGACATCACGGACCAATGGTTGATGCGACAGCATCCTGGACCAGGGTCGATGCGATGCCATCAGGAACAAGATGTTGAGGTGAAGACATGACACCAAGACTGATGCAAAGGCATCCAGGATGAGACGAGGAACTTGACAAAGTCCAGAAGAGAAGAGAGCTGAGAGGGTGAACATTGGCACTGTCTCTCAGGGTGCCCTACACAGCCCGAGGAGGCTGGTCATGGCTCACGCTGAAAACGGGACGAGTGCAGGGAAGAATACAGCTGAGGTAGAACTTCGTCCATGGAGCCATAAGTCATCTGCAGCTTCGCAAAGGCTGGCAGGACATGACGGCTGAGGAGCACATGAATAAATTCCACCTGCAGGCCACTCCATGCTCGGGAAAGACGTCATCCAAGGAAGCAAGGCCTGACAGGACCAGAAGGCTCAGGAGCACAGAAGACACAGGAGCAGGACACCAAGAAACTTGGGACAACAGGAAGCAGAAGATCACGATGAGACACCAGGACACCTGGACGAGGACCTCAGGCATGAACATGACGACATCAAGAGACGAAATGAAGAAGAGCTGCACGAAGAAGACCTGACGGAGATCTGGTAGGCAGGAGCCTCCAGAGTGAAGTAACTCTGATGCAAGGCGAAGACTGAAGTGACAGAGCAGCCCATATATAGGGCCGCTGGTGAAGAGGAGGCTTGGTGGGCGGCCTCCGGGCCGCAGAAAACAGCAAGTCTGTGGCTCTGGCCACGCTAAAGGCCCGACTCCAGCAGCACCAGCCACGTCGGGCAGCAAGAGCAAAACAAGGTGAGCAGTGCCTGTTCGCGAGGGGACCTGCGGGCAGGGTCCATAACAGAACCTGGAAGATGTAGTAGGCCAGATTGACAAACTAAAGAGTAGCAAATCACCTGGACTGGATGGTATGCATTCTAGGGTATTGAAGGAACTAAAAAATTTCTGATCTATTATTTAAAATTTGTAACCTATCATTAAAATCATCCATTCTCCTGAAGACTGGAGGGTGGCCAATGTAACCCCAATATTTAAAAAAGGCTCCAGGGGTGATCCGTGTAACTATAGACCAGTGAGTCTGACTTCAGTGCTGGGAAAAATAGTAGAAACTATTCTCAAGATCAAAATTGTAGAGCAGATAGAAAGACATGGTTTAATGGAACACAGTCAACATGGATTTACCCAAGGGAAGTCTTGCCTAACAAATCTGCTTCATTTTTTTGAAGGGGTTAATAAACATGTGGATAAAGGTGAACCGATAGATATAGTGTATTTGGATTTTCAGAAGGCGTTTGACAAAGTCCCTCATGAGAGGCTTCTATGAAAACTAAAAAGTCATGGGATAGGAGGTGATGTCCTTTCGTGGATTACAAACTGGTTAAAAGACAGGAAACAGAGAGTTGGATTAAATGGCCAATTTTCTCAGTGGAAAAGGGTAAACAGTGGAATGCCTCAGGGATCTATACTTGGACTGGTGCTTTTCCATATTTATATATAAATGATCTGGAAAAGAATACGACGAGAGAGGTTATCAAATTTGCGGATACAAATTTTTCAGAGTAGTTAAATCACAAGTGGATTGTGATACATTACAGGAGGACCTTGCAAGACTGGAAGATTGGGCATCCAAATGGCGGATGAAATTTAATATGGACACGTGCAAGGTGTTGCATAAGGGAAAAATAACCCTTGCTGTAGTTACATGATGTTAAGTTCCATATTAGGAGCTACCACCCAGGAAAAAGATCTAGGCATCATGATAGATAATACTTTAATATCGTCGGCTCAGTGTGCTGCAGAATGTTAGAAATTATTAGGAAGGGAATGGTTAATAAAATGGAAAATGTCATAATGCCTCTATATCACTCCATGGTGAGATCGCACCTTGAATACTGTGTACAATTCTGGTCGCTGCATCTCAAAAAAGATATAGTTGAGATGGAGAAGGTACAGAGAAGGGCAACCAAAAAGATAAAGGGGATGGAACAGCTCCCCTGTTGTTAGCAATCACCCTGCCAGGGGGGGCAGAGTTAGCAATCTGTTTTAAATCTCCTCCAGGAGAGGGAGGAGTTAGCAATCTGTTAGCGATCTGGCTGCTGGATACTCCCATTGAAGGAGGAGTTAGCAATCTGATACGGAATCTGCTAAGGAGTTAGCAATCTGCTAGCACTCACCCCGCCAGGAGGGCAGAGTGAGGGATCTGGAATCGATCAGCTCCTCTCAAAGGGAGGAGATAGAAATCTGATAGGCTTGGGTTCTGTAGGAGGAGGAGTTTAGCATTCTGTTAGTGCTCTGCTTCCCCAGAGGGAAGGAGTAGCAATTGTTATGCTTTGTTCCTATAGAAAGATGAGCCAGCAACCTTTATGATCCCCATGGGGAGATAGTTATCTGATATGGATCAGCTTCTGCAGAAAGAGGAGTAATGGTCTGATGTGGGTTGGCTCCCACAGAGTGGCAGATGATAATACCGCTCTATTAGTGTAAGGAGTAACACTTAGTTGAAATAGTGAATCCCTGGGCTGATAACAGATGACAGCGCCCTCAAGTGGAGATCCTGAGAGGGACCACCGGCTAGGCTGGAGTATTGAGACAAACACAGATAGTTCTTTATTAGACTGGAAGTAGAACCACCAGAGGTGGCAGTAGTGAGTTGATGTGCCCGGCAGGGCTGAAGTCCCTCTGATACTGGAACTATGATCTCTGAGTTGCTGAGCTGTAAGGAGAGACTGTAGGTAGTGAGTAGACAGGGTATGCTAGACATAACCAGTGGTAGATGATACACTCACAATTGTAGACATCTATAATGTCTTCTTATGCAACAGAGAGTCTTCAGGAACAGGAGCCGCAGGTGAGTACTGGTTCCTATAGGCAGTCTGAAATAGAACTCACAATAACTGTGTATGGTATGGCTTCTGGAATAGAAGAGAAGCTAGGAGAGATTTAGGAACATAGGCCCTCGTGGAGCGAGTACCGGTTCCTATTTGCAATCTGCAATGGTTACTCATGATCTCCGTAGCTGCGATAATGTCTTAGACTGAAGGGAGTCTTAGAGATTAGGAACAAGGGCCCTCGTGGAGTGAATACTGGTTCCTGTATGTAATAGGACTCACTGTGTTCACGTCTGTGATCACCTCCAGGCAATAGGAGTCTTCTGAGTCTTTGGGAACGTAGGCCCTCGAGGAGCGAGTACCGATTCATCCAACAATCTTAAATCAAGAAGAGAGAGAGCGGAGCCCCCAAGGAGCGGGTACTCCTGGTAAGTTTGAAAAGGCCGAGCAGTGGAGAAAGATTTCTCCTTGAGGACTTGGATCGTTGTTGCAATTAGCGTGGACTGCCGAAGCAAGTCCTGTTGGAGTTCCTTGCTAACTGGTTTGTAGTTAGCAAACAAAGACCTTTTAAAGTGAAAACGGATGACATCACTACGGGGGGTCGCCCCCGAGGTTCGCAAAGTCTGGAGCGCGCGCGCGCACCCTTACGTCATCAGAAACATGGCAGATCCGTGGCGACAGGGCAGCCCAGAGATACTGGGACCAAGAGGCGAGGAGAAGCCGTGGCTGCATCAGTCCATCTGAGCCAAAGGGAGTCACCACAAAGGTAGAGAGGGTGGAGCCAGGGTGAGAATAGGCACGAACGCAACACCTATGAGGAAAGGCTGAAGAGGTTAGGGCTGTTCAGCTTGGAAAAGAGACTGCTGAGGGGGCATATGATAGAGGTCTTTAAGATCATGAGAGGCCTTGAACGAGTAGATGTGAATCGGTTATTTACACTTTCGAATAATAGAAGGACTAGGGGGCATTCCATGACGTTAGCAAGTAACACATTTAAGACTAATTGGAGAAAATTATTTTTCACTCAACGCACAATAAAGCTCTGGAATTTGTTGCCAGAGGATGTGGTTAGTGCAGTTAGTGTAGCTGGGTTCAGAAAAGGTTTGGATAAGTTCTTGGAGGAGAAGTCTATTAACTGCTATTAATCAAGTTTACGTAGGGAATAGCCACTGCATGGGATCTTCTTAATGTTTGGTAATTGCCAGGTTCTTGTGGTCTGGTTTGGCCTCTGTTGAAAATAGGATGCTGGGCTTGATGGACCCTTGGTCTGACCCAGCATGGCAATTTCTCATGTTCTTAAATACATAACTGAATATTAACATACTAAGAATGAAAACAAATACATCTATCCTAATACCACTTGCTCAGAGGGATCAAGAAATAATTTAGCCCCCTACCCCAATACCTAATTAATGTGGAACATTAGATAAGAGCCCATACTAAAAAATGGTACAAAAATCTCCCAAACAACAAAAGGCTCAATTACATCAGAAACAGGACATCTCAAGGATACTGAAATTTCAAAAGAGCCTCTTTGATTCAGCCTTTCGGCAGTGATCCATCTTCAGAGCTGGACCAGGTCTTCACTTTTTTGACAGCCAATGGCATCACCAGCAGGGCAACAAAGTCTGCCTTCCAGGATGCAGAGGAAGAGGGTCAATGAGAATTTGAATAATTGTGCTTAGAATGGTTTTATATCTTCAAATGAAGGTTTTACAGCAGATTGCAAGTACATAAAAATACTGTAAAGATGTACTTTGGGAACTATGGCTTCGGTTTATCTGAAGCATGGGTGGTTCTCAAAGCTGCAGTACATGTTACAATCTCCTAAAGATTAACTTCTCCTTCCCATGATGCCATTATTTTTCTAACTAATCATCTTAACTATTTATCCCTTATTTTAATTTCTATTAGATTTCACAACTAAAGATCTTCTTAGTTTCTGAAGAACAAATGTTTCATCTATAACTTATTTGAAACACATTACATAGTATAAGACGAGAATGACTGAAGGTGTTATTGGAGTGAGATGGTACATTGAATCTAAATAGGACAACTAGAAGTCACAAATGCTTATGAATGTTATATTCTGTCTTTCAGGAAAAGCTTAAAAATGTAATCAGAAGTAGCCAAACCTGCAGGCTATGTTTGCATTTTTTATTTAATCAACCAACCAAATATAATTAATCCAGACAGTCACCTCTAGTTGGAGAGCCCTTCATGAATATTTACTTGCACTATTATTGATGCAAATCTGTTGCTACAGTAATGGAAATGTCATTATTGCCATAGTCATTTGTATGCCTATATGCTAAACTTCTGCTCAGAAATGGTGGTGTTCATGTTTGTGTGCATTTCTTAGCGCATGAACTGAAGCTAAATGCAATGTTCTACATATTAAATCAATGATAATATAGCATGCATGAGACTAAGCTACTATGTTGCATTATGCCCAAAGGCACAATATTCCTGCAGTTGATGATCCAGCTCTTCAAATCTCGGCAGCCTGACCTCTGATCCCAGACCAGGCTTAGACTGCTCTTCAGCCTGAAGCCTCTGTGGCTATCAATGAAAGCAAAGGCCTTTTGTTCTCTTGCAAGCTATTGCTTGGCAAATACATTTACCTTGCATTATGAATATTTTTGAAATGCTAAACTCTATCTCCTCTGACACCACCTCCTCCTCCACAATAAACCCTGTGAAATAGTTTTTTTTCACGTTAGATAGGGAGGTGCGGAAAATACTGGGAGAAGGGAGGCACCGGCAGGTCACTTGCCAATGAAGAGTCCACTCCCCCCATTGGGATGCCACCCTGCTTCTGTGACTAGCCAAGGAGTAGAGCTTGCCCCCTTCCCCCCCCCCCCCCACACCAAATGGTTGGCGTGGACAGACATTAAAATGCCAAAAGAGGAAGAAAAGGAAAATGCAGCTTGTCAGACAGACCCAGCAGCTAATTTCTCTGTGATAATCCCAAGAATAGAAGAGTGCATGAGATAAACACAGAGAATCATTACTAGGAATCAAAGTGAAGAGGTAGCAGACATATTAGCAACTGTGTCTGCTTGGCAGGCTGCACTTTTAATGCCTCTTCATCTGTATCCTCCACCTTAGTGGCAGGCATCTGAGGTAAGTTTGTTTTTGGTAGGGATTTGCATTTGTTTAAAATGAATAATCAAAATGCAACAAATAAGGTCAAGTCATTTAATTTGGGGGCCCCAAAACAAATTGGGGGCCCACCCGAATGAAACAAACCTTATTCACTACATTTGTTTTAAATGAATGCATAGGGCCTAGGCTGGGACCTTGCCTAGGGCATAGGCTGAGGCTCAAAGAACGAGCCATGGTCTGTGCCTGACTGTGACACCGGCATCTTGGCCTAGGCCCAAAGCAGGGCGCTCGCCTAGGGCATAGACCAAGGCCAAAATCAGAGACCGCGGGCTAGGGCCAAGCATGATGCCGAGACCCGAGACCCCCACCAAACAATTACTTACCTGATCCATCAGGTATCCATGGAAGCAGCCAGTCCAGTTCCTGATGCCTGGGCCGCGCCCCAGAACCAGGCCTGACTCTGGGGATAAGCCCAACGTCCATGTCCCAATGCATGGACCTTGGCCTTCACTGAAGCCAGGACCAGGCCTGATTCCTCAGCCTGGCTCAGAGCTCAGGTCCCAACACCTGAGCCTCATCCTAGGCCAGTGCCTGGGACCAGGCCCAATGCCACAACCTGGCCCAGAGGCCAGGTCCCAGTGCCAGGTCCTCAGCCAAAACCCAGGTCCGATGCTGGGACCTGGCCTGGATGCCAGTTCCCAATGCCTGGACCTTGTTCTAGGGTCCGGACCAAGCCCAGAGCTAGGTCTCATAGCGGCTCTATCAATGTCCTCTGGCATTGTGTTATCCATGGCACATTCACCCCAGTGGGTGGCACTATTTTGAATTGAAGAAGAAAAGAAAAGGATGTCATCGGAGCTTCTCTGAGGCCTGGTCTCCAGGACTGGGACTGACCCTAGGTTGATGCCCAGGTGTCAGGACCTGGCCTCAAGGCCTGACCCTAGCATGTGGTGTGGATCCAGGCCAAGGTCCTGGCATTGGGACCTGGCCTTTGGGCCATGCTGTGGACACTTGCCTAGGTCAATTCCTAGGTGTCAGGACCTGACCTCTGGGCCTGGCCTTGGCATCGAGCCTGGGTCAGGCCAAGGCTCTAGCACTGAGATCTGGTCTGCAGTGCAGGTGCAAGCTTCAGGCCTGGGTCTTGGCCAAGGCCCTGCCATTGGGACCTGTAATCCGGGCTGGGCTGCGGCATTAGGCCTGGGCCTGGGCTCCTACCTAAGGCCAAGGCACCAGCCTTGCGTAGGCCGAGGCCAAAGTTGTGGCAACCTACTGCATCATCAGCCTACTTAAGGTCAAGACCGGCCTAGCCCTGGGTCTTACTGGTGGATCCCCACTGGACTGGGTAAATGGGGGCCAAAGGAGATCATGGGCCCAGCAATTTTCAGGTGGGTGGGAGGGAGGGACAGAATGCCTTGGGAGATTCCATTTTTGTTTTGTCCATTTTCTTAATGTTTGATTTTATTTTCACACAAATGAAATAAATCAAACTTTCTATGAACTGAGATTTGTGAGAATAAACCTCCTGGAAATGAGTATTTAGCTTGCCTTTGATAGTATCTGGCTTTTATTAACAGAAGTTCAAGCCTAGGAAAACATTAAATAGCAGCCATTTACTGAACTTTTGCTAAATTGATAAGGGAGTTGGTTAAATATAATAGAGTGAGTTTGCTATCCCCTCATTTGTATATGGTGTTCCTTCATCTGCAATCATCTACTAACATCTTCTAGGACATCTTTAACAAGCACATTGTGGGGTAATTTTGAAAAGAATTTACATGCATAATAAGGGTTTTAGACATGTAAATTAGGGATGTGCAGAGGGACCGCATACGTTACATTCATTATTCATATTTGTGGGGGGGGGCAGATTTGTTGCATTCGGCAAGGGGGGGGCCCCTGATCTGTTCATGTGTTCCATTTGTATTTGTTTCCAGGCTAAAATTTAATTAACTACAATCCCCCACCCTCCTGACCCCCCCAAGACTTGTCAAAACTCCCTGGTGGTCCAGCGGGGGTCTGGGAGCCATCTACTGCACTCACGCCATCGGCTGCCGGTATTCAAAATGGCACCGATAGCCTTTAACCTTACTATGGCACAGGGGCTACCGGTGCCATTGGTCGGCTCCTGTCACATGGAAGGAGCAATGGACGGTCGGCACCATCTTGTGCTCCTACCATGTGACAGGGGCCGACCAATGGCACCAGTAGCCCCTGTGACATAGTAAGGGCAAAGGCTATCGGTGCCATTTTGAATACTGGCAGCCGACGGCGTGAATGCAGTAGATGGCTCCCGGACCCCCGCTGGACCACCAGGGAGTTTTGGTAAGTCTTGGGGTGGGGGTTTTGTTTAAATTTGCTCCTTTAGACGGCCGAATAATTCGGTGAAGATTTGTTGTATTCGTGGGAATCGCGATACGTTTCGCTTCCCCATGAATACAGTGAATATGGCCCTATACATTGTGGGGCGGATTTTCAGAGCCCTGCTCGCGTAAATCCGCCCAAAACCGGGCGGATTTACGCGAGCAGGGCCCTGCGCGCCGGTAAGCCTATTTTACATAGGCCTATCGGCGCGCGCAGAGCCCCGGGACTCGCGTAAGTCCCGGGGTTTTCGGAGGGGGCGTGTCGGGGGGCGTGTCGGGGGCGGGCCCGAACCGCGCGGCGTTTTCGGGGCGTGTCGGGAGCGTTCCGGGGGCGGGCCCAGGGGCGTGGCTACGGCCCGGGGGCGTGGCCGCGCCCTCCAGACCCGCCCCCAGGTCGCGTCCCGGCGCGCAGGAGGCCCGCTGACGCGCGGGGATTTACGCCTCCCTCCGGGAGGCGTAAATCCCCCGACAAAGGTAAGGGGGGGGTTTAGACAGGGCCGGGCGGGTGGGTTAGGTAGGGGAAGGGAGGGGAAGGTGAGGGGAAGGTGAGGGGAGGGCAAAGGAAAGTTCCCTCCGAGGCTGCTCCGATTTCGGAGCGGCCTTGGAGGGAACGGGGGTAGGCTGCGCGGCTCGGCGCGCGCCGGCTATACGAAATCGATAGCCTTGCGCGTGCCGATCCAGGATTTTAGCGGATACGCGCGGCTCCACGCATATCTACTAAAATCCAGCGTACTTTTGTTTGCGCCTGGAGCGCAAACAAAAGTAGGCTATTCGCGCTCGTTTTAAAATCCGCCCCTGTGGATTGCCAATATGTTGCAAATGAATGCACACCCCTAATGTAAATACACTTTACTTGTAAGTGGGATTTTGAAAATTAGAACATAAGATAATAATACTTGCCATACTGGGTCAGACCATTAAACCCAGTATCCTGTTTCCAACAGTAGCCAATTCAGGTTACAAGTACCTGGCAAAATCCCAAGGGTTAGATAAAACTCCAGGCTGCTGATCCCAAGCAGTGGATTTCTTCAACTATATCTGAATAATAATTAATGGAATTTTCCTCCAGGACTTTGTCCAAGCTTTCACCACATCCTCTGGCAATGAATTCCAGAGCTTAATTATGTGTTGTATAAAATATATTTTATTAGTTTTAAATGCATTACTTAATAACATCATTGCGTGCCCCTGGTCTTTGCACTTTTTGAAAGAATAAACAACGAATTAATATTTACTCGTTCCATTCCATTCATTATTTTATAGACCTCTGTCATATCTCCCCTCAGTCATCTTTTCTCCAAGCTGAAGAATCTTAATCTTTTTTCTTCATACGGGAATTGTTCCATCCCCTTTATCATTTTGGTCACCCTTCTCTGTTCCTTTTCTAATTCTGCTATATCATTTTTGAGATTTGGTGACCAGAAGTGCACACGATACTCAAAGTGAGGTCACACCATGGAGTGATACAGAGGCCTTATGACATTCTCTGTTTAACTCTCCATTCCTTTCCTAATAATCCCTAGCATTCTATTTGCTTTCTGGGCTGCTGCTGCTGCACACTGAGCAAACGATTTTAACATATTTTCAACTATGACGCCTAAATCCTTTTCCTGAGTGGTGACTCTTAATGCTACAATATATGCCATTGAATTATCCATAGGTTATACACGTGAAAGTACACTTTAGGTGTGTAAATGGCTTTTGAAAATTGCTATGCTAGTATGTTATATTTACATGGGTAATCATTTCTGGCTTTTCTCTATAATACATTATAGCATGTGCAAAGGAACCTTACAATGCACATTAAAGATTTTTGCATAGGAATCTTAACCTGAGTAAATCAATCAACAGTGAAAAAAATTATTTATTTCTAAGTTGTTTATGTAACTGTGTGGTATAGACAATTGTATATATTACTAAATTACAACAGTGTTAATGTTGCAAAGGTTTTTCTCATCTGCACATAAAGGCTGAAAAACATTGACAAACCATGTCCAATGTTACTTAGGTTTTAGGCCAATTGCTGGATAAAATTCTAAATCCTAGAGGTGAGAGGGTTCTCAGTAAGCCGCCAAACTCATTCAAAGTAAGATATATTTGATAAAGAAAACCATTTTATGCAGTATGCTACCATTCAAGGGGAAAAAATCCAATCTCGAGACAATTTTCTGAAACCAGAAAGAAAACAATACAATTGCCAAGAAAGCAATCAGACCCCTGGTTTTTTATACTACATGTCTTGATTTTTAATAGCGATATCTTTATCTCTCAAGATGCAATTTGATATTCTGCATTATCTTTCTAGAAAATACAAAGAGCTGGCTAATGGATATAGTAGGATGTCAAAATTTAGGAAATGTAGGTATGCAGCCTGTTTCAAATAACATGTTGTTATTTTATAAAAGTGAAATGCAGTCATTATTTTTATATGTTCATACATATTCAAGTCATATCTACATGTAGAAAATATACAATATAGTGTTGAAAGCCAGTTATCAATTATGAGGACCATATTCAGAAATATTTAGACAGATAACTCATAAGTTATCCGGTTAAATGAATACATTGGTGCTCTCACGACTTGATGCTGCTGATTATTTCTAAAACTAAGTCCCATATGAAAGAATTACAAGAGAAAATTGATAAAAGTATTGTAGGGTTACAACAGCTCCTACCTAAAGATATTTTAGATGCTCAATTAAGTGAAAATCAAAAATCACTTGATACATTAAGAGCTGACATTAAGAAAGTTATGATATCTAAATTAGAAAGGGATGAAAGGGACTATACTAGTGGCTATATTTATATTTGGATGTCGAAGAACCGTAAGAGTAGGTATAAATCAAAAGGTGATTTCTCATCATCCTCATCTGATGAATCGAGTGAGAATGATAGACATACTTCTAATAGATCAGAGTCTGGTAGGAAGGTAGGGTTTGCTATGAATGATACACGACAGACAATGTATACAGATGGATCTAATACACAAGACAGAGATGGCTCTACTTTTTTAGTAAATCGAGGACGAGGGGGGAGAGGTACAAACAATTATCGGGGCAAACGTTACGCAACAAATCGAGATCCATACGAATTCAGGAGATAAATGATAGTTATTTGCAGGATGTTCAAGAAAATATAGTTGTAAATCTTTCAGATGCATTGTTATCCCCGGCAGCTATTTCTGCATTAAATAAAGGTTTATCCTTTATTCCTACCCAACGTTTGGTGGCAGTAGGGACTCATTTTCAACTAGGGTTGAGATTCAAAATTTTTTTCGTAAAATTAGACTGAGAGAGTTTTTTGGTGATCAGGTAAATTTGTGTACAGATACGTTATGTAAGCCATCTGCTTGGATGCCTACGGTACCACCTGGCCCTTTGGTGGTAGCCTTTGAAACACTAATTGTGGATGGATTGAAAGAGATCAATGATAGCAGGGATATATATCAATATAATTGCTCCAAGGAGGAATGGTTAGCCATTAAACAGATACAATGTGATGAATCAATTATAGCCTCTCCTGCAGACAAGGGTGGGGCCGTAGTAATTTTAAATCGCAGCCAATATTTCAACGAAGCCATGTCTCAGTTAAATGATGGGAGATATTACAAGTTGGTTCAGAGTAATCCCCTTATTGATTTACAAGTGAAAGTAAATAAAATCTTGGAAGATGCTCTTCGCGTGAAAGCCATTACAAAAAAGGAATATAGATATTTGTATACGCATTGTCCAGTTAATCCATATATATATATATATATATATATATTTTGTGCCAAAGATCCATAAGTCATTGATTAATCCCCCTGGTAGGCCAATTGTATCAGGCATTGGCTCTATCTTTGAATCTTTGGCAAAATTTGTGGATCATTTGTTACAACCTAAAGTAAAGTCTATCAGATCATTTGTTCAAGATTCCACGGAATTTATAACTAGTTTATCTTTGTTGGAGCAGGATATACATCAATGTCTATTGGTAACGGCGGATATTACTGCTCTATATACTAATATACCTCAAGATAAAGCACTTATACTCATTCAAAATATTGTGGAATCGGAAGAAATATCTGATAAACGTAAACAGGTTATTGTAGAGTTAGCTAAAACAGTTCTGTGTGAATTTTATTTTGAATTCAATGGGCTATATTACAAACAAATTAAGGGGATCCCTATGGGGTCCCCTGTAGCTCCATCAGTCGCCTGTCTATACGTGGCTAGATTGGAAGAAACACACATTTATGAGTCTCATTGGTTTCAATATGTGAGATGTTGGCGACGTTATATAGATGACTTATTTTGGATTTGGCTTGGAAATAGTGTGTTATTAGAGGAATTTGAAGTGTGGTTGAATCAGGTGGACAATAATATTACATTCACGTTCCAGTTTGATATTTTCTCCATTCCATTTCTAGATATGAGAATTTTTTGGGATCAAGGCAAACTTTCATCTACTGTTTACACTAAATCTACTGATAGAAACTCAATTCTGCATTTTAATAGCTTTCACCCGAGAAGATTAAGAGAATCCATTCCTATTTCTCAATTTTTGAGATATAGACGGTTATGTCACTCAACTGAGGAATACAAAGAGAAATCTCGACTTAAGTAAAAAATTTATTACTAGAGGGTACCCGAAGAAGATAGTGAAGCGTGCATACAAAAGGGGATTGTATGCAAATAGGGAGAACCTTTTATTAAAGAGTGATCAAACCCGTTTAGATAGAATTGTTTGCACCATACCATACTCATCCAAGGGAGTGTTGGTTAAGAAGTTGATTTTGAAACATTGGGGTTTATTAAAATCTATAGAGGGCTGCAAGGAACCCCCGGTTTTTGCCTTTACCAAGGGCAGAAATCTTAGATCATTAATTGCTTCAGGGAAACATAAGAAGTCTTCAGTAGAACAGAATGTTGAGGGGGCAGGACAATTCAGATGTATGAATTGTTCAGTGTGTGAAAATGTGTGGATTGGACATATATTTTGTCATGAACAGAAACAGATTAAATATTCTTTGAGGGGACATTTTACATGTTCCACTAGACAAGTATTATATGCGATTATGTGTCCCTGTCATCTTATATACATTGGATACACGACCCGCAGTATTCGTCAGCGGGTAATAGAACATAAAAGTAATATAAGGACATTAAAAGAAGGAGCCCCATTAGTGAAACACTGGGTTGACTTAAATCATTCTTTAATGAAACTTAAATTTGTAGTCTTGATGCAATGTGCTCCTGAATTTCGGGGCGATGTGATGAAGTGGCTGTGGCGCAATGAGCAAAAATTGATTTTTCAATGGTCTACTTGTATTCCTTGGGGTTTAAATCTTGAAATTGAATGGGCAGCATTTTATACATAGGCATGAGTATTTGTAGATGGTCTAGTGGTGAGGATTTCCAGTTCTCATCCAGGTGACCTCGGTTTGCCTCCTGGTATGGGGGATTGTGAATGGGCTAATTTTAAGTTTTATTTATAATATAGATATATAAATAGTTGAAAGGGATTAATTCAATTTTTTAGATGTTTGCCAAGTAGATTTTGTGATTGATGAAGGTTGAATTTACTATATGGTTGATGCAATTTTGAGGTTAGTGTGTGGTTTGCCGCGGGAGAATGGTTTTGAGTTTTGTGCCGTGGGAGATTGACAGTTTTGGAGGCGGGTTTGGTGGCAGTAGGGAGTTGTGTAGGCGTTTTGGTTTGATTGATTCTCCCCAGGAGGGGATTTAAATAGCGGAAATGGACAGTGGAGTTCCGATTTCTTCAGCTGTTGCCTGACGGCGTTTTGATCCTTTGACGGATGGTTGTTTGCACAGACATCCTGCCACATTGATATAAAGATATTTGGAAACTAATAAATTGTGAGTGTTGGTAAGTAGAAGACTTTGAGGAATATATAATATGTTTTGTCTACTACATAGGTACTTTTGGATGAAGACAATTGTCTTTTTGATTCTTTTGATTTTTTGATATTTAGGGAAAGTGGCTATGTGAAGTTGGCTTCCTCTGTCATAAGGAGAATGGTTAAAATGTTGTGAATCCCTGGACGGGAATTTGGTTGAAATTTATTTGATACTGTGGTATCACAGATTGTAAGTATGCAATTTTTTAAACAAGAATATGATATGTATGAATAATAGATGATGTGGGTGGAGATTAGATAGTTGTGAGTGGTTGGGTTGGGATTGAATACATGCTGATATATAAATAAATTACATCAAGGCAGTGATGGGACATGAATATAAGAAATTGAATTTATATTTAATTTGATTCATGTGGGCATGTAGGATTTTCATGTAGATATTGGTCTTTAGTTTATATACATGTTTTGTTGCTGTATTTTGGATATAGGGTGTGTGGATACCGGTGAAATAAAGGAAAAATGGCTAATATATCTCGCCTTAGATAGCTTTTACCACTGCAACATTTGCAAGCATGGAAAGCATTGTTAAGGTATGCGATCCAGTTTATGAGCATTAACTGTACTTTTAACCCATGTAAATTAGCTTGCTAGCGTTTCGAAGTAAAACTATGGTAATGAGGTAATGAAATGAAAAACTACGCTACACAGCTCATTATCTATTAGCACAGCAGGAAAGTACATATACTAATTGCTTCCTAGATGCATTAATGCGGAAAACAACTAAACCTCCAAGAGGCATAGTAACGTTTTTGTAATAACATGTATAGGTAGAATATGGGCACACTTTATCATCTGCTTCATATGTGTGTCATTAACAATTGGCCAATATTATCTGCAATAAAGATTGCATAGATGAGCATTAATGTTCGATGTTATACTTTAGTACATTGACCTCAAAATTAATTTGAAAACTATTCTTTCAAATCAGATCAGTAATGTGAATAGATATACTTGATCAACTTTAACAAACCTGCACCTCTTATTTATTTATTTATATTGTTCACTGGACACACATACACACTCACTAAACAAAAAAGGGGTAATTTTCAAAAGGATTTACACGCTTAAAATGGGGTTTTACATGTGTAAATGCACTTTACTCATACAGGTGGGCTTTTAAATAAATGCTGTCAATAGGTTTCACACCTGTAAGTGCACATTACTTGCATACATCTTTTAAAAATTGTTATGATAGAAGTTACATTTACATATGTAAATCCTTTTGAAAAATCATCTTTTAATGAATAAATCACAAAAAAATGATACTCACTATGGATGTGCATTAATTTTAAATAAATAAGACATCAGAACTGAAAAAGCCTTTTCTCAGTTCAATTCATTTTAAACTAAAGAAATTCGTGGTGATGCCAACCCCCCCCCCCCCCCCCCCCCGAAAAAAAAAATGTTCAGGCTATTCAATTTGGGAAATAGTGCACTCTATTTCTGCATTCTATTTGCAAACAGCACACCCAGTATTTTTGAATAGTGTTTACATTATTCGGAAATAGTGCACGATATTTCCAAAAATGAATTAAATAAAAAAAAAAAACCAATGCCGTGAAAAATTATCTATCCCCAATGAAATGAAACAAACACAACTGAAAATTTGTGTTCTGTATATCTCTTGAAGAAATGCATATCTATAAATGTGTCTCTCTCTCTATCTATCTGGGCTGGTGCTAGCTTTTTTGCTGCTCTTTGTGAATAATTACTGTACTGCCCTCTCTTTGTTCATTCAGACTCTTTCCCGAACCCACCAAAAAAGCCCATTTCCCTCCAATGTTCTAAGCTTTAAAATCTGACACTGCCCTCAGCTTGGGTTCAACCCCTCCTGGAACCCATGGCCAATTCAAGGGTATTAGGTGTCCTAGGACTTTAAAGCCCTGCAATGCCTCCATCCTATCCCAGCCCTCCACACATGCACACACAAACACAATTAAAGTTATCCATTTATAATAACAGGTTTTACATGAAAAATATCAATCAGAGTACAGTCTTCTGAGGTAAAAATATCACTTACAACATGTATATTATATTTACATATACTGCTGTGGTACCAATGAGAAAACCCTCCAAAAGTACCCATATGGCACTATGACTATTGTAATATGTGCTGGGTGTGGGCTTGCCTCTATCATGTGACGGGGGCTGCCCTATGGCACTGGTAGCCCCTGTCACAAGATAAAGGCAAATGGCAACTGCTGGCCCAGCAATAGGAGGTCACTTCTGGGCCTCCCACTAGACCACCAGGCATTAGAGATGTGAATCGTTAAATCAGATTCGGCTGGGGGGAGGGGGGATCTGATCGTTAAGATATGTGAATTGGAATCGTTTCCGATTCCAATTCACATCGCTAATTTTTTTTTTAGGGAGGCCCACGCCGCTAAAAAAAAAAACCCCACCCGACCCTTTAAATCGACCCCCCCAAAACCTTTTAAAATTACCTGGTGGTCCAGGGGGGCCTCGGGGGGCCTAAGTGAGAGATCCAGGGGGGCCTCGGGGTGAGAGGAGAGATCCAGGGGGGCCTCGGGGAAAGATTTTCTGTTCCCAGGCATCAGCTCTTCTAAAAAAAAAATGGCGCCGATGCCCCTTTGCCCTTACCATGTGACAGGGTATCCGTGCCATTGGCCGGCCCCTGTCACATGGTAGGAGCACTGGATGGCCGGCGCCATCTTTAAAGATGGCGCCGGCCATCTTTACTCATCAGCCCTATAGCCCTATAGGGCTTCACCCTCTCTCCTTTTACTGGTGGCTCCCCTAGCAGCTCTGGGTCCATCTGTTCACTGGCTTCCATCAGGCCAGGATCACAAAGTAACCTCCACTCATGTTGGCTGCAAGCAGGATGAGGTCCACCAGGAAGTCCATGGCTTCTTCTCTACTTAGGCCACCAGCGGGAGGGATAAGTTCTGGGTAGCCTCAGCTTCCCTTCTTTGGCTCTTTCCCTCATTTCTCATCCCCTTCCCTTAATACCTTAGCTCTTCAATCCCTTCCCCTCACTATCTTGGTTCTTTCACATACTGTTCACCAATTCCCACTCTCCAGAGGCTCCTCTCTCCATCACTCTGGAGATTTTTCCCCTTCTTACACCTTCCCTCAATACCTCAGGTCTTCCCTCCCATCCTCGTTCCTTTACAGATTCTTCTCACACAGTAATGAGTCAACAACTCAGCTTTTTGAGATGTGGCGATCAGAATTGTACACATTATTCAAGATGCGGTCTCACCATGGAGTGATACAGGGGCATTATGACATTTTCCATTTTATTCACCATTCCCTTTCTAATAATTCCCAACATTCTGTTTGCTTTTTTGACTGCCGCAGCACACTGAACCAACGATTTCAATGTGTTATCCACTATGATGCCTAGATCTCTTTCTTGGGTTGTAGCACCTAATATGGAACCTAACATTGTGTAACTATCTATACTTTCATTGCACATAAAATCAGTGCAATTTAAATGCTTTTATTTCCCCCCAAAAAACTATCCCCTGACAGAGCTATATTTTTCTGCTTTGTGTTCCTTTCTCATGGAAATGTACTGTGAATCTAAATTTTGCATTGGCTGCATAATTCGTCATATGATTCAAGCTTTTTGCGCCTACTTGGACTGGGTTTATTAGAAGAGAATACTTGTGGAGAGGCTTGCGTTTGTTTAAGCAGTAGCTCACTATAGTTCAATATTATAGTATTAATGGTGCAAAATGTTGCTGCTGCAAGATTTTTTAACCTTGTGCTAATTAATGGGAAAAAAAAAAATCTTCTAAGGGAAAACTGATTTTTAAAAGTGTTGGTAGAAGAGACTTTAGTTTCTCCATGCCCAGCTTCTCCATGACCTCTGCAGCCTCAGTCTGAGCAACATTGTTTTCTGTTTCTCCTTTGTGTGCTGTTGCTTTTCTCCAGTGCTTATCAAAGGGTCTTTGCTCAAAGAATGCATGGTTTGTTACTGCGACCATCCCCCCAATGCATATAGCTGCATTCTGCAGGCTGGAAGAGGTTCTTACCTTTATTTTTAAAGCATTACAGGTAAAAGGTTATCTTCTTATGCCCTGACTGGGGCCTTACCTTCTGCAGATAAGCAACAACTTGTGATCCCTTCCTTGAAAGACTTTTGACTGCAGGAGTCCTGAAGATGGGCTTATTCTTTTGCTAGTCCCCAGCTTCTGTACAGCCTCCATATACGTCTCAGGCAGGAAACTGTTTTGGAGTCATTTTTAGTTTTTGGGAGGTCAACGGGGCCTTGTGCCCAGTCGGCCAACGTAATATGGTGCCAGGTCCCACTCGGGGAGCAGGCCCAGGGCACGTAGTAAGGTGCCGGGGGGAGGGGGGTGAGTAAGGGAATCTGAACAGATTCTCAGCGCGGGTTGATAGGAGGGGGAATAGGGGGGGGGGAGGGGGGTGGCTGATGCCAGCCGACAGTCTCCTATCGGCTGGCCAGCTGTTAGTTTAAAAATATGTGCTGGCTGTGTGCCATTGGTGGGTTAGGAGATGATGCATGGGTGGGGGGCAGGGGTTTTAGCTGAGAGATGCCAGCTGGAGCTGTGGGCCGGCATCTCTGCAGCTGTTAGGTCACTTCCCTCCCATCCGCCCTGCTTCTGTTATTCTATTGTGGTGTTATAAGGGGTTTGTTCTCTCGCGACTGGAGGGGGCGGGGGGACGACTTTGTTATCAAGGCAGATGGTCACTTGGGTTCTAAGTTATTTAATTCACTGTTAAGCGTTCCTGTTATAACTTGACTCTGGAAGGCAACCGGGTGCTGTTGTCGGTTATGGGCTCCTTGCTGGGAGGTGGCGGGGGGTTCACAAGTTTGTGGAAGACTTTGTCAGCTCTAGCCAGGTGGCTAGTGCTGGCCATCTTGCTGGGTGGTGGTGGATGGTTACTGGATGTTAATTAATGCGATGTAAATGGCTCGGGCTCCTCCGGGGTTTTGTAATAAAGCTGTGGCCCTGTTATTTCCAACTTGCTGCCAGTGTGCTATTTAGTTATAAAAGGGAGCGGATGTGAGCGAGTGAATATCCTGGCTGCCTATATTACTAATGCTTTATCCCTTGGCGACTGATTTGGGGAGCTTGTCATTTTATGACTGTTTTACCACACAGAACCCCAAAAGTATTGTTAAGCTATAACAAAACAAAAAAAAATCTACCCCCCCCCCCACACACACACACAAACGGTAGTTATAATAGTGGTTTATCTCTAAGTTGTCAGGGTTTTTCCACATTCACCTGTCCCTTTAAAAATGCTTTTCAATTTCAGAGAATAAAACCCTTTTTTTTTTTTTAACAAACATTAGAAAGATTATGCAGCCATTTTGAATGGTTATTTTGACTTGTCATGCACATAAAATCAGTACAAAAGAGGTCACAGGCATTGTGTGTTAGTGATCCTCAGCCACATTTTTTTGCAGTTCTGTTAATTTGTATTGCTTTTTTCACTGAAATTTCATTTTGTGGCATTTTTTGTTCTGTTTTTTTTTTTTTGGGGGGGGGGAGGAGGAGCGTTTTGCACTATTTGCAAATAGTTGGAACTGTTTAATAAAACAAATATAAAAGAAAACAAAGTTTGGGAGTTTTCAGCAGGATCGGGCATTCATTTTGAAGCAAAATTTCCCAAAGTGAAAATAGCTCTTTCAGTTTGGATTTCCATTTGTTTGTAAATGAATACATATCCTTATTGTATACCACCCAGTCCTGGCTAGAAAAGAACATCAAATTATCAATGCAGATCAATGGCGCCATCCAATATTCAGTACTGGGTTTTCTAGATTTGCAAGACAGAAGAACTATACAGCAAAGGCCACATTTTCAAAGGCTTAGGGCCTCATTTTCCAATATCGCAGTGGTAACGCATGAGGGGGCGTGTCCTATGCAAATAAGGCATTTTTCGTGCAGCGGGGAAACATCACGTCACGCGATGTCTTCGCCATTTGCGGAACTGGATTCGCAAATCGCGAAAACATCGTGCACCGCTATAAAACAACCAATGAATCTTCGCAGTACATGAAAGTGTCCAGCCGGGGAGGAAGGAAGGGAGGGAGAGAGAGCCTTCCTATAGTGCCTATGCCCTAGACAGGTATTTGTATCCCTATGGGAGGGCCACCTAGTAACTCGGGGTGGGGATTAGGTATGAGCGTAGGGGGTTGGGGGCCACTTTCACATTCAACATGAGACCTACGGAAAGAACAGTGGTCTCTAGTGAAGATTTCTGTAGGTCTCATGTTGAATGTGAAAGTGGCCCCCAACCCCCTACGCTCATACCTAATCCCCACCTCGAGTTACTAGGTGGCCCTCCTATAGGGATACAAATACCTGTCTAGGGCATAGGCACCTTAGGAAGGCTCTCTCTCTCTCAAAATACACCGTTCGGAATTGTCATGGACCACGATAACCCTTTACTGACCTGTAGCGCACAAGGTACGCAAATGAAAGTGTTGTAGCTATTAGCTGCAATAGGAGCCACACTAACACTGCAGCTGTTTCACGGCACATGATAACTTTACATATGCTCCACCCCAACTCCGCCCCCTGAATATATAATTCTGAATTTGCATTCACAAATCACGTTAACAGCTGTTAGCGCAATTTGCAAATTTATCTCCCGCAATAACACCTTGGAAAATGACCCCCTTAGTTGTCTAGTTAATTTATTTCTATCACTATTGTTTTTTCTTCCCATGGATAGTTTGGAATTAAACTACTTTCTACTATAACATTCATTAGTGTTTTTGAATTTGTGAAATGGAGTGAATTAATATGAATTAATCAACATAGGGTTCTATACTATGTATAGGGACAACTGAATTATGGACAATGGCATTTAGGAATCACTATTTATTTAAAGATTATTTCAATACATTTGGTTCATGTAATTAAATTAAAGTTAATGTTGAAATTAATTATTAGGGATGTGAATCGGGCTTCGGACGATTGAAAATATTGTACGATATTTTCAAAATCGTCAGAAATCGGGGGCTCCCCCAAAACGATAGGAAAACCCCACGATATTGTTCGTGGGGGTTCTCTTATCATTTTGGGGGAGGGCGGGAAAAACGGCATACAAAAATAACCCCTAAACCCACCCCGACCCTTTAAAACGAATCCCTTAGCTTCCTCCACCCTCCCAATCCCCCAAAAATCTTTACAGGTACCTGGTGGTCCAGTGGGAGTCCCGGGAGTGTTCTCCCACTCCCGGGCTGTCGGCTTCCACTAATAAAAATGGCGCCGATGGCCTTTGCCCTTACCATGTGACAGGGTATCCGTGCCATTGGCCGGCCCCTGTTACATGGAGGGAGCACTGGATGACCGGCGCCATCTTTAAAAATGGTGCGGGCTATCCAGTGCTCCTATCATGTGCCAATGGCACGGATACCCTGTCACATGGTAAGGGCAAAGGCCATCGGCACCATTTTTATTAGTGGCAGCCGACGGCCCGAGAGCGGAGGATCGCTCCCAGGACCCCACTGGACCACCAAGTATCTGTAAAATGTTTTTGGGGGGGTCAGGAGGGTGGGGGAAGCTAAGGGATTAGTTTTAGAGGGTCGGGTGGGTTTTTTGTTTATCGGCTCGGGCGCAGCCGATAAACAAAACCGCCATCAGGCCAGACGAAAAAAAACCCCATGATGTGAATCGGGACCTGAATCTGAATCAATTCCGGTTCCGATTCACATCTCTATTAATTATTATTCTCTTGGATTTAATATGGCTCAGTCAGGAGTGTCATTTCATAAGATATGAATTATTATAGTTGTAATGACGTTAAAGTCTATAAACAAGAGATATCAATTATATATTGTTGCACAATTTACCAGATAAAGAATTTATACTTCTACAAAGGACCCTAACTATAACAAAGCAAGTGAAGATTTATTTCTATCCACTTGTAAGTATAGCCCTTAGTTTTATTACTATGAAAAACATGGTCATCACTTCATTATTGTTATGAAAGTGGACCCTTGTGTCGAGGCAGATGGCTACCATCGAAGGGCGAGGCCTCTTGGACTGTAGAGACTTGCTAGAAGACTTCACCCTGGAAGCATGCGACCCCACCCCAGGAGGATCCCGTAGGGGTCCGGCCGCTGGGACTTAGGCGACTCCTCTGAGGACTGTAAAAGGTCTGGATGCAGGCGCCTCCTGCAGGTCGTGGGTTCCAGACGGCTGGCGCCTCCAGCAGGTCGAGACAGTCTGAGGATGGAATCGAGGAAGAGTCCAAAGCCAGTCCGAGAATCAATATACCAGCAGAGTCCAAGTCCAGTCCAGGGTCAAAGCAGGAGAAGAGTCCAAAGCCGTAGCGGGGTCGAGCCAGGAGAAGGGTCCGAAGCCGTACCGGGGTCAAGCCAGAGAAGAGTCCAAAGCCGTACCAGGATCAATCCAGGAGAAGACACGTCCACCAGTCCAGAGGTCAGCAGCCAAGAATCAATCCACGGAGCAGGGGAGACGAGCGGGGCGAGGAACCAAGAACCAGGAGCCAGGAACACACTCAGGCAGGAACCTCAATACCAAGGCAAGGACTGAATGCTCAGCCCTTGCCTTAAGTATAGGAAACCGGGGGAGGAGCTTCAGGGGGAGCCATGACACTTCCTGTCATGGCTCCTTTAAGAATTCTCTTCAGCCGCGCGCGCGGCCCTAAGGGGCAGAGGAGGAGGAGCCGGATCGTTGGAGCACGCTGCCAACAAGGCGATAGCAGCGGCCAAGAGAGGGAAAGAAGAAGGGCTGCCTGCCCCCGCAGGCACCCTCAGCCATACCCGGCGATCCGGGTGAGTAGTTAGCTGCGCCGTCGGCCTTGCCTCAGTCGAGGCCGACCGCGGCCGACGGCCATGACACCCGGTCCCGGCCGCGGCCGATGCCGCTAAGAATTATTTTCTGTTACATTTTTAAGTTATAATTAATTATATATATTTTAATACATTGAGTAATAACAATTACTCAACATTAATGAATCATGTAAGAATCCATATTATGAAACAGTTAATTAATCTTCAATTGCTAGTCAAAAAAATAAACATATCTAGATTGTCTTGAAATAAAAAAAGTTTTTTACATGTATATTCAGTACAGGAGCATACCTATGGTAATTACCCTATTGGCTAATTTATTTAATTTTTGTCCTATCAATCTATATGTTTATCTCCCCTCCAGTTCTTTCTGCTGTTTCGATATATACATGAACGATTGCATATTATTGCTTGAACTAAAGACAAAGGTAATTTTTATGTTATATTTGGCTTAATGGATTATGATTTGACCACATTTTAATGTTTTATGTGTATGTTTAATTTGAAGTTGCATTTTACTTTGATGTCCACATATAAGAACATAAGAACATGCCATACTGGGTCAGACCAAGGGTCCATCAAGCCCAGCATCCAGTTTCCAACGGTGGCCAATCCAGACCATAAGAACCTGGCAAGTACCCAAAAACTAAGTCTATTCCATGTTACCGTTGTTAGTAATAACAAAGACTATCAACTTTATAGCAGGTAATGGACTTCTCCTCCAAGAACTTATCCAATCCTTTTTTAAACACAGCTACGCTAACTGCACTAACCACATCCTCTGGCAACAAATTCCAGAGTTTAATTGTGCATTGAATGAAAAAGACCTTTCTCCGATTAGTTTTAAATGTGCTCCATACTAACTTCATGGAGTGCCCCCTAGTCTTTCTATTATCTGAAAGAGTAAATAACCGATTCACATCTACCCGTTCTAGACCGCTCATGATTTTAAACACCTCTATCATATCCCCCCTCAGCCGTCTCTTCTCCAAGCTAAAAAGTCCTAACGTCTTTAGTCTTTCCTCATAGGGGAGCTGTTCCATTCCCCTTATCATTTTGGTCACCCTTCTCTGTACCTTCTCCATCGCAATTATATCTTTTTTGAGATGCGGCGACCAGAATTGAACATAATATTCAAGGTGCGGTCTCACCATGGAGCGATACAGAGTCATTTTGAAATTTTCTGTTTTATTCACCATTCCCTTTCTAATAATTTCCAACATTCTGTTTGCTTTTTTGACTGCTGCAGCACACTGAGCCGACGATTTCAATGTGTTATCCACTATGACACCTAGATCTCTTTCTTGGGTTGTAGCACCTAATATGGAACCTAACATTGGGCCTCATTTTCTAAAGTTTTGCAGGCCTGTGATACTTTAGGAGATGAGGGGCAGGGGGCTGAAATGGGGGGCGAGCCTGTGCTAGCCGGCAGCGATCGCACCGTCGCAGTGCGATCGCTGCTGGTTTCACACCCAATAGCACCACCATAGGAGGTGCAGCTATTGGGAGCGAAATAGGACGCGAAAAGATCCTTACCTTTTCGTCATCCACGGTGGCTTCGTGGAGTCGGCCCCGGTGGCGCCCCGACTCCTCCTCTTCCGGGGCCGACTCCGCCCCCATTTTGGTATCGCACGCGAAAAGGGACATTTTGCATGCGAAACTTCCCTTACCGCGTGCGATACATTTTGAAAATGAGGCTCATTGTGTAACTATAGCATGGGTAATTTTTCCCTATATGCATCACCTTGCACTTATCCACATTAAATTTCATCTGCCATTTCGATGCTCAATTTTCCAGTCTCACAAGATCTTCTTGCAGTTTATCACAATCTGTTTGTGATTTAACTACTCTGAACAATTTTGTATCATCTGCAAATTTGATTATCTCACTCGTATTTCTTTCCAGATCATTTATAAATATATTGAAAAGTAAAGGTCCCAATAAAGATCCCTGAGGCACTCCATTGCCTACTCCCTTCCTTTGAGAAAATTGTCCATTTAATCCTACTCTGTTTCCTGTCTTTTAGCCAGTTTGTAATACATGAAAGGACATCACCACCTATCCCATGTCTTCAGTTAGTCAGCGCTCTTGATTAAAAAATATTGGTACCTAATCAAACCAAATCCCACTAACTCAACACCTTTCCAAGGTGAGTAACTGGACTGAACCTTTCAACCTTTTTACTTGGGTATACACTGCTCCTAGCTTATTTCTAGCTTCTGGTTACTTTTTTTTTATATATACAAACACTCTAACTTCTACTTACTAGCTACCTTACAGACTATTAAAAATAAACACACTAACTACAGCTTACTAGCTGCCTTACTGACTGACTATTTAAAAATACAAACAGTCTAACTTCTGTTTATTCGCTGTCTTACTGACTATTAAAAGCAAAAGCACACAAAGACACTAAGTTATATTCCAAAATAGTTAACTTTGCCCCAATACTTTTAAAAAAGACAATGTCCCAAGCAAAAACTTACTGATTTCTTTCAACCACCAGCAAGGTGATCCTACTTCATTTATTCATTTTTTAATATTTTTTAAATTCATTTTTAATATTGTAATAGATATGTATCAGATTATTTATACTTTTATTTATAAATTATATCTGTTCTTATTCTTAGAGCTCCTGATGCAGCCTATTAGTTGAAACTCGTCCAGAGTCGGACTGATTTTTTGATCACATTAATAAAGGAACCTCTTTCCACACCAGACGGTCTTGCTTTTGTTTTGTTTGCTGTACCTCACATACATACATTTCAGCAGCTTGGAATAAGGCTGTAACCAGCCTATTTGGTCACTGAAACCTTTAACTGTGTACTTGTACCTTTCACATGAGCCTTCTTAAGGTTCACATTTATTTAACATTTATAGCATTTTGAAAGCTGCAGCTCTCGATGCTCCAGGAGGAGCTGGGTTGGCAGCACATTGGTGGCCCTATGTCACAAACTTGTGAGCGGTAGAGTGCGGTCCGCTGGGGAGGACTGGCAAAGCACACCATTTTACGTAGCCCACAAAGTGTCGAGCAGTATGTGCCTCTTTTAGTGTCGCTATCAGGCAGATTACATGGTGGCAGCGATATGTCTTTGATGTAATCTTTACTTGCACCACAGTTTTTCCTGTACAGTGAACTGCTGCATTGTCAAGACAAATGCTGAATAGGCATACCTGTTTTCTGTTACACAGTGACCTACACATGATAACAGTGTGAGAAAAAAAGATAGTAGAGTGGAGAAGAACAGCTAACATGCTTCTGGACTAGCTCCCATGGAAGGGGAAGTTGCATGTGAGGCCTATCAGGCAAAGTAGCGTTCAATAAGGTTTTTCCAAAGCAGGATGCCCCTCAGTATGCTATCCTGGCATCGTGCAGGTTGACATGGTGGATCTGGGGGAAGATCTGAACGTATCTCCATTGATACTCCATGTCGTACAGCAAGATTATGGAATACACAGCAGAGCAGCATTAGCTTTGCCACTTTGGTTGGTGCATACATTAAAGCTCCACCCATCTTGCCAAAAGAGTGAAAGTGACTTCTGAAGTCCGAAGGTGCATTCGATTAAACATCAGGTAGCACATAAGGCATCATTGTACCTCCTCTCTGCTGGCATGTTTGGTATGGCAACTGGAGTAAGAAGCCAGGTCCTGTAACCATACCCAGACTCTCCTGCGGAAATGAGAGGTTAAAAGTGTCAATCAGAGCATTGTCATTTGTGAAAGTGAGTGGCTAACTACAGCATACAGTAAGACTGTATAAGATAGTCTGTGTTACGGTTGTGGACCCTTGGGCCGGCTGAGACTGCAGGTGTTGCATTGTAGGGGCGCACAGTAAGTGTCACAGCTGGGAGGTGGCGCTGAAGAGTTACTCCAAAGAAAGTTTCACCACTGGAAGTCTGAGGTCCCCCCAGGAGGAGCCCGTAGGGACCCTGTTATTGATCCGATGCTTGGAGTTAGCAATCTGTTCAGGAACTGATGCCTAATGGGAGGAGCAATCAGATACAAGTGTTTTGGGTGGATCCTTTGACCAGTGGCAGATGACCACGCCCCCGGGGAATGATCCCGAGAGGGACCACTGGTCAGGCTCAGAGTTAGGAGACAAACCCACACTAGTTCTTTTATTAGACAGTATACTGAACCACCAGAGATGGCAGTAGTGAGCTGGTAAGCCCGGCTGGGCTGTAGTTCCTCAGATACTGGAACAGCGATCCCTGGAGGCTGAGCTGAAGAGAGGCTGAGATATAGTGAGTAGGCAGGGTATGCAGATGGTAACACTCACACAATGTCCCAATGAAGCCCAGGAGCTGGAAAGTATAGGCCCTCGAGAAGTGAGTACCTGGTTCCAGGGAAAGCTCAGAGAGAATGATGGTAACTCACTGATGTAGCTGATATATATATATATATATATATTTATTTATTTATTTAATGGCTTTTATATACCGACAAACATTGGGAACATCTCATCGGTTTACAGATAACAGAAATTTAGCAACAGGCTTTACAATTATCGCATGATTATATATTATATAGTTGGTAGTGAAGACTTCCAGGCAGAAGAGTATATGAAGCGAGTCTGGGATCAGGGCCCTCGAGGAGCGACTACTGGTTCCAGACTGTCACCTGAAAAAACAAGGCGAGAGCGAGGCTCCCGAGGAGTGGGTACCTCTGGTAAGTCCAAGGAGGCAGGTTAGCTTAGGTAGCGAAACCTTTCCCTTGCTAACTCAATATGTTAGCAAATACTGAGACCTTAAATATCCGTCGCGGGTGACGTCATCTTCGGGGGAACACCCCCGAGGTTTGCGCCAATGCCGGTACTTCAATCGGGGCCATGCTGCGCGCGCGCGCACCCCTAGGCCTCCAGAAAACATGGCGATTGCAGCATCGAGCCGGTCCAGGAACGCCCGAGGACAAGTGGCAGAAGAACGCCGCGGCAGCCAATCTTCCCGCGGACGGAGAGGGAGGCACCAGAGAGGTAAGGAAGGTGGAGAGAGGGCATCGGGCACTGACGGACACAACAGTAACCCCCTTCAAAGGGCGACTTCCTCTTTGGGTACCAGGCTTAGGTTTTGAAGGATGTGCGAGGTGGAACTGACGAAGCATCTCTTTGTCCAGGATATTGGTCTAAGGCTCCCAAGAGTTTTCTTCAGGGCTGAAACCTTCCCATTTTAGAAGGTATTCAAAAGACTTGCCTTTCTTACAAACATCCAGGACTTCTTCGACTTTGTATTCTAAGTCATCTTCTGTATTGATGACAGGTGGATCTTGAGTCTTGGAAGAAAATTCACTAAGTATGAGTTGTATCAGCAGCGATGGATGAGCTGCTGGGGACATCACTGAATCTTCAGTGGAAGGGCAAAGTTGGGGAACGTCCAAAGCCCACTTCAAAAGATGACACTGTAGTGGATCTTTCAGCTAGTTGAGAGGACTCCTCACGTCTTCCACTAGACGTTTGAGAATGAAGTTGCCTCCTGCCCCTGAGTCCACTAGGGCAGGATTCTGAACTGTGATTGGTCCATAAGTCAAAGAGACTGGGAGAGACAGTGGAGGAGATGTCATGGTATGGCCTAAGAACAGTCCTGCAGGACTTAGGTCCGTCCATTTTCCGGATGAATGGAGCATGTGAAGACATTGTGGCCGGGCTGACCACAGTGCATGCAAAGGCAGCGCTTCTTCCGAAATCTTCTCTCTTTGGAAGTCAAACGACTGTGACCCAGTTCCATAGGTTCAACTGTATCAGCAGCAGGGGTTACTGGAACCATCTGATGTGTAGAGACAGCACCGGACTGTTTCAACCCGGGTACAACCCTAGGCCAGAGTTCCTTCACCTTGTCCCGGAGTCGTAGATCAATCCGAGTAGCTAAGGCTATTAATTCGTCCAGCGAGTCAAGTGTTTGGCGAGCGGCCAGCTCGTCCTTCAAATGGTTATCCAGGTGAGTTTTGAGACAGTTGGGATCCCAGTAAAGTTCTGCCACAAGAGTTTTGAACTCTATGGCAAATTCAGTCAATGATCTACTGCCTTGCTTCAAATCCACTAAAGCAGAACTGGCTACAGACATTCGGGCAGGCTCATCGAAAACGGATTTAAACAAGTCCATAAATCCTATGTCCTGCAGAATAGCATCCTTGCATTCCCACAAGGTGGATGCCCAAGATAGAGCCCTACTATCCAGGTATGAAAGGATGTAGGTAGTCTTGGAGAGAGCTGTAGGAAATAGAGATGGCTGTAAGGCAAAGTGCATGCAGCACTGGTTCAAAAAGCCCCGGGTCTTCTGGATTTCTCCAGAAAAGCGGATTGGAGCCGCCAGTGGTACAGCAGTCTTTAAAGTTACCTCTGGTGACTGACCTTCTTGGATGGAGGTTGTGCCTTGAACCTTCTGTGTGTGTAGTTGATGAAACGCTTAAGTAAGCTTCTCCAAAGCATCTTGCTGTACCACAATGTGTTGGGCCAGGCCCGGTATGGCCTGCAAAGCACTGAGTTGTGCCGGATCCATGGAGTTAGCAATCTGTTATTGATCCGATGCTCGGAGTTAGCAATCTGTTCAGGAGCTGATGCCTAATGGGAGGAGCAATCAGATAGGAGTGTTGTGGGTAGATCCTTGGACCAGTGGCAGAAGACTTCGCCCCTGGGGAATGATCCCGAGAGGGACCACTGGTCAGGCTCAGAGTTAGGAGACAAACACACACTAGTTCTTTTATTAGATAGTATACTGAACCACCAGAGATGGCAGTAGTGAGTATGCGTGCCCCTAGGCCTCCAGGAAACATGGCAGTTGCAGCGTCGAGCCGGTCTGGGAATGCCCGAGGACAAGTGGCAGGAAAACGCCACGGCATGCAATCTTCCCGCGGACGGAAAGGGAGGACCCAGAGATGTAAGGAGGGCAGCTAGAGGGCATCGGGCACAGACCACGACCTCTTGGACTTAGGTAGGACCCTATGTGACCAAGGATCCAGGAAGCGGCGAAAGAGGTGGTCGATGAGGATGGCAGGGCCCAGGAGGCTGGAAGAGTCTTCACCCTAGGAAGTCCACGGCTCCCCCAGGAGGAGACCGTGAGAGCCCGAGCCGCTGGGACTTAGGAGAATCCTCTGGGCCAGCAAGAACAGAATACCTATGGAGATGGAGGAAGCTGAAGTCAGAGTCCAAGAACGAAGCCAGTTCAGAAGCCAGAAGTCAGAGGTCCGAAGCCAAAGCCAGGGGCGGAAGCTGGAATCAGAGTCGTTGGACGGAGCCGGGTCAGAAGCCAGATGTCAGAAGTCTAAAACCAAAACCAGGGGTGGAAGCTGAAGATGGAGTCAAATGAACGAAGCCGGGTCAGAAGTCAGAAGTGAGAAGAGATGATCCAAGATCCAAAGCAGCAACTAGAAACTCAGGAACTGAGTGAACCTTGTTGCAAGGCCCCGTCCTAGTCAAGCTGCAGGGTTTAAATACCCTGTAGCATCTGATGTCATCCAGGGTGTCCACTTCATTTTTTCCTGTGCTGGCCCCTTTAAAGCTCCAGTCCCCAGGTGCACACGAACCTATGGGGCGGGGCCAAGCACATTGTGTCGGCGGCGTCTCCCTCGCACAGGGAGAGCCGCGGCAGGACGCTGGTCGAGCCTACCCGGCCAAAGATGTCTGTGCAGGCCGGGCCGGCCCCAAGGTAGGAGGAGGGACCAGGGCATGGCCCGGTCCCGTAAGAGTACCCCCCTCCTATGCCCCCTTCCCGGGGGTCTGGGCTTAGCAGGATGAGCCAAGTGGAACTGATGGAGGAAACTTGTCTAGGATATGGGAAGAAGGTTCCCAGGAATTCTCCTCAGGGCCGTACCCTTCCTACGAGAGGAGGTTTTCTCACCGGCGACGGTGGAACCGAACGTCTAGAACATCCTTCACCGTATAGGTGACGGTTTCGGCTTCAGTGGTAGTGGGTTCCAGAGGCTTGTCATGAAACGTGGAGAGCGCCACAGGCTTAAGCAGAGATATGTGGAATACGTTGTGGATCCTCAGGGTGTACGGCAGACGTAACCAGTAGTAGATTGCCCCTACTTGCTCCACTACCGTGAAAGGACCAATGTACCTGGGGGCCAGGTGCATAGTGGGAGTCTGTAGGTGGATGTTCCTGGTACTCAACCAAACCTTCTCCTCTGGAAGGAAGACCAGGGCAGGCCGCCGTAACCTGTCCGCGTATCTTTTAGCCTTGACTGCCATCAGACGGAGTTTTTCCTGGGTGGATCTCCAGAGGTTGCGCAACTGTCATGCCGTGAGTTGGACTGCGGGAGATGGTACCGTCATGGGCAACGGCAATGGAGGCCTTGGGGTTTTCCCATAGACTACCTGGAAGGGAGACAGGTCCATCGCAGAATGTTTATGGCAGTTGTAAGAGAACTCCGCCCATGGTAACAAGGTGACCCAATCGTCTTGAAGGTCTCCCATGAAAGCTTGAAGGAAGGCTTTTAGGGTCCGATTCGTGCGTTCAGCTTGGCTGTTGCCTTGGGGATGACAGGCCGTTGTCAGGTCTAGTTGTACTCCAAATTTTTTGAAAAGGGCCTTCTAATATTTCGCTGTAAACTGGGGACCACGGTACGAGGCTATGTGCAAAGGGAGTCCATGTAGTCGGAAGATATGTTGTGTAAAGAGATTAGCCAACTCTGGCGCTGAAGGCAGTTTAGTGAGAGGCACAAAGTGAGCCATCTTCGAGAAACGGTGGACCGTGACCCAGATCACAATCTTCCCATCTGAAACAGGCAGATCTACAATGAAGTCTGTGGACAGATGAGTCCAGTGCTCAGTAGGAATGGGTAGCGACTGAAGGAGTCCCCAGGGGTGACCATGCAAAGGTTTCTGCCGGGTACAGGTAGGACATGTCTGAACATAGAGTCAAACGTCCTTCTTGATCTGCGGCCACCAATAGAATTCCATCAGAAGTTCCAACATCCTGGCTGTTCCTGGTTGCCCCGCAGTCAAGGAATCGTGGACCCACGCTAACACTCTCCTACGTGAATGAGTGGGCACCACAGTCTTACCCACAGGGGCCAATTCGGACACGGTTAGAACTTTGGTCGGGTCCAGGATGTATTGAGGCGGGTTGATGGTGTCTTCTGTCTCCGTCATGCAGGAGAGAGCATCTGCTCGGACGTTCTTAGATGCCGGTCGGTAACGGAGGGAAAAATTGAATCGGCTGAAAAAGAGTGACCAGCGCACCTGCTGTGGATTAAGGCGCTGGGCGCGGCACAGATAATCCAAGTTTTTATGGTCTTTGTAAACGACTACTGGGTGTTGGGCCCCCTTTAACCATTGGCGCCATTCCTTGAATGCTAGTTTGATGGCTAGTAGCTCTTTATCCCCTATGCCATAGTTCCTCTCGGTGGGCGAGAATTTGCGTGAATAGTAGGAGCATGGCAGGGATTTGCCTGCATTGGACAATTGGCTGAGTATGGCCCCGACAGCCATGTCAGAGGCGTCGACCTCCACAATGAACAGGCATTGAGGGTCTGGGTGCCAGAGGCATGTATCCTGGAGGAAAGCATTCTTCAATTCCTGAAAGGCTTGCAGGGCCGTCGCCAGCCAGTTCCTAGCATTGGCCCCCTTTCTGGTGAAGGCCGTCAGCGGGGCCACCATCTGGGAATAGTGTGGGATAAATTGCCGATAGAAATTGGCAAACCCGAGGAACCACTGAAGCGCTTTGACTCCCACAGGCTGAGGCCAATCTTTGATGGCTGTGACCTTCTCTGGATCCATATGGAACCCTGTGGAGGATACAATATACCCAAGAAAGTGCAGTGATTCTTGCTCAAATTGGCATTTCTCAAATTTTGCAGAAAGTCAATTATCTTGCAGTTTCTGTAGCACTTGACGAACATTGTGGCAGTGCGTCTCCAAGTCCCTGGAATATATTAATACATCGTCAAGGTAGACAATTACGGAGGTATGTAGCATCTCCCTTAGAACCTCATTCATGAGATTCTGAAAAACTGCCGGGGCATTGCAGAGACCGAAGGGCATGACCAGGTATTCGTAGTGGCCATCCCTTGTATTAAATGCGGTTTTCCATTCATCGCCTGGCCGAATCCTCACCAGGTTATATGCCCCACGGAGATCCAATTTCGTGAACACCTTGGCCCCCTGAGGTCTGTCCAGGAGTTCCGGAATAAAGGGCAAAGGGTTACGGTCACGCCGGGTAATGCTGTTCAGGCCACGGTAATCTATGCAGGGTCGGAGGGACCCGTCCTTCTTAGCTACAAAGAAGAACCCCGTTCCAGTCGGGGATTTGGATAGTCGAATGAACCCTCGGTCCAGGTTCTCCTGGATGTATGTGGACATGGCCTGTGTCTCGGAGAGTGACAACGGGTACACCCATCCTCGTGGCAGTGTGGTACCCGGAAGCAAGTTGATCACACAGTCGAAGGGGCAGTGCTCCGGGAGGATCTCGGCTTCCGCCTTGGAGAAGACATCGAGGTAGTCTTGATAGTGAGGCGGCAGTGCCAACGAAGTCATCAGGAGAGACATCAGTGGTCGAGGAACAGCGTTCAAACAGGAGTCTAAGCATGAGGACCCCCAGGATGCCACCTGGAGGGTATCCCATCAGATTATGGAAGAGTGCTTCCGCAGCCAAGGTAGCCCCAGGATGACCGTATGCATGGACCTTTCCAGGATGAGGAATGAAATTTCCTCCACATGCAGGATACCAGTGCGTAGTGTGAGAGGCTTGGTACAAGTAGAGATGGTACCTGGAAGAAGTCTCCCCTGAATGGCACACGGAGGGAGGGTCTTTGGGGTTGGACCCCAATCCAGAGTCCTTGAGGATGACGTTTCCCCCAGCTCCGGAGTCAATTAGGGCTAGTGCATCGAACTCCCCTTCAGGAAGAAGGTCACTGGGACAGTACACGGGGAGGCAGAAGTTGTGTGACCTAGTGTTAGCTCCCCGACTATCCCTAGGTCTGGGCGTTTCCCGGACGCTCGCCACAGTGGGCAAGGAAATGCCCCTTGCCAGCACAGTACAGGCATAGACCCTGGGACCGACATCTTCTCCTTTCCTCTTGAGAGATTGGGCCCTGACTCACCTGCATGGGTTCTACATCTTGAGCCCCCGGAGAGGCAGAAGGGGAGTGCCTGTTCCAGGAAGGTGTGGTTCCAAAGTTCCCGGGTCTCTGAACAGGCTTCCTCTCCCGGAACCGGCATTGGATACGGCGGTCTACGTGACCCGCCAGATCGATGAGATCATGCAAGTCATCCGGGAGATCCCTGGCCACCAGCTCATCCTGAAGTCGAGGGGAGAGGCCCTCATTAAGTATGCCATGCAGGCTGTCACTCCCCCAGTTCAACTCGGTGGCTAGGGTGTGAAACTCTACTGCGTACTCTGAGAGAGGACGATTGCCCTGGCATAGCTGCAATAATTCCGAGGCAGCCGTGGGCCTGCGGGGGGGTTCATCGAAGATCCATCAGAAGGAGGTGATGAATTGTACCAGGTTGGCTAGACGGGAGTCCTGACGCTCCCACAGGGAAGAGGCCCATGCCAGCGGTCTCCCATCCAACAGGGAGATAATGTAGCTTGTTTTGATCCAGTCCGTGGGAAACTGAGCAGGTAGTAGATTGAAGCGAATGTAACATTGATTCAAGAATCCTCGACATAACCTCGCATCCCCTGAATACCACGAGTGTGCTGGCATCTGTATGGGCGCGGCTGGTCTGGTATGGGTCACAACTCCACGCACCGGGGAACTGGAAGCGGCGGCTCCGTTGACGCGGTTGGCTAACCTCTGCACGGTTGCCATCAGTGAATCGAGGCAAGTTTGTTGCTGTTGCAACCTCTGTGCAATACCCGGGATGGCTTTCAAGCCCGTGAGATCCGCCGGGTCCATGGCCTTGCAAACTGTTACGGTCGTGGACCCTTGGGTCGGCTGAGACTGCAAGTGTTGCACTGTGGGGACCCACAGTGAGCGTCGCTGCCGGGAGGCGGCGCTGAAGAGAGACTCCAAAGAAGGCTTCACCACTGGAAGTCCGAGGTCCCCCCAGGAGGAGCCCGTAGGGACCCGGACCTCTTGGACTTAGATGGGACCCTATGCGACCAAGGATCCAGGAAGTGGCCAAAGAGGTGGTCGATGAGGATGGCAGGGCCCAGGAGGCTGGAAAAGTCTTCACCCTAGGAAGCCCGAGGCTCCCCCAGGAGGAGCCCATGAGAGCCGAGCCACTGGGACTTAGGAGAATCCTCTGGGCCAGCAAGAACCGGATACCTGTGGAGACAGAGGAAGCTGAAGTCAGAGTCCAAGAATGAAGCCGGGTCAGAAGCCAGAAGTCAGAGGTCCAAAGCCAAAGCCAGGGGCGGAAGCTGGAATCAGAGTCGTTGGATGGAGCTGGGTCAGAAGCCAGAAGTCAGAAGTCTGAAACCAAAACCAGGGGCGGAAGCTGAAGACGGAGTCAAATGGATGAAGCCGGGTCAGAAGTCAGAAGAGATGATCCAAGATCCAAAGCAGCAACTAGAAACTTAGGAACTGAGTGAACCTCGTTGCAAGGCCTCATCCTAGTCAAGCTGCAGGGTTTAAATACCCTGCAGCATCTGACAGCATCCGGGGCATCCACTTCATTTTTTCCTGCGCTGGCCCCTTTAAAGTTCCAGCCCTCGGGTGCGCGCGCGCCTAGGGGGCAGGGCCAAGCACGTCGGCAGCATCTCCCTCGCGCAGGGAGAGCCACGGCAGGACGCTGGTCGAGCCTACCCGGCCGTAGAGGTGTCCGTGTGGATCGGGCCGGTCTGAGGTAGGAGGAGGGACCGGGGCACGGCCCGATCCCGTAACAGTCTGTACCTTTGCTGAGACTTTAAGGGTGATTTCTATAGTCTATGTGCCTATCACATTGTTGTAGGTCAGTATATGTGCTAGCTTGATGTAGCAATAAGGAGGTCAGCTGTTCAGAAATACTACATCACATGTGTGCATTGGAACAATTATGTGCCATGCCCTCACAACCCACCAAATGCTACTGTTGTGTAGCAGCCTGCCCAGCATGAGGAGATATAGTTCGGAGACACTACCTGCAAATTCCATACCTCATGGTGTGAATGCAAATGTCAGTGGCAGAGGTATAGTCAGTCTTGCCTAGAAAAACCTATTGAGAGACCACACTCAGGGAATATGGAAGGCCACTAACATGCACAGGACAATGCTTGTAGTATAGATATGTGAGTCTATACAGAAACAGTCTGTGACAATCTTCCTCACACCTCTGTAAGGCACCACACATGATGGTGCTGTGCCAGCAGTGTGGGCAGTTGAAGCTTGTGAATCACCTGTGATATTAAAATGGCATCCAAGGGGAGGATAGGAATGGGGACATTTAGCTTATGAAGACCTTATAAGTATATAGTGCTTGCTTACTCAGTTATCTTTACATGACGTGCATTGTTGGCATTAAAGTTTGCCATGCTATGAAGCATGGGGATAAAAAGCCATGACCAGGGCCAATGGCCTGCATATGTGACTGTACTAGCCACTTATTATGCTACCAATCCTTTCTTTCCCTGCAGCTACCACCCATTTGAATGCCATTAGCCAAAAACAAATAGTCAAAGATGGAATACTGAAAGAAAATTGTGACTTACCTATGTGCCAAACATCACCATACATGCCAGCTTCAAAATTGTCAAAGAGGGCTGATTGACTAAGTATAAAGGAATTGTGAGTGGCTCCTGGAAAGCTGGGCACAATATCGAGTATGAGCATTCCAGTGACCACTTGCACGTTGATGGAGTGAAAGAGCTTTCTGTTGCGGTATGTCTTCTCTCTCACGTGAGGTCTAATGATGGCCACATGAGTGCTGTCTATTGCTCCGTCAACATTGGAAAAGTGTGCAAAGGTATAAAAACCTCTCTTCAAATCCATCAAGTCCTGCCTGTCATGAGGAAATTGTATATAACGAGGAATATGGTCAGTTATTGCTTCAATGACCTGGTTGAGACAGCATGAGAAAGTGCTTTGGGACATTCCCCCCACCACCACCAATACTCAAAAATCTACACAGGCTACCCATCCACCACAGAATACAATATAAAGTCTTAACCCTAATCCACAAAGCTCTTCACAATGAGTTCAACTGGCTTAACTCCACCCTATACTTTCACACCACTCAAAGAAAACTACACTCCACCAACACTGGACTCCTTACAATACCCTCACCAAAAACAGCACACCTGACCACAACAAGGGAACGATCCCTATCAATAGCAGGACCTTCACTCTGGAACAGCTTACTGCCTCAACTCAGACTGGATCCCATAACCCAATCCTTCAAAAAAATATCAAAACATGGCTCTTTAAAAAAACATTTCTGACAGTGACCTAAGGCCCACCCCCACCAGCAGTAAGCCTCTCTATTCTATCCTGCATTGCATATCTAATTTCTTACATTTTAGGTCACTTGACAACTGCTACACCATTAAATTACTGCTGTCAAATGTTACACTTTTAAATTACAGCTGACCATCCTATTATACTCTGCGTTAGTTTAGTATACCATAGAGATGTGAATCGTGTGATCGATCGTCTTAACGATCGATTTCGGCTGGGGGGGGGAGGGAATCGGATCGTCACGGTTTTGTTTTTTTAAATATTGTGAAAATCGTAAATCGGGGGAGGGCGGGAAAACCGGCACACTAAAACATCCCTAAAACCCACCCCGACCCTTTAAAATAAATCCCCCACCCTCCCGAACCCCCCCTCAAATGCCTTAAATTACCTGGGGTCCAGTGGGGGTCCCGGGATGATCTTTTACTCTTGGGCCTCCGGTGCATTGTAGAAATGGCGCCAGCGCTACCTTTGCCCTGTCATATGACAGGGCAAAGGTAGACTTGCCAAAAGTCCAGCGGGGGTCCGGGAGCGACCTCCTGCACTCGAATCGTTTTGCCGTACAAAATGGTGCCGGCCATACGGTGTATGGCCGGCGCCATTTTGTACGGCAAAATGACGTCAGGAGCGTAGGAGATCGCTCCCGGACCCCTGCTGGACCACCAGGGATTTTTGGCCAGCTTGGGGGGGTCAGGAGGCCCCCCAAGCTGGCCAAAAGTCCCTGGGGGGTCCAGCGGGGGGGGTCCAGGAGCGATCTCCTACGCTCCTGACGTCGGGGGACAAAAAACAAAATGGCGCCGGCGCTACCTTAGCCCTGTCATATGACAGGGCAAAGGTAGCGCCGGTGCCATTTCTACAACACACCGGAGGCCCGAGAGTAAAAGATCACACCGGGACCCCCCTCCCCCCACTGGACCCCAGGTAATTTAAGGCATTTGAGGGGGGGTTCGGGAGGGTGGGGGATTTATTTTAAAGGGTCGGGGTGGGATTTGGGTTGTTTTAGTGTGCCGGTTTTTTCGCCCTCCCCCTTCCCCTCCCCCTCCCCCTTCCCCCGATTTATGATTTTTGACGATAAATCGGGGGAATTCCTATTAAATATCGCCTCTAACGATTTTTGACAATTTAAAATATATCGGACAATATTTTAAATCGTCAAAAAATGATTCACATCCCTAGTATACCATTATATTCTATGTTACCATATAAATATCACTGTTTGACCCCACTCTTATTCCCTCTTAAGTCCTCCTAATTTACAATACTACAAATATCGCCAAGCTCCTATGTCAAAAGACCTGATGTCTCAACATAATATGCCATTAACAACACCAAGTTAAAATGCCAGAAGGTAAAATATTAGAATGTAAAACATTACCAACGACACCATGTCAGAATGTTAAAAGTTACTTTGTTAAATGTTACTAATGACAGAATTAAAAAGTTAAGTTAAATGTCATTAAACATTATTTATGTTAGTGAAATTGTTAGTAATATGTTACCAATTACTCCATGTTAAAATGTTAAAAATGATGTTACAATGTAAAGTATTATAAATCTTACTGGAACTGTATTACACTGTAAACCGTTGTGATATGCCAGATCGAACAAAGGTATATAAAAGCAAATAAATAAATAAATACGGTGTTGAAAGGATCTGTTCACCGTGAAATGCAGGACAGTCAACAGTTTGGTGAGACCAGGCACAGCATGGGGCCTTGCTGTGACAGGATCCAGATCCCCTCAGATGCCTTCTTATAATTCCATGATTGCTTGAGAGCTGAGCTGATACCTGCTAAGCCCAAAGTCCTCTGGCATGCTCAACAAGGATGTTCGTGGAGGAAAAATCCTCTCCCTGTATATTATCCTGAGCCGTAGCCGTAACCTGTGGCTCTGTGTGCACTGGTGGTACTTCCCTAGGAAGCCTTGGAACAATCCTTGCCTGTTGTTGAGTTTGTTGGGGTTCTACATGTTGCTGTTTGCAGTGAGCGTGATGAGGCATCCAGTATGCCATGACAATAACAACTGCAAGAAACAATATGGGTTTAGGTAGGTAGAGCAGGTAAATGCAGGTGTTTTTATTTGGCATGGAAGGCCTGATAGGTGTGTCTGTGACCATAGCTTCTTTTATTGCGTGCGATAATTTCCACAACACTAGTATAATGTGCGATACCACGCGCGCTAATTCCTTTTTCCACCATAGAGCCCCAAAAAAGGTGTAGCTATTTCCAACGATAGATGCCATGATAATATGCGATACTGTATCACACGCCATGCTAACAGACCCCAATTTCCCTTAAGCCCTCCTAAACTCCTCCCTCGAATAATAATGTATATTTTGCGTACGCAACCTGCGATGCACTATCTATCGCATGCGTTATGGCATTATTGCATACGATAACGCCGTAAGACATGCAATAACGCTCTAACGTGATTTGAAAAATGACCCAGTTTGACAGTTGTATTAGCCAGACTGGCTATTATATAATTAATCTTCAACCAAATCTAAATAAGATACAAGTCAGCTTCTTTTACCTGTGCAATCACAATGCAAATAAAGAATTAAATGTCAGCTGGAAAGGCATATGTATACGTAGTCATTACAAAATAAAATTGGCACAGAAAAACAACTGTCAAATTATCACAGACTGTCTTTGACCAACTAATCTCAACAGCTTGCATATTCTTGCTGGAATAGTACTGCCAGACATCCAAAGAATCATGCCCAGTCAAACAAAATGGAAGCTGCAAATAGAGGACACAAGTCATCAGACACTCTGCACCATGGCAAAAGAATGCGGGAACTTCAGTATGACAACAGAAGACTGAAAACCAGATCAAAATAATGAAAATATAAAAAGGGGGAGAGAAAGAAAACATAATTTGGGTGATCTCTAAAATTAGGCCATTTTTAAACTAATAATGGAATTCCTATGTTCCATGTCTGATGATGAGTTTAAAAAGGGGTTAGGCACATTTAAGAAGAAAAATCTATAAACCATTATTACCCATGTAGTCTTGGGAAAACCACTGCTTATATATGATTATGAGCAAGAAAGATTGTGTCTGTTCTTTGGGATCTGGCCACTGTCAGAGAGAGAATGCGGAGCTTGATAGACTCAATATGGCATTTCTTCTGTTCTCATGTTTTTAAATTCACATCATGATGCATTTATATCGCCTATGCCAAGGGACAAAATGAGAACAGGTTAAGCCTTTCGAGGGTGACAAATAGGCATCCCACAACTTTAGCAATTGATTGTCATTATTACCATTCAAGGGATTGTATGTAGTTGAAGCATTTCTTCCTTTATCATCAGTGCTGTCTGTTGTATAAACATGTTTCATATGGCATGGAACATATCCTATAATTTCCATCAATGCCAATTCATGCATAATGCAGATAATTTCTACTTCACTTCTCTACTTGTGTACTGTAACTGTCTGACTCATGGAAAGTAGACTTAGGTGTCTAATTTTCCACATGCATTTAGCAGTTTACTATGTTTCTGTCAGCAGTAATAACTTCAAAGTGGATAACTATCATATACTGGATGCTGCCTCTGGACCATCGAGGCTTTCTCCTGGATTTTACTTTTACTGCTGTTGACCCTCTGCTCCGGTTCCCCCAGCAAATGCCGCACCGTTCCCCCTTCGTGAGCTGACTCCGCCCCCTTTGACATCATCTGAGGGCATCGAGGGGGCCATAAGTGCGGTGCAGGGAACCAGAGAGAGTGACTTTCCTCTCTCTACTTGCCTGCCGCTGCTGCCTCTGGACCATCGAGGCTTTCTCCTGGATTTTACTTTTACTGCCTTTGACCCTCCGCTCCGGTTCCCCCTGCAAATGCCACACCGTTCCCCCCTCGCGAGCTGACTCCGCCCTCTTCGACATCATCCGAGGGCGTTGAGGGGCTATAAGTGTGGCGCAGGGAACCAGGGGCGTCGCGCACCGAAGGAGCACGACAAAGGGGCTTACCCCTTTGTGCACCCCTTCGTGCAACCCTGAAGTGTGCACTGAAAGTCACAGAGCTGAACATCTTCCAGAAAAGATCAAAAAATGGATAAAGTACCAGCAAAAAAGCCATTTCTGTTATGATGAACCGTGGAAATTACAACATCAATAACAACACCATCAGGAAGTCCCCACCCTTAAAGCATGCAGTAAGAAAGAAAAAGGCTTCATATTGAAATCTAATTAACATTAATACTAACACTTGGCATTTTATGAAGAATTGTCTAACCCTGTCTTTTATTTTAATTAATATACAAGCCTTATAAAAAAAAAACCCATCATTATTGATGACATTTTACGTGATTTCTCCCCGGATTTTATTGCCATAACTGAGACTTGGTTAAAAAAGACAGATAATGTAATCCTAAATCAAATTGATCATGGTAATTATAAAGTTGACTCCGTTCCTAGATTACTACGAAAAGGTGGTGGTTTAATGCTTATTAGTAAAAAAAGTTTGAAGTTAAATAGAAATCTGTTAGAAGCTCCAAAAAATCATGAGATCAGTGTATATGAAGCCTCACATTTACAAATTTGTTTGGTTTATTGTCCACCTGGACTTCTTGAATTTAATATCTCACCATTGATTGAGTATTTGGTTTCTTTACTGAATCCTGATAAACCTGCAGTTTTGTTAGGGGATTTTAATTTGCATATGAATGCCTCCCCACTTTCAGTAGCATGTTGAACCTTAATTGAAGCTCTGCAAGCAATAAATGTTAATCTTCTACCATCAAATGCCACACACAAAGGCGGAAATACATTAGATTTAATATTTGTGAACACAAAACTTACAGAATTCGTGAATATTGATGCTACTCCCGTGCCTTGGTCAGATCATTTTTTAATTCATTCCAAAATTACCTTTAAAAATCAAATAAAAAAAGACTCAATTAAGAAACTTAGTTTTCAATATAGGAAACCTTTCAATATAGAAGAACTGCAGAAAGAGCTCCTTGATCAGATAACTAAAGTGGAAATCACTCCCAATGATGATGCTTCAGAAAAATGGTATTCCATGACTCAGGATATTACAGATAAATAAATCCATTAAAAACGAAATGCATAATAATAATCCAAACAACAAAATCCTTGGTACAATAATAAACTGAGACTAGCAAAATTATCTTTAAGAAAAAAAGAAAGAGTGTGGCAATGAAATAAATCAATACTAGCTTTGACTAACTATCAAATTCACTTATCAAATTACAGAAAAATTATTAATAACTCTAAAAGAGAATATTATGATGCAAAAATTTCAAGATTCACACATAACCCTAAAGTATTATTTGAGATAGTTCACAAATTGACGAATGATCCTTATAAAAACGAATCTCTCTCAGAAGCTCGATGGGAAGAAGTCACCCTTTTTTTTCAGAATAAAGTAGATATTCTGATTGGATCTCTAGATCAGACCCCTAAACAGAAAATTAATATGATTAAAAGAGAATTACCGCCATGGTCCGATTTTGACACTACTTCCATAAAAGAAATAGAAAGCTTGATAAAGAAATTAAATCTTGCTAATCATCCCCTAGATGTAATTAATACTACTGCACTCAGACAATGTTCTGAAATCATAACCCCGTTTTTAACTTTAGTAGTAAACCAATCCCTTGAAAAATGGAATCTGCATCCGATGTTAAAAAATGTGATTGTGAAACCAATTCTGAAACAAAAAGATCTAGATAGCACTTATTTGAAAAATTACAGGCCAATCTCAAATTTACCTTTTTTAGCAAAATTAATTGAAAAAGTGGTCAATAAACAATTAACTGAATATCTAGAACTTAATGAGATTTTATATCCATCGCAACACGGTTTTAGGAAATTGCACAGTACCGAAACTCTTTTACTGCCATTATCTGACAATATTCTTAGAGGTTTCGACAATGGACAAAGTTATCTACTTGCTCTTTTAGATTTATCTTCCGCTTTTGATACGGTGGATCACCAAATTCTTCTTGAGAGATTACAAGACATAGGTTTAACGGAAACCATTTTGAAATGGTTTACTTCATTCTTAGAAACCCGGTCTTTTGCAGTAAAAATCAAAGATGTCATCTCTGAGAAAATCACGTTAAAAACAGGAGTACCTCAAGGCTCCGCGTTATCAGCTACTCTTTTAATATTTATTTACTTCCACTGAGTCATCTTTTAACTGGTCTTAGCCTAAATTATTTTATTTATGCAGACGACATTCAAATTTTATTTCCAATTGAAAATGGTTTAGAGTCAACTTTTAAATTAGTAGACATGTATCTTAATATTATTAAACAACTTTTAACTCAAATGAAACTGATTTTAAACCTAGAGAAATCTGTTTTTATGGTTTTAGACCGAAAAAACGTGAACAGAGAAGAAAACTGTGACACTGAATGATATAACCAGTTATAAACTAGTAGATACAACTAGGAATCTGGGATTAATTATAGATTATGAATTGAATTTTAAGGCACATATCTCTAAGAAAGTTAAAGAGGGTTTTAGCAAGTTGATGATGCTAAAACGGTTGAAACCATTTCTCTCTAGGGAAAACTTCAGTACAATACTCCAAGCTTTATTATTAACTGGACTTGATTACTGTAACTCCACTATGCTAGGACTTCCAAAAAGAACACTCCGCCCCTTACAGGTTCTTCAAAATGCAGCAGCTCGCATCCTATCAAATACTGGAAAAATCGACCATATTACTCCAGTTTTAAAGGAATTACACTGGTTACCAGTTGAAAGTAGAATAAATTATAAAGCCTTAGGTATTATTCATAAAATATTATATAGTGACATATCTGCTTGGTTAAATTCCACTATAAAACTACATGTCCCTCAACGCAATCTAAGGTCAGCAAATAAAGCCCTTTTGACAATTCCAACAGTCAGGTCTGCACATTTAAGTGAAGTCAGATCACTTGCAATCTCTATCGCCGGGCCGACTCTAACAAACTGCCTCAAGAGCTACGGTTGCAGGAAAATTTGAAGAGGTCTAAGAAAGATCTTAAAACAAACTTTTGAAACGGTCACTAAGTTTAATCCAGGCCTTTTTTGATATGTTTATATTTTTGCTTTTAGCCTGTTCTTATCTTTTTAATATTAATTTTAGCTCTATTTTTAATAGTTGATTTTAAGTTATATTGGTGGTTCTCAGAATCTCATGAATGGGATACAACAATACCAGGCTATAACTTGTTAAGGAAGGACAGAGTGGATAGAAAAGGGGGAGGTGTGGCTCTTTATGTCAGAAACAACATCCAAGTATCTGAGCTGCAAGGAAGTTGGGGTAAGGAAGAAGCTCTATGGGTCGACCTAAAAAAAGATGACGGAGCGACCATTTATATTGGAGTGGTTTACAGGCCTCCAAACCAAAAGGAAGAGCTGGACAGAGATCTGGTTGAAGACATCCACAAGATAGGTAAAAAGGGAGAAGTGGTGATCGTTGGTGACTTTAATATGCCAGATGTAGACTGGAAAATCCCATCTGCAGAAACTAAAAATAGTAGAGCGATAGTGGATGCCAACAAGTATCTTTGTTCAAACAAATGGTATTGGAACCCACGAGAGAAGGAACTATACTCGACTTAGTGTTCACTAATGCAGATAATGTCTCTGATATCCAGGTGGGCGCCCACCTCAGCACCAGTGATCATCAAACGGTATGGTTTAATATCACTAAAAGAATATGGAAAAGAACCACAAAGACCCGAGTTTTACAGTTCAAAAACACTGACTTTGAGGAAATGGGGAAGTACCTGGAGGAAGAACTAAAAGGATGGGAGAACGAGAGAGATGTGGATCAGCAATGGACCAATCTAAAAGGAGAATTCACCAAGGCAACTGCTCTATATGTTAGAAATGTAAAGAAAAGCAAAAGAAAATTGAAACCTATCTGGTTCTCAAAGGAGGTGGCTGACAAAATTAAAGCTAAAAGAACAGCATTCAAGAAATATAAAAGATCCCAAAGGGAGGAGCACAAAGAAGAATATTTGTTTCAACTGAGGGAGACAAAGAAATTAATCAAGTTAGCAAAAAGTCAAGCAGAAGAGAGGATTGCCAAGGAGATAAAAAATGGTGACAAAACATTTTTCAGATACATCAGTGAAAAGAGAAAAGTCCAAAGTGGTATAGTGAAATTGAAAGTCCAAAGTGGTATAGTGAAATTGAAAGGTATAGTGAAATTGAAAGAAATAAGTTACAAACAATCAATTAAATAGCAGAGAACTATTAATTCCAAGTGGTCAAATATTTATTGAAACATAAGTCCCTCGGCATGGAACCGTGTTTCGCTAGGGCTGCATCAGGAGGGATGAGTGCAAAGTTGAATTGTGTAACCATGTAGAGCAAATTTCCTAAAAAATGAAAACAAAGGATAAAACAAAAATGTCTATGTGTGCATCTAGGACACATGCAGATATTTTTGTTTTATCCTTTGTTTTCTACTGGGATTACTCCCTGGTCACTATCCATCATATTTGCCTTACCATATTTTTCTTTACCACATTTTATCTCCAGGAATAATATTACTCTAGGCAGAGTGCTTTAGTGTACATTGCCACCCTGGGTGGCTTTCAAAATTTCCTTTCTGTGCACCACAGAGTGGTAAACTTCTTACATGTAAGTATAATTTACTTTCTCATTCTCCCTCATCCAGTTTCCCATCATTGGCCCCCCTGAAATTTGAGCCATACTATTACAATTTTTTCTGTTTTCATTTTTTAGGCAATTTGCTCTACGTGGTTGCACAATTCAACTTTTGCCCAGTTCTTCAACTACGCTTTTGTAATGTTTATACGATTAAATGGAGTATGTATACTTTCTATATTTGTATTCATTCAATTCTCCTCTGCTAATTTGGCCATGCTGATTATGGTCCTATACTATTTTTACCTTGTTTTGTTTTTGTTTCTGCAGATTCTTTTCAATGGTGTATTACCAATGATGTTATATTATGTTACTCATCTCTCCCAATGCAGCCCTAGCAAACACGGTTCCGTGTCGGGGGACTAACGTTTCAATAAATATTTGACCACTTGGAATTAATGTTTCTCCACTATTTAATTGATTGAAATTTATTTTTGGACCTTTTCTACCTTGTCGCAACACACCTGCTGGATTGATTTTTCTTATATTCAACATTTTTGTTTATGAGATGTTCCTTGTAAAGAGCCTTTAATCATCTTCAAGGTGCATTTCAAGGCGATTAATACATTTAGTAAGGGAATGGAACGAGCTCTTCTTCGATCAATATATTTATGGAAACATGGTTCAACCTTTTAGTAAAATTATAGATGAAATCATTCCTCAAATCTGTTACTAATGCTTTCTTGTATTTCACAACATGTGGCTTGTTATAAGATAAAAAAAAACCCCACACATACACACACTTGGATTGGAATAAGAATTTATCAGTTTCAGGCATATCATAGTTAAAAGCAAATAATTTCTTTAACTTTGTGAGTGATGTTTGCATGCTTTGAAAAGGACAATTTCACAGCATGACAACTATTGATTAGAGAAAATGGATTTCAAAATGTTTATAACTAGCCATTCCAGAGTGACAGTGACCTTTGGAGTCTGATTACCTTGCAACCTATGCTGATTTGAAGTTGCTATGTATTGTGGGGCTAAAATGTCAAACGTTTTAAGTGAGGGTGCTTTCATTATCCATTTATGAGAAGGTAAAGGTACTTCTCTTAATGACAGTGGAGAATCACTGTTTAACCTCTTTAGGCCTTTTAGATTATTACTGCAAAAAGGAGTTTTCATATCATGGAAGGCTTCATGGATGTAATTGCTTTGCAGCTTGTAAACCAAGAAAAATACATTATACCAGCAAAGCTTGTGCATTTTCAGGCATATAGGTATAAATGGATAACTGTACTGTAGGTTGCACTATATATCATTATATGAATGTTCATTATATGACAAGTAAGTTTCTGTCCAGTTTATAATGAAAGCAGGTAGAAATTTAGCATAGAATAGCATAGACTGGCCTTATAACAGTGCAGCACTGCACTGCCATCCATGTGGAGGAGCTGGGCTTGATTACCATGTAGGGATGTTCTTATATTTGAAATGGCATAGATGATGTTATTGTTTCATGTCATTTTAAAAAGAGTCAAAAAAAATTGTTCTTGTATTTTTGTTTTTGTTTTGTTTGTTTTTTAGTATGCACTATTTGCAAATAATGGGTGCTATTCAGAAATAGTGTGCACTATTTACCAAAATATTTTAAAAAAATGGAAAAAAGAAAACAGAAAAGTCCCCAATGAAAATTAATTCAGACTTCCCCCCAATGAAACATCCATTAGTAGAACATGTCTTCCATTCCTGGCTGTGATTAGAAAACGTTTGGAGGGAGTATCCATATCCACTGAAGCATGGAGGAAGTCCCAATCATTGTATAAAGAACCTTTGGTTCTCTTACCCAAAGGAATCTTAAAAAATGGCGTGGACCATCCATTGCTCCTACCATGTGACAGGGGCCGACCAATGGCACCGATAGCCCCTGTCACATGGAAAGGGCAAAGGGCCATCGGCACCATTTTGATTAGTGGCAGCCAACGGCCCGAGAGTGGGAGATCACTCCCGGGAACCCCGCTGGACCACCAGGTACTTTAAGAAAGTTTGGGGGTGGGGGGTCAGGAGGGTGGGGGATTCTAAATAATTAGATTTAAGGGTCGGGGTGGGTTTGGGGGTGTTGCGTCCATCGGATGCAGATGACTGTGACTGCTCTGCCTTAGCTCTTTTTCTCCCCTTTCACTCACTTTGGGCAAGATGGCTGCCTCCGGTGCCGAATGCCGAGGGCCTCAGTGCTTCCAAACCAGCATGGGCGTCCCCATCCACCATGCTCACTCACATGGCCTCCTAAGGCATGACCGCGTACATCTCCTATGCTCAAATACACGTCATGGCGGGAACCTTGGTGGTGGCCCCACAACATGACGTCAGTACCTCCGGGTATATTTAGCCTCCCCCTCCACTACCACTGAGTTAGCAAAGACTTCGCTTCGCTACTCTGACTGCTCTAAGCTGCATGCTTAGATGCCGCTTTCACGCTAAGGGCCTCACTCCATTAAGAAACTCTAGACACCTGCTCCTCGGGGGTCTCTCGCTTCCAACTTCCCTTCGAGGTTCCTCTCTAACTAAGAAAACAACTCCTCGGGAGTCTTTCTCTCTATTCTACTTTCAGGATATTGGACCATTGGGTACTCGCTCCTCGAGGGCCTATTCACCTGTATATCCTGCACCACGGACCTTCAGTCCCAACATTCTACCACCAGGAAGATACCTTCATTCTGTGAGTACCTCTATGATCTGGCGCTCCAACTCTACCCACCAGCCGCGGCATTACCCGGCCTGTGGGTTCCCGCCTATTGTGAACATCTGGGTGAGACTATACTTCTGAGCCTGTTGAACGTACTGGCACTTTGTGGATCAGTGCCTTACCTTCCTGCTTTCACCATCCATCTAAAGCAGTACAATAAATGCTCTATCCATTCTTTGTCTGCTATCTGTGTCAGCCTATCGCAGTGGTTCCCCACGGGGCTCCTCCCCATGGGCGGAGTCATCTCCATTGCGACCAAGGGTCCACAATGCCTCAAACACAACAGATTGCTAACTCCATGGACTCAGCTCAGCTTGTAGCCCTGCAGGCCATCCCTGGTTTAGCCCAGCAGATCACAGAACAACAAAAGTCTTTGGAGAGCCTAGCTACTGCCTTCAATCAGTTACACACTCAACTGAACTCTTCAGCTCCTCCTGTAAAGGAATTGCTGTTGCCAGTGGTAACCCTTAAGACCACTGTACCTTTATCCACACCTACCTGCTTCATGGGTGAAGCCAAGATGTGCAGAAGGTTCATTAATCAATGCAGCATGCACTTTTCATTACAGCCTACCCTCTTTCCCACTGAAGCTTCAAAGACCACCTACATCCTGTCATTCCTTAAAGGACGAGCCCTGGCCTGGGCTTCACCGCTATGGGAACATGAAGATCCTATCCCGAATGACCCTCCAGGATTTCTACAACTTTTTAAGTCTGTGTTTGATGACCGGCTCGCCAGACCATCACTGGATCTGCCTTGCTCAACCTTCAGCAAGGTAACAAGCCACTTTACAGACTTTTCTATTGAATTTAAGACTCTAGCATCCGAACTACACTGGGACACTGGATGCTTACGTGCCATATTTATGGAGAGTCTCAACTCTCGCATAAAGGATGAATTAGTGGCTCGCGATTTGCCTGATTCCCTTGAGACCCTGATGGAACTAGTAGGGAGAATTGAACGTCCTATCTGCAATCGTACTCAAGAGGCTAAAAGTCCACGAAAGTCTACAGAGGGGGCTAACCATCCTAAACCTGTACCTATTGCTTCCAGCTTACCAACTGCACCCCTAGAGGAGGAAGAGCCTATGCAACTAGGCTGAAGCCACTTGACCTCAAAGGAGAGACGTTATCGCAAGCACATGGGGTTGTGCATGTACTGTGGCCAATCGGGTCATACAGTCCAAACCTATCCCATTTGTATGGGAAATTGATGGGTCTGGGATCTGCAGGAGGACGTCTCCTGGGCCTCACCTCTCCTACTCCTCCATTATCATTACCAGTATCTCTGCTTTGCGGAGGTCTCGATTTTCAGACTCTTGCTCTCATTGACTTCGGTGCCAGAGGTAATTTTATTCTGAAGCACTTGGTCGAACATCTACGGATTCCTACCAGACCAATAGCTAAGCCTCTGCTATTGTCATCCACCCATGGAGAACCACTTCCTCGAGAAGTTTCATTGAGCATCCTGGCCATTGGCCTGCGCACTGGAGCTCTACACTTAGAGTCAATTTATTTTCTAGTGTTGGAAAAAGCCATGCATCCGCTGGTATTGGGCCTGCCGTGGCTTCAAGACCATATGCCACACTTTAATTGGGCTATCTTGGAACTGTCGCGGTGGGGACCAGACTGACATGGTCTGTCTTGCTGAAGTTTCACCGCTCATCTGCATGCCTACTACTCCATCCTTACCTGGCTTATTTCCACACTACGCCTCCTTCCAGGATGTTTTCTCTAAGCAGGCAGCTGATGTTCTTCTGCCACACAGAGAGTTTGATTATGCCATAAATCTGAAGCCTAATTCAGAACCTCCCAAAGGAAGAGTTTACCCTCTTTCTGTAGCTGAGACCAAAGCTATGTCTACTAGGGGTGTGCATTCGTTTTGAACTTAAATGGAAAACGCAACTTTTTTTTTTTTTTAACTTAAAAAAAAGATGAGGCTTAAACGATCGGATTTCCAACTTATTCAACATAGCTATGTTGAATACGTTGGAAATCGCGATTGTTGATCTAAATAAAAATTTAAACCCCTCACCCTCCTTAATCCCCCCCCCCCAAGACTTACCAAAGCTGGCCAAAAGTTCCGTGAGGGTCCGGGAGCGGACGCGTGGGGAATCACGTGACGTCGGCGCCACGTCAGAGTGACGCCGCGTCACTCTGGCGTGGCGCCGACGTCACGTGATTCCCCTCGGATTCGCTCCCGGACCCCTCGTTGGGCCCAAAAGGCACTTTTGGCCAGCTTGGGGGGGTCAGGAGGCCCCCCCAAGCTGGCCAAAAGTTCCTTTTGAGCTCAACGAGGGGTCCGGGAGCGAACCCGAGGGGAATCACGTGACGCCGCGTCACTCTGACGTGGCGCCGACGTCACGTGATTCCCCTCGGGTTTGCTCCCGGAACCCTCGTTGGGCCCAAAAGGCACTTTTGGCCAGCTTGGGGGGGTCAGGAGGCCCCCCCCAAGCTGGCCAAAAGTTCCTTTTGAGCCCAACGAGGGGTCCGGGAGCGAACCCGAGGGGAATCACGTGACGCCGCATCACTCCGACGTGGCGCCGACGTCACGTGCTCCTTGCAAAGGAGTTCAGGAGTGGCGTCCTGACCCCGCTGGACCACCAGGGAGTTTTGGTAAGTCTTGGGGGGGGGGATTAAGGCGGGTGAGGGGTTTAAATTTTTATTTGCACATATGGACATAGACTCAACTTATGGAATTCTCCATATGTCCATATTGACCGCAAATGGGACCCCCTTTCGACTTATGGACTTATGAACTTAAACTTTTGGTCTGCACATCCCTAATGTCTACATACATACAAGAAAATCTGCAAAAGGGATTTATCAGACCTTCCAAATCTCCTGCTGGTACAGGCTTCTTTTTTGTAGGAAAGAAGGATAGCACCTTATGCCCCTGCATCGATTACAAGGGTCTGAATGAGATTACCATCAAGGTCAGGTACCCCCTGCCCTTAATATCTGAACTGTTTGATAGACTCCAAGGGGCCAAAATATTCTCCAAATTGGACCTAAAAGGAGCTTACAACTTGGTGCATATTTGAGAAAGAGACAAATGGAAGACTGCTTTTAACACCCATGATGGACAATTTGAATACCTCATCATGCCCTTCAGTTTAAGTAATGCACCTGCAGTCTTTCAAAATATTATGAACGACATCTTACAGGACTTACTGTATCAACGCGTAGTAGTGTATCTCAATGATATACTGATCTTTTCTCAGGATCTGCAAAGTCATCAGGAGAATGTTAAGAAAGTCCTAAGACGCCTGCATGAGTACCATATTTACGCAAAGCTTGAGAAGTGCAAATTTCACAAATAAGCTGTACCCTTCCTGGGATATATTGTTTCCAGGAATGGTTTTCAAATGGACCCCAAGAAACTTGAGAGTATCCGGGACTGGCCTCAACCCACAGGCCTGAAGGCATTGTGTAACTTCTTGGGATTCACCAATTACTACTGATCCTTTATTAAAAACTACTCATCATTGTCAGTCCCTCTAACTGCTATGACCAAGAAGGGAGCCAACCCTGCCAATTGGTCTCCAGAAGCCACCTCAGCCTTCCTGATGCTCAAAGAGGCTTTTCAAAAGAAGCTGTGTCTCTGCCACTCTGATCCACACCGTCCTTTCATGTGGAAGTCGACGCATCTGACGTTGGTGTGGGGGCGGTTCTAAGTCAGTAGAGTGAATCCAATGTGCTCCATCCTTGCTCCTTCTATTCCAGGTGATTCTCACCTAGGGATGTGAATCGTTTTTTGACGATTTAAAAAAATTGTCAGATATTTTTTAAATCGTCAAAAATCATTAAGAGTCGCAATACAATAGAAATTCCCTCGATTTATAGTGAAAAATCGTAAATTGGGGGAGGGGGGAGGGCGGGAAAACCGGCACACCAAAACAACCCCTAAACCTACCCCGACCCTATAAAATGAATCCCTTACCTTCCCCCACCCTCCTGAACCCCCCCAAAACTTTTTATGAGTACCTGGTGGTCCAGTGGGGGTGCGGGGACTGATCTCCTGCTCTCAAGCCATCGGCGCCATTTTGGCTGCCACTCAAAAATGGCGCCGATGGCCCGATAAAAAAAAAAACCCAACCGACCCTTTAAAAATGACCCTTTAGCTTCCCCCACCCTCCCGAGCCCCCGAAAACATTTTAAAATTACCTGGCGGTCTAGTGGTGGTCCCGGGAGCGATCTCCCATTCTCGGGCCGTCGGCTGCCACTCATAAAGTTGGCGCCGATGGCCCTTTGCCCTTACCATGTGACAGGGTATCCGTGCCATTGGCCGGCCCCTGTCACATGGTAGGCGCACTGGCTGGCTGGCGCCATCTTTAAAGATGGTTGCCACCATCGCAAAGATGGGCACCGCCATCTTTAAAGATGGCACCGGCCATCCAGTGCTCCTACCATTGACAGGGGACGGCCAATGGCATGCCGCCATCATAAAGATGGGTGCCGCCATCTTTAAAGATGGCCGCTGCCATCGTAAAGATGGCGCCGGCCATCCAGTGCTCCCACCATGTGACAGGGGCCGGCCAATGACACGGATACCCTGTCACATGGTAAGGGCAAAGGGCCATCGGCGCCATCTTTATGAGTGGCAGCCAAAATGGTGCCGATGGCCCGAGAGCGGGAGATCGGTCCCCGCACCCCCACTGGACCACCAGGTACTTGTAAAAGGTTTTGGGGGGGTTCGGGAGGATGGGGGAAGGTAAGGGGTCAATTTTAAAGGGTCGGGCCTCACTAAAAAAAAATTAATGATGTGAATCGGAACCGATTCCGATTCACATCACCACCGATCAGATTTTTTTCTCCCTCTAGCCGAACCCAATTGTTAAGATGATCAGGCACACGATTCACATCCCTATTTTCACCTGCTGAGAGAAACTATGGGATAGGAGACAAGGAGCTTCTCATGATCAAGCTGGCTTTTGAAGAGTGGCGTCCCTGGCTAGAAGGCACACAACACCAAATAGTAGTATACACCGATCACAAGAATCTAGAGTACCTTCGACATGCTCAATGACTCAACCACCATCAAGCCAGATGGTCTCTGTTTTTCAACAGATTCACCACACCACAGGATGTGCTAGATGAACCCCGTCATATCATCGATCCCGAAAGAGTGGTTCTCGCAGCCACCCACACAGTACCTGCCAGGAAGATGGTGGTAGCCAGAGGTTTAAGTAAAAGACTGTTGAAATGGGCACACGATTCCTGTCTGGCAGGCCATCCAGGACAGAGTCGAACATTAGCAATGTTGCAAAGATACTGTTGGTCGCCAACCATGAAGAAGGATGTGCAAGCGTATGCGGGTTCCTGCGCTGTCTGTGCCAAGCAAAAGCCACCACCCGGGCATCCTTGGGGTTTATTACAGCCTCTATTTCACCGGATGAACTGTGGACCCATATCGCTTCCGATTTCGTAGTGGACCCACCATCATCCAGCGGCAATAACACCATATGGGTTATGGTTGACCGTTTCTCTAAAATGGCAAACTTTGTAGCATTACCAGGATTACCCTCTGCTACTGAATTAGCAAAACTCTTCATTAAACACATATAAGAGTACCTCATCTCTTGGGAGAACTATGGCCCAGAGGAAAACTCCTGGGAAAAACTGGCCAATATTACAGACAAGGAGATGGTACATCAATTCCACCTGGCACACCCACGCAAGCCCAGACCACCTGGAAAAGGTCTTGGAAGGGGGCCTTTGAAGGGGAGTACTGTTAAGTCCGTCGATCACAGATGGCTGCGACCACTCTGCCTTATTTCTTTTTCTCCCGTTTCACACTCTTTGGGCAAGATGGCTGCCTCCGGTGCTGAGTGCCTCGGGCCTCGGTGTATCCAAACCAGCATGGGCATCCCCATCCGCCATGCTCACTCCCGTGGCCTCTTCGGGTGCGAGCACACACATCTTTTATGCTCAAATACACATCATGGCGGGAACCTTGGGGGCGGCCCCACCACATGACGTCAGTACCTCCGGGTACATCACGCCTCCTCTCTGCTACCACTTTGAGTTAGCAAAGACTTTGCTTTGCTACTCTGACTGCTCTAAGCTGCATGCTTAGGCGCCACTTTCACACAAAGGACCATGCTCCAGTAAGAAGCTCTAGACAACCGCTCCTCGGGAGTCTTTCGCTATTCTATTTTCAGGATATTGGACCATTGGGTACTCGATCCTCGAGGGCCTATTCACCTTTATATCCTGCACCACAGACCTTCAGTCCCACCCTTCTACCACCAGGAATACACCTTCATTCTGTGAGTATCTCTATGATCCGGAGCTCCAACTCCACCCACCAGCCATGGCGTTACTCGCACTGCGGGCTCCCATCTTTCATGAACATCTGGGTGAGACTATACTTCTGAGCCTGTTGAACATACTGGCACTTTGTGGATCAGTGCCTTACCTTCTTGCTTTCACCATCCATCTAAAGCAGTACAATAAAGACTCTATCCATTCTGTGTCTGCTGTGTCAGCCTATCACAGTGGTTCCCCACGGCGCTCCTCCCCATGGGAGGTGTCATCTCCAGTGTGACCAAGGGTCCACAGTGCCTCAGACACAACAAGGGTTTTTCTGTGTGCCCTTAAGAACATAAGAAATTGCCATGCTGGGTCAGACCAAGGGTTCATCAAGCCCAGCATCCTGTTTCCTACAGAGACCAAACCAGGCCACAAGGACCTGGCAATTACCCAAACACTAAGAAGATCCCATGCTACTGATGCAATTAATAGCAGTGGCTATTCTCTAAGTAAACTTGATTAATAGCTGTTAGTGGACGTCTTCTCCAAGAACTTATCTAAACCTTTTTTGAACCCAGCTACAATAACTGCACCAACCACATCCTCTGGCATCAAATTCCAGAGCTCTACTGTGTGTTGAGTGAAAAAGAATTTTCTCCAATTAGTCTTAAATGTGCTACTTGCTAACTTCATGGAATGCCCCCTAGTCTTTCTATTATTCGAAAGTGTAAATAACCGAGTCACATCTACTCGTTCAAGACCTCTCATGATCTTAAAAACCTCTATCATATCCCCCTAATCCGTCTCTTCTCCAAGCTGAACAGCCCTAACTTCTTCAGCCTTTCCTGATAGGGGAGCTGTTCCATCCCCTTTATCATTTTGGTTTCCCGCCCCTCCCCCCAAAATGATAAGAAAACCACACAAAGATTGTTTGGGGTTTTCCTATCGCTTTCGGGGATGGATTAGAAAATATCATACAATATTTTCATCCGTCAGAAAAATGATTCACATCCCTAGTCTATTTATGTTCCTTTTTGGGACTGAGTGCCCTTGGTACTCAGGGACCCAGCTTCTAATCCATTGGGAAGAAGAGGTGTCTTTCACCAAGGAAGAGCCTGAGTAGTTGAAGTTTCATCAGAGAGGAGTTGATTATGTCCATTATTAGAGCGAAGGAATCGAAGGTATTAGCAAGAGTTGTTTTTTTTTCTACTAACTCAAGTGTGCTGCCCTCGAGAGGAGAGTGCCCACTTGGTGCTTCCAGAAGGAGAGTTAGGAATTTTAAGAAATCTGCAGGACAAGTATGAGAATCAGGACTTGCTGTCTTCTGATTAGTAATTTTGGACTACAATATATCCATTCTACAATGGGCAGAAGATTGAGATCAGTTTGGGAAATTGAAGAAGGATTACGCTTTCTTCAGTTTGAGTAATGGAAAGAAGACAGAGATAAATTATTAAGGAATAGGCTTCTGTCAATTCATAGACTTTACTAGAAGAGTGAGATCACAAATGTAATTTATTATTTATTCTTCATTATTGTTCATGAACATTATTTGAAGCCTAAGTGCTGAAAAGAATCTTCAGTCACTTGACCAACTATCAGTGAATTGGAAAGCACATTGCCTCTCAATGCTGCTATAGACTGTGGAGATTCAGCCTTGTGTACTTTGGTTAATGCAAAGGGGCCTTGATGCTATGCTTCCTTCCACAGGGAGCTTTCTGCAGAGAACTGATTGCAGATAGGGTCTGTTTTATTTCTATGTGGCCATGAGGACATCATCAGGTTTCTATCCCACCAAGTGGTTACAACTATGTAATAGTGACAAGACTTAGGGCCCACAATTCTACATTTCTGGTGAGAGAACCAGCTGAGGACTGTTGTGGCAATGACTAGGCTGAGTTGGAAGAGTGATATAAAATATTGGAAAAAACCCATAGAGCATATAGAAATACATGGTTTATTGGAACATAGTAACATGGATTTACCCAAGGGAAATCTTGCCTCACAAATCTGCTTCATTTTTTGAAGGAGTTAATAAACATGTTGATAAAGGTGAAACGGTAGATGTAGTGTATTTGAATTTTCAGAAGGCGTTTGACAAAGTCCCTCATGAGAGGCTTCTAAGAAAACTAAAAAGTCATGAGATAGAAGGTAATATCCCTTCGTGGATTACAAACTGATTAAAATACAGGAAACAGAGAGTAGGATTAAATGGTCAATTTTCTCAGTGGAAAAGGGTAAACAGTAGAGTGCCTCAGCGACTTGGACCAGTGCTTTTCAATATATTTATAAATGATCTGGAAAGGAATACTACGAGTGAGGTTATCAAATTTGCAAATGATACAACATTATTCAGAATAGATAAATCACAGACAGATTGTGATACATTGCAGGAGGATCTTGCGAGACTGGAACATTGGGCATCCAAATGGCAGATGAATTTTAATGTAGACAAGTGCAAGGTGATGCATATAGGGAAAAATAACCTTTGCTGTAGTTACACAATGTTATGTTCCATATTAGGTGCCACCAACCAGGAAAAAGATCTAGGCATCATAGTGGATAATACTTTGAAATCATCAGCTCAGTGTGCTGCAGCAGTCAAAAAAGCAAACAGAATGTTAGGATTTATTAGGAAGGGAATGGTTAATAAAACAGAAAATGTCACAAAGCATCTGTATTGCACCATGGTAAGATGACATCTTGAATACTATGTACAATTCTGGTCGCCGCATCTCAAAAAAGATATAGTTGTGATGGAGGAGGTAAAGAGAAGGACAATCAAAATGATAAAGAGGATAGAACAGCTCCCCTATGAGGAAATGTTAAAGAGGTTAGGGCTGTTCAGCTTGGAGAAGAGACGGCTGAGGGGGGATATGACAGAGGTCTTTAAAATCATGAGAGATCTTGATCGAGTAGATCTGAATTGGTTATTTACCCTTTCGGATAATAGAAGGACTAGGGGGCATAAGAACATAAGAAAATGCCATACTGGGTCAGACCAAGGGTCCATCAAGCTAAGCATCCTGTTTCCAACAGTGGCCAATCCAGGCCATAAGAACCTGGCAAGTACCCAAAAACTAAGTCTATTCCATGTTACCATTGCTAATGTCAGTGGCTATTCTCTGAGTGAACTTATTAGCAGGTAATGGACTTCTCCTCCAAGAACTTATCCAATCCTTTTTTAAACACAGCTATACCAACTGCACTAACCACATCCTCTGGCAACAAATTCCAGAGTTTAATTGTGCGTTGAGTAAAAAAGAACTTCTCTGATTAGTTTTAAATGTGCCCCATGCTAACTTCATGGAGTGCCTCCTAGTCTTTCTAATATCCGAAAGAGTAAATAACCGATTCACATCTGCCCGTTCTAGACCTCTCATGATTTTAAACACCTCTATCATATTCCCCCTCAGTCGTCTCTTCTCCAAGCTGAAAAGTCCTAACATCTTTAGTCTTTCCTCATAGGGGAGTTGTTCCATTCCCCTTATCATTTTGGTGGCCCATTATGACATTTTCCGTTTTATTCACCATTCCCATTCTAATAATTCCCAACATTCTGTTTGCTTTTTTGTCTGCCGCAGCACACTGTACCGACGATTTCAATGTGTTATCCACTATGACACCTAGATCTCTTTCTTGGGTTGTAGCACCTAATATGGAACCCAACATTGTGTAATTATAGCATGGGTTATTTTTCCCTATATGCATCACCTTGCACTTATCCACATTAAATTTCATCTGCCATTTGGATGCCCAATTTTCCAGACTCACAAGGTCTTCCTGCAATTTATCACAATCTGCTTGTGATTTAACTACTCTGAACAATTTTGTGTCATCTGCAAATTTGATTATCTCACTCGTCGTATTTCTTTCCAGATCATTTATAAATATATTGAAAAGTAAGGGTCCCAATACAGATCCCTGAGGCACTCCACTGTCCACTCCCTTCCACTGAGAAAATTGCCCATTTAATCCTACTCTCTGTTTCCTGTCTTTTAGCCAGTGTGCAATCCACAAAAGGACATCGCCACCTATCCCATGACTTTTTACTTTTCCTAGAAGCCTCTCATGAGGAACTTTGTCAAATGCCTCTGAAAATCCAAGTATACTATATCTACTGGTTCACCTTTATCCACATGTTTATTAACTCCTTCAAAAAAGTGAAGCAGATTTGTGAGGCAAGACTTGCCCTGGGTAAAGCCATGCTGACTTTGTTCCATTAAACCATGTCTTTCTATATGTTCTGTGATTTTGATGTTTAGAACACTTTCCACTATTTTTCCTGGCACTGAAGTCAGGCTAACTGGTCTGTAGTTTCCCGGATCGCTCCATGTAGTTTCCCGGCACTCCATGAAGTTAGCAAGTAGCATATTTAAGACTAATCGGAGAAAATTCTTTTTCACTCAATGCACAATTAAGCTCTGGAATTTGTTGCCAGAGGATGTGGTTAGTGCAGTTAGGGTACTTGGGTTTAAAAAAGGTTTGGATAAGTTCTTGGAGAAGTCCATTAACATGTTATTAATCAAGTTGACTTAGGAGCAGATTTTAAAATATGCGCGCGGGCGCAGATTTGTTCGCGCAACCCTGCGTGAACAAATCTATGCCTGATTTTATAACATGTGGGCGCAGCCGCGCGCATGTTATAAAATCCAGGATTGGCACGTGCAAGGGTGTGCACAATTGTGCAACTTGCGTGCGCCGAGCCGCGTATCCTGCCTCCGTTCCCTCTGAGGCCGCGCCGAAATCATAGCGGCCTCGGAGGGAACTTTCCTTCTGCCACCCCCCCCCCCTCGCACCTTCCCCTCCCTTCCCCTACCTAACCCGCCCCCAGCCCTACCTCGAACCCCCCCTTACCTTTGTTTAAGAATTTACGCCTGCCTCTTGGCAGGCGTAACTTACGCTCGCCGGCCAACGGCTGGCCCGCTATCCTGGCAATGCAAATGGCTGCATTGCCAGGAGGCTCAGGCCATGCCCCCACCCTGCCCCCGGACTGCCCAATCCCCGCCCCTTTTTGCAAGCCCCGGGACATATGCGCGTCCCGGGGCTTGCGCGCACCAACGAGCCTATGAAAGATAGGCTTGGTGCACGCAGGGGCAACTTTTGGCAGTTTTTTAGGGGTTATACACATATCTTATGCGTGTAACCCTTTGAAAATTTGCCCCTTAGGGAATGGCCTCTGCTATTACTGGCATCAGTAGCATGGGATCTTCTTAGTGTTTGGGTACTTGCCAGGTTCTTGTGGCCTGGTTTTGCCTCTGGTGGAAACAGGATGCTGGGCTTGATGACCCAGCATCCTGGCCCAGCATGGCAATTTTTTATGTTCTTATGTTCTTATGAAGGTTCTCTAAAGGAGGCTGAAATTCTTAAGTGAAAAATGTAGAATATAGCATCATGGGACCTATACAATAAAACTCATGTTAAAACAGCTTTTCTATCTGACTCAGTTAAATTTCAACATGCATGTTAAAACAGGACTTAACAGACTATGCAATAAATTTACCAAGATCACATTCAACTTATTCTCAATAGTACTTTGTTTGTACTAATGTGGATATTAACACAAAAGTGTAGAACATATATGCTGTCGGGAAATTCCTCCATTCTAAATGTCCCTTTCATTTGGGGCTGGTTAGCACAGGGATTTCATCTCCCTAATCTTCCCAATCTCTTCCTGAAACCCATCACCCCTTATCCTCTTGTAGCCATCATATACATTCCAATAGACACCATTACCCCAAATAGTCATCAATCCCTGGACATTCCACCCCACCCCCAAATAAGCATCACCTCCCAGCATTCATCACATATTGCCAATAGGCACCATCACCCCTCTGGTAGCCATCTCCACCCTTCCACCTCCTACACCAAATAGGCAAAAGAACACACTCATAGTTATCAGTCCATCAATTCCCTAATAGATAGCTGCCACCCCCCTCCCCCAAGATGGGCTTCCCAAGTTCACTCCTTTACCCTTCCAACAGGAGATTCCTGCATGATTCCCCATCCACCCCCAAGAACAAAGATTAGAGGGTTTGATTTTTCATGGGCAGAAAAATTGCTCACACTGCAGCAGCCTCCAAGATTGCTGAACATTAGAGGTGCTTCACTCTATCACATGATGTGGGTGGAGTACCTTTAGTGGCATTATTGCATCTTCAATGATGTAGACTAAGGGCCCTGATGTTCCCTCTTGTCTCTGAAAAACCCTTTAAAAGGGGAAAACCTGATTCTGGAAGATTAGGTGAGGGTTTCCTATAGGGAAGAAGGGAGTTGAAAGTAAAGATGTGCATCATTTTTTGTGTTTGTGTCATTCTTTGTTTTTCAGCAGCAATGTAAAATGTCGTGTTTTTTTCAGTTTGGGTCTTTTTTTTTTGAAAAATTGATTTTTAGTTAGTGCGTGCTAACTCCCCGTTAGTGCGCGCTAACTCCCGCTAGTGCGCACTAACAAAAACCGTTAGATTTTGTTAGTTTTTGTTAGTTTTTGTTAGTGCACACTAATGGGAGTTAGTGTGCACTAATGGGAGTTAGCACGCAGTAACGGGGGTTTAGCGCGCACTGACTCCCGTTAGTGCGCACTAATCGTAAAAACAAATTTTTGCAAAAAAAACGGGAAAATCCCAATCTTTTTCGGGCTCCCTGAAACATGCCGAATTGGACAATTTCGTTGAAATTTTCCAATTCTGAAAAAATGAATGCACATCTCTAGTTGAAAGGTGCTTTGGAAGCTTATCTCCCTTATTTGGTTTGGGTGGAGGCTAATGGTCCCAGTGGGGGAGAATCATTTTGCTTATCAGAGAGTGAGGATTTATAGCTACTGGGGAGTTCTTTTGTCTATTGATGTAGGTGTTGATGGATATCAGGGGGGTTGCTTTGTCTATCAAGTGGGTGCCAAAGGAAGAGTGTGATGGTGGATCTTGCGGGAATGTGATGGCTATAGAAGATATAGCAGGAGGTTGGGGAGAGGGCAGATTCTTATTGTTGAAGTTTGTTTAGAGAAAATTCTCCTTTCTAAAATCTGGTGGCTTCTCAACACTCCACATTATTGGAAGAGAATGACTTTGGATAATTAATCCAGTTTTCTTAAATATTATACTACTGAGACAGCATTGGTAGCTTTTGTTGATGATTTTAGAAGGGTTCCTGAGTACACAGAAGGTTTGATGATGGCACTTTTAGATTTATTAGTTGCCGTTGATACACTGGAATATAGTATCGTGTTGTTTTGACTAAAAGCAGCTGGCATTGAATGGAATATGCTAAAATAGTTGAATTTTTTTTGGAGAAAAGAATGCTTTGGGTGAAGATAGTTTTTTTTATATTTTTCTGATGCTTGGGATTTGTGTTGGGGAGTACTTCAGGGATCCACATTTTCCATTATACTAGCTAAGTTACTGTATATCTGCAACCATTGGGAAAATTAATCAGAAACATAGGCTTGCAATTTAAGATATATGCAGATAACATGAAACTATATTGTGAACTTTGTCCCTCATGCACTGATTGTCTTCAGAAGGTGAATGATGCCCTAAAGATGATCTCTATGTGATCAGTAGTGCAAATAATTTAAAATGGCTAATTTTTACATCTAAAGTTAGCCAGATGAGGTATCCTGGATATTCAATGGGATAAATATTCCACTAAACACAATAATAAAAGCTGTCTAGCTAACTTTAGCCAAATAACTTTTAAATCTAACTAGCTATGCATGAATATAGCCAATAAGGTTTAAAGTTATCCAGCTAAATGAAGCCAAATAACTTGCTATCTAACTGGCTATATTCAAAAGAATATAGCCAATTAAGGGGCCACAGCAAGGAAAAAGAATGGAGAGGTAGACTGGGTCTAGATGCCTGATTACCTGTGAGGCCGAGAGGGGGAGGCAATGTAGAACCATGAAAAGAGAGATCACATGGTCACAATGTTCACCCACTTTCCTCATAGGGCCTAAACATGACTTGTACGATGGCATTTTGTTGCAGTTGCCTAGCCTGAACAGAGGGAACACTCTCCAGGAAGTGCCACGAGACAGCAGGTCAGGGCTAGGGTCTGCTGAGCTTCTGCCTATCCAGCCATCTTCTCCATAGATTGAGCCCTTGGGATCTGGGGACCAGTGGAGCTTTGCAGTGGCTCTGGTGCATCTTGGTAAGTGCTGGCAAAGGCAGGAGCGGATACTGGTGAAGAGTACTGGTAAGGACTGGAACAGGAGCTTGAGTGCAGGTAAGGAATGGAACAGGAGCTGAATGAAGGCAAGGACTGGAACAAGAGTTTGAGTGCAGGCAAGAACTGGAACTGTAGCTTGGAGTGCAGGCAAGTACAGGAACAGAAACTTGAATGCCGTCAAGGACTGGAACTATGGCTTGACTCAAGGACAAAAAGAGAAAAAGGACTACGGAAGGACACAGGCTAAGGTAGGGCATAGGCAGGGCAAGAAGGCCAGGACACAAGAACAAGGCCCAAAGGCACACTAAGCTAAGGAGGCCTGGAAAAGCTGTAGAGCAGGGAAGGCCTAGATAGGCTACAGAGCTAGGAAAGGCCTAGGTAGAAGGATTGAGAAGGTCAAAGGGTTAAAACAAGAAGGCCCAGAGGCCGCAAGGCAATGTGTTAGGGCAAGGAGCCAAGGCAGATTCAAAGTGAAGACATTGAAGCAGGAAAAAGGGTTATGTAAGAATGAGGTTAGGGTGTAGTGCAGGCAAGGAGTGCCTCAGGGATCTGTATTGGGACCCTTACTGTTCAATATATTTATAAATGATCTGGAAAGAAATACGACGAGTGAGATAATCAAATTTGCAGATGACACAAAATTGTGCAGAGTAGTTAAATCACAAGCAGATTGTGATAAATTGCAGGAAGACCTTGTGAGACTGGAAAATTGGGCATCCAAATGGCAGATGAAATTTAATGTGGAAAAGTGCAAGGTGATGCATATAGGGAAAAATAACCCATGCTATAATTACACGATGTTGGGTTCCATATTAGGTGCTACAACCCAAGAAAGAGATCTAGGTGTCATAGTGGATAACACATTGAAATCGTCGGTTCAGTGTGCTGCGGCAGTCAAAAAAGCAAACAGAATGTTGGGAATTATTAGAAAAGGAATGATGAATAAAACGGAAAATGTCATAATGCCTCTGTATCGCTCCATGGTGAGACCGCACCTTGAATACTGTGTACAATTCTGGTCGCCGCATCTCAAAAAAGATATAATTGCGATGGAGAAGGTACAGAGAAGGGCTACCAAAATGATAAGGGGAATGGAACAACTCCCCTATGAGGAAAGACTAAAGAGATTAGGACTTTTCAGCTTGGAGAAGAGACGACTGAGGGGGGATATGATAGAGGTGTTTAAAATCATGAGAGGTCTAGAACGGGTAGATGTGAATCGGTTATTTACTCTTTCAGATAGTAGAAGGACTAGGGGACACTCCATGAAGTTAGCATGGGGCACATTTAAAACTAATCGGAGAAAGTTCTTTTTTACTCAACGCACAATTAAACTCTGGAATTTGTTGCCAGAGAATGTGGTTCGTGCAGGTAGTATAGCTGTGTTTAAAAAAGGATTGGATAAGTTCTTGGAGGAGAAGTCCATTACCTGCTATTAGGTTCACTTAGAGAATAGCCACTGCCATTAGCAATGGTTACATGGAATAGACTTAGTTTTTGGGTACTTGCCAGGTTCTTATGGCCTGGATTGGCCACTGTTGGAAACAGGATGCTGGGCTTGATGGACCCTTGGTCTGACCCAGTATGGCATTTTCTTATGTTCTTATGTTCTTATGAGGAGTCCTGGTGGTGAGGAGGCTGCACCACAAGCTGAACTGGATGAGCTATGAGGAGTTGACAAGGAAAGCATGGAATGGCGCTCTAAGGAGACCTCTGCTTGTAGTGAGGTGTCATAGTCAGGGTATGATGAGGCTGTGTAGCAGGTGAAATCATAACACATTTTGTTACAACAGTGAATAATATTTCATAGTAAGCTTTCATGAAACATTGTAAACTATTGTTTTGAAAACTAACTTGTAGTAGGAATAATATATTTTAATTAAGAACAAAATGTTCTTGCAGAAGAAAACTGTCCAGAGTTTAAGATATGAACAGCAGCCGAAGTGCATTCATTTCCTATCTTTTTTTTTCTCCCCAAACATCTAAGCACAAGGGATGCCACAATGGATAAGGCTGTAATTTAAAAGGAAGTTAATTTTGTGCTCCATTAAAACTGGAGTGCTTAGTACTGTAGTTATTTAAACAATAGTGACTTTTATTCTTTCTCTCCCTCTCTTTAGCAGTCAGGTGAAGACCTATTATAGAAGTTAGACTGTGCAGCTCTTGAACACCAAAAAAAAACAAAGCAAAAAACTTCTCTATGGTTCTTTTTTTTTTCAGTGTTAAAACATTGCATGCATACAGTTATTTTATTATGATAATGTGGTTTCAAAATAAGTTTAGTTTCCTGAGTCTCAGATTTGCTTTGCATCCTTGTTAGTTCAGATGCTACAGCTGAAGGATTAAACCATCAGAATTAGGACTGAGTATTTGATTTGTCTTAAAATGACTGATGTTATAGCCTGGTGATGATGATAGAAAGAAAAGAAGAATCAGGTACACCAAAAGCATCATAAACTTGAATTTTATGTAATCCTTGTCACGCTCACCAATGTTCCAATCTTTACATGTAGATACCATGTCACCTCTATGAGTGACTATTTTTCTGTACTAGGGCCCATCAAGCCCAGCATCCTGTTTCCAACAGTGGCCAATCCAGGCCATAAGAACCTGGCAAGTACCCAAAAACTAAGTCTATTCCATGTAACCATTGCTAATGGCAGTGGCTATTCTCTAAATGAACTTAGCAGGTAATGGACTTCTCCTCCAAGAACTTATCCAATCCTTTTTTAAACACAGCTATACTAACTGCACGAACCACATCCTCTGGCAACAAATTCCAGAGTTTAATTGTGCGTTGAGTAAAAAAGAACTTTCTCCGATTAGTTTTAAATGTGCCACATGCTAACTTCATGGAGTGCCCCCTAGTCTTTCTACTATCCGAAAGAGTAAATAACTGATTCACATCTACCCGTTCTAGACCTCTCATGATTTTAAACACCTCTATCATATCCCCCCTCAGTCGTCTCTTCTCAAAGCAAAAGTGATCAACCCCACATAGAGGTTAAAGATTTTCCTTTGAAAGGGTTTAATTTTGTATGATCCTGCCTAACAGGGTAATTCATCAAAGTACATTATGGTGTTAATGCCCACAATAATTATCACAGCACATGATGTGAATGCAAATTTGTCAAATTTATTCAAAGGGGTGAGATTAAAGAAAATGAGGGGCACTATTGCATGCTTTTAGTGCTGGAAATAACTACATGGTTGAAATGTAAACTGGAGTGATAATTAACTCTGTTATTTGAACTTCGGTATAGAAAAGTTATAAATAAATAAATAATACATCTAATGATATGCCAGAAATGGCCATAACTTAACTTACAAAGTCCCTCTTGGGAGGGGGAGGGGGAGGAAGCCTCTAGGTTGATACACATAGTAGTCAACTATTTATACTGCTATAGGATGGCCAGCTCGTAACTCGAGGTGAGATTTTGGTGGTGGTGAAGGGTTTTGGGGCCAGTTTTACATGCAGACTGAGACATACAACAACACAGTTAACCTCAGTGGAGATTTGACATACTTTGGAGTGAGAAAAGTCACACAAAAATGAGATTTCTAGAATGTTCTCTCACCCTAGTTGATGGAGTCTCTACCAGGGTACTATCAAGCTAGAATGAGAGAACGTTGAAGTAATTTCATCTTAGTCTGACTTTCCTCACTCCAAATGTATTTATTTTAATGGTTTTATATACCGACATTCGGAAATACCGTCACAATGGTTTACATATTATAAAAGAATAAAAAGATACATTAAATCAGAAATTACAATTTACATAATTAGAGAATAGTTAATGAAACAAAAGATTAAAATAAGAGAAAAATATAAATCAGAAAGGAAAAAAGCCTTGTAGGTAAAGCACTCTCATTTGCTATGGATCTCATGAGCAGTAAGGACTACTCAGAGAGACCAGCAAGAAACTTAATCTGTATCCTGGTAAGCCTTCATAAACAGTCATGCCTTTATATTTTTTCAAAATAATTTTAAATCGGGCTGTAAACGTAGTTCGGATGGAAGAGAGTTCCAAATTTTAGGGCCTGCGAGAGACATGGCTCTTGCTCTGACCTGATTGAGGTGAGCTGATCAGACTGAGGGAATTGCTAGCAAGCCTTTGCTTGCAGATCAATTTCATTGCGGAATGTGTAAGCAAATGGCAGCATTTAGCCATTCTGTTTGTTCACTATAAATTATTTTGTGTAGTAAACATAGTATCTTGAACTCAATCCGGTATTTGATTGAAAACCAGTGGAGGGATATTAAGACAGGTGTTATATGATCACATTTCTTTTTTCCTGTTAGGATTCTAGCTGCTGTATTCTGTAATATTTGTAAAGGACGGAGAGATGAAGAAGGAAGGCCAAGTAGAAGGGAATTGCAGTAGTCGGTATTAGAGAAAATGAGTAATTGTAATACAGTTCTGAAATCATGTCGAGTTAAAAGTAGTTTCAGTTGTCTTAAGGTCAAAAGTTTGATGTATCCATCTCTAATTTTAGTAGAGAGATGTTTTTTCAGGTTAAGTTTGTTGTCTATGACTTCAAATCTTCACTGAGCTGTTTGTATGTCTCACTCTGCATGTAAACCTGACCCCAAAATCCTACACCAACACCAAAACCTCATCTCGAGTTACTAGCTGGCCCTCCTCTAGTGATATAAATAGTTGACTACTAGGGAGGCCTTATAAAGAGTGTCTCTTTCTCTCTCTCAGAAATGCCTGTATGGGTACTTCAAAAGTACAAGCATTACAGGGTATGAAAAGTTTAACACACATTGCAATGTACTAGCAATGCAAAGCACTAAGATAGCATGCAGTAATTCTAAAATTATCGTAGCCACACCCCTTTTTCTTATCACAGGCATTATCCATACAAACATTATAGCATTTTTGATAAATCTAGGCCTAAAATAGTCAGCATGTATGTACCAAATTTCAAAGTGAACTTATTTGCATTATGCTTGCTTTGAAAATGACCCCACCATCACAGTTAGCATACAATTATACCTGCTAATTAGTACAAATGAGCTTACCTGCATACTGGGCAAGCAATTTTATAACAAACCATTTCCAGGGGTAAAACACTGTTTTACCTGCAGAATTGAATTTTACCCTCAGAAGTTCCCTCAAGAGTAATTTTCACAGCAAACATATGTGTGGAAATTAATTATGAAACCTGGAGTAAACTTTGCATGTATTTGGCAATTTTCTTATGCAGACTTTTTGAAAATTGCAATGAATTGCAATTCTTCAAGAATAATATCAATTTGGTATTTAAGATGGATAAAATTTAGGCTCATAATTATGTTTCTGACAGAAAAATATGTAAAGCGCCTGCAAGTAAATTGACTTGGTTTTGAAATATTCAAAGGGGTAGTAGCCCAGCCCTTTTAGTCTGTAGAAGTAAAAATGACAGAGATTGCTGGCACCTTATAATGTTTGAGACATCAGTTTTTGAGGGAAGTGTCCCCTTCATTGAATAGCACACCTTTTCCCCCACTCTTCAATGTTTTGCATCCTCAAGGAGATTTAAAAATGCAGATTTATGTAGCATAAAACAAATACAGTTGAAGTTTTGCTTGAAAACACTATTTTTACGTTTTTGCTTCTACAATTATTTTCTGTGGCATATATTCCCATCCAGAAGTTGCAGGACACTCAAGCTTTGGGCAAGAGATCTGCTGTTTTGAAATTGTGCAGGCCAACTGACTTGCAAGCTTTTTTTGCACATAGCTTGCTTTTCCACTAAAACGTAAATCTTGCCCTAAACGTCTCCTGAAAGTAAAATATATACAGCATTCTCTTTTACAAATATGCTGTACTCAATTCAACTGGAGCTACCTTGGCAAGACTGGAGTAAAAAAGCAATGTTCTGGGGTATAAACTCTCATGGGGCTTTCCAGGTTCCCAATGACAAACAATAGGCTTGGCTTATCATTGGAAAAAGCTGTATTTGAAAATGCCCTTGAACTTTTTGCAGCTCTCTTCTGGCTCTCTGCCCCTGAATCGCTCTACCATACAGTAGTGCATTAATTTTTTACAGCCTTGCAAGTTGCTTACTCAACAACTTTTATGTTTTTTTTTTTCTTTTTCAGAACATTACTAAATAAATATGTTCAACTCGATAATTGTGCAGATGCTTCTTGCTTTATCAGTTATCTTCTAATGAGAATATGTGATGACCTTCCTATGGTGTGAATGCCATTCCCAGCATATTTTGTTTGCCTCATGCATAATTCATTGGGCACGCTGCATTACTATTCACATTTTCCACAGCTGATTGGAAGTCATGGACATAGCCTATGCATCTTTTTTCAATCCTTGTTATATCTTTGAAGCTGCTGAAGTCATGGTTCAATAAGTTATTAGACGCATATTAATGAATCCTTATCTATTACAAAAGAATCACATAAAAAATTAGTGCTGTTGTATTAAGTGGCCAACTTTTAAAAGCTATGTTGAGGGGATATTTTGGAGTATGTCATAATGCAGTACTGAAATTCATTGGCCTGGAAAATGTTCTTAAACTATTGAATAAACCATATTAACAAAACATCTACAAACCAGAGATGAAAGAAGACTACTGGTTTGTTTGTTTTTTTAACATAAAGAAGACCTTAATTTGTGAAATGTGGGTCCACAGAAATAAAGATTAACTAGATGCTTTATATGGCACCACATCAACAAATTAGTGGTGGAGTTTGAAGTTTTAACCAGCTAACTTTCAGGCCGATACAATAAAAGTCGTGGGAGAGCGGGCGAACGCCCACTCTCCCGGCGCGTGCACAGGACACTCTCCTGTGCTCGCGATTCAGTATTCAAATGAGGGCCCATGGTAAAAAGAGGTGCTAGGGACACTAGCGCGTCCCTAGCGCCTTTTTTTTTATAGGAGCGGTGGCTGTCAGCAAGTTTGACAGCCGACGCTCAATTTTGCCGGCGTCGGTGGTTCTCAAACCCGCTGACAGCCACGGGTTCAGAAACCGGACGCCGGCAAAATTGAGCATCCGGTTTTCAGCCCGCGGTCTGATTTTAATTTTTTTTTTTAATTATTTTTTACTTTTGGGACCTCCGACTTAATATCGCCATGATATTAAGTCGGAGGGTGTACAGAAAAGCAGTTACTTTTTACTGCTTTTCTGAACACTTACCAGTGCTGGCAGAAATTAATGCCTACCTTTGGGTAGGCGCTAATTTCTGAAAGTAAAATGTGCGGATTGGCTGCACATTTTACTTACTGAATCGCAGCTATTAGTTTCAGGGGGGGGGGGGGGTTGGCTGCGTGTTTTTGACGCGTTATTACCCCTTACTAAATAAGGGGTAAAGGTAGCGCGTCGAAAACGCACGGCCAAATGCGGGTTAACAGTGCGCTCCGCCGGAGTACACTGTACTGTATCAGCCTGTTTGAGAGTTAGAAGGTGTAACCTCAGCTTTAGAAACTGGTTATCTTTTAATGCTATCTATTTGCTTTCTTGTACATACCATATGTGTTATGTTTCATTCTTTATAATGTTGTTTTGCGGATAGCTTTCTGAGTCAATAAAAATCTTTAAACACACAAAAAAAAAAAATTCCTCCATGAATCAGCTACTGTTGGTTACCCTATATATTCACAAGGTGGCCATAAAAGGGGCAGCTCTAGAGGTGTCCTCAGTTAGCCCTGACCTTCAGTGCTCCATGACTAAGGAGGTCATTTTCTATCCTTATCGCATGCGAAAAGGGACTTTTCGCAAGTGATAGCTAGATAGGGGTGGAGTCGGGACCGGAAGAGGAGGAGTCGGGGCGGCATCGGGGCGGATGCGGTAGTAACTTCGCTGGCAGTGATAAGGTAAGACCCGTTATCACTGTCTGTATCGCGCCCAATTGCACCTCCTTTCATGGTGGCACTATTGGGTGCGAAAGCCGGCAGCGATAATACCGCAGTGGTGTGATCGCTGCCGGCTTTCGCTGGCCCGCCCCACGCTTCACCCCCCCACCCCCCATTACTGCGGGATTCAGAAAGCCATGAGCCATTAGAAAATCCAGGCCTAAATTTGGGTAGGCAAATCTAGCCATGTAAATAGCAGTCCTAAATCTAGACATTTATATGTAGGTGGATTTTCAGTCAAAAGCCAAGCTAGCTGAGTGTTCACCTATAGATAGTCAGGCTAAATTAGCTGGTTAATGTATTCGCTCAGCGGTACCTTGAAAATGACCCACACCTATGACTAGTTTTTGAAAGTTATTTACTCTTCATTTGGGTGGTGGAAAATGAGCTAAGAGTAATATTGTCTATAAGTAAATTCAACATTGTATTTGTTTCTAAAGTTGTAAAGCAAAATAATGCAAAAGAAGAAATAAAAAAATATCATTTTATTTTATTAGTTTTTGTTTTTCTGTTCATTTTGTTACATTTAATTTCATTTTAGCACATACAAAAACAATTTAGTGCATGCTAAAACATGCACTAAAATGATTTTAGTGTTTGCTAAAACTATTAGGTGCATGCTAAGAAGAGATTTCACTCATGAAGAGCATTTTATTTATTATTTTTATTTACCAACATTCGATCTGAGATATCACATTGGTTTACATTCAGGTACTGTAGATATTTCCCTATCCCCAGAGGGCTTACAATCTAGGTTTGTACCTGAGGCAATGGAGGGTAAAGTGACTTGCCCAAGGTCACAATAACACAACAGCAGGACTTGAGCCCTGGTTTCCTGGGTCATAGCCCACTGCTTTAACCGCTAGGCTATTCCTCCACATGTACATGTATAAGTAGCATATACATGTGGAGTTACTATTTTATAAACATCAAGCATACAGGTGTAATTCCATTTCATGCATACATTTTACTGGTGGCAAAAATACGGCAGTCTAGGGGCATTCTGGGGGATAGTTCAGAAGTTCACATGGTAGGTGCTATTTTGTAAGAGATAACTGTACAATTTTAAACTTGCTCATTGATCGGTGCAAGAAAAATCGGGCTTGTCTTGTTGGCTGGAGTTTTTGGTTAGGAGGTCTGGTTGAACTGGTAGGGGTCCAAGGGGTTGTCTAGGGGGTCTATATGAACTGGAGCTGGTCTGGGCATACTGGTGATTTCATGTCTCCATGAATAAATCAAGATTATTACACGTGCATGTCATATTTTGATGCACCTAGAACATACGTGTGTATATTTATAAATTAGGTATAAAAAGTATGTGCTTTCTTGAATTGGAAATATGTGCATGTATTGAAACACACGTGTTTTTTCGGAGCAGAGCAGAACTCCTGCCGCACAATTTATAAAATGCATGTTTTTTGCATTCACTTATACATGTAAATGCTCTATCATGGATAGTTTTGAAAGTTAGGTCCTCTGTTTTTTATCCTATACTAAACATTTTAGAGCATACGAAAAATTAGTACTTGGTAAACAAAAGAAAAGGATAGGGGAGATGGGTAATATGTTTATAGAGGAAAGTGAATGTTGAGGCTTTCACCTGTTGGAAGATGATGGTAATGAGAGAGAAACCCAAAGGAAAATATGGGATGAGAAGCAAAAAGAAAAAAAATGAAGAGATATGTCTAGTTTGCTGTAAAGTATAAATCAATTTAAAGGAGAGTTCTCCTCTATGTAACAGAGGTGTTGGAACTTGTTTGTTGAACTAAGGGTGCTTGTTCATTGATCATCTTTGGACCTAGCTGAATTTATTATGAACTTTGGAATAGATCTTCATGATGTGCAATGACAGAACAGAGAACATTTGTTTAGAAAATAAGCGTGTGAGAAAATAAATCAGAGAAATAGCTGTGCTTAACATATGGCATTATATAATACATGTTCTAGCTATTGTATGTCTCTCCAAAGAGGTACAGGGACATGCAGGGGTATTGTTTTTAGAATGGGATATGTGTAAGTGTGAAAGTGGGTGATTTGTGAGCTGTTTGATATAAAAATAAATAGAAGTATTCTTTACTTGTAAGAAAAGGCAATGGACAGGTTTTTGTAAAAATCAATAGTAAAGGCTATTGCATGTGGTATTGAACAACACAGTCCAAAACACCGCACTAAACAGATTCAACTATATCACAATGAAATCTAAATTGTGCATACATGAATTATCAGGAGGAAAAGAAATCAGATACCAAATCGACAATTCAGTGAGCTGAAGATTTAGCAACTGGTATAATCATCAGTCAAAAAAACACCCTCTGTGTTTTTTAATTAAAGGGATATTAAATATTTATTTTATTCTGAAAACCAATTGAAAAAATATTTTTGAAAAATTTTTGTGAGGTTACCATTCAAATCAAAATGAATGTTTTTCTTGTGTAATGCCAGACTGTTTGATTTCTGCCTTTTTTTTTTCCTCTTCTTTGCAATTGAGAATCCCCTGTGCTTAGCCCATGCTTTACTTAATTTTGTTATAATTTTTCTTCTACCGCCTCCAATTTGGGGGCTGCTCCAGGCCATTCACCATTCATTCTGTGAAGAAATATTTTCAGATGGTACTCATAAGCCTAACATTATAGATCCTCAAATCATGAACTCTTAGTCTAGAATTATCTTTTCACTGAAAAATAGTCTTCTTGTTCATTATTTATACCTTTGAGGTATTTGATTTGTTATATTATTTATTAAAAATAATTTATATAAAATGCAAATATTATAGTCTAGAAACAGGCTGTTACTTCAATGTGATATATAATATTTTGATTATTATTACAGCATGGGCAAAAAAGCCAAGAAGTAGATTCCCTATAAGTATAAATCTTAGCTTACCTATCACCTAGGAAGGAGGGAGGGGGGAGAGTTAATATAGCTGAGCAGAAGAGTATCCTCTGCCTCCTGTGTGTTCCATGGAGTGTCAAGAATCTTGGCAAGCAATATGGCATGGCTGGGGCAAATTATTCCATTAAAGGTCTTTCTTGATTGGAAACATAGAGGAGATCTCACAAAGGGGTTAATTTTCAAAGAGTTCTGTTTGTAAAATTTAGCATATATGCATATAAGTAGCCTCAGCCTATACTTGAATGCACACTATTTTATAAGCATCAAACATACATGTGTATTTTTGCTTTCACATGTACACACATAAAAAAGAGACAGTGTAATGGTGTTCTGGGACCAAGATTTAGGTGCATAGGTTGATATTTTATAAAAGACATACTTATGCATGCAATTTTATACTATCTAATTATCTTGTACAATTTATATCAGACATATAGGTCTGTTCGTCTAGGTGAACAGGGGGGAATTGAGGCTGAAGAACTTGGCAGGTCTCTATGACATGAAGAAGACTGGGTGAACTGGTGGAAGAATTGGGAAACTGGTAATTTCAACTACATGCACATCATTTAAAATATACCAACCTATGCACATAAATCAGGGTTTTATGTGAGAAAGATTTTTTTTTTCATATGTTAAGGGGTAGATTTTAAAAGGGTTACGCGCATAACCCTTTCAAAACCCCCCTGTGCACCGAGCCTACTTTGCATAGGCTCGGCGGCGCACGCAAGCCCCGGGACGTGCGTAAGTCCCGGGACTTTCCTGGGGTGGGGCGCTCCGGGGGCGTGTCGGGGTGTGTTTCACGGTGGCGCTTCATTCAGGGGCATTCTGGAGCGAGGCCGCGGGCATGGTTCCGGCCCGCGGGCATTTCGGGGGCATGGGCCGAGGCCTCCGAATTCGGTCCCGGGCTGGGGAATCGCGCAGCGGCGGCCGGCCAGTGCGTGCGAGTTACACCTGCCTGGGGCAGGTGTAACTTTCGCGATAAAGGTAGGGGGGGTGTAGATAGGGCTGGAGGGGTACGTTAGGTAGGGGAAGGGAGGGGAAGGTGGGGGGAGGCCGAAGGAAAGTTCCCCCAAAGGAACGTTTCGGCGCGGCCTCAGAGTGAACGGGCAGCGCGCGCAGGGCTCGGCGCGCGCAAGGTGCACAAATGGGCACCCCCCTTGAGCGCGCCAACCCCGGATTTTTAAAGATGCGCACGGCTACGCGAGTATCTTATAAAATCTGGCGTACTTTTGTTTGCGCCTGGTGCATGAACAAAAGTACGCACGGGCGTAGTTTTATAAAATCTACCCCTAAATGTATACATGTATGTTCATGAAATAGGTAGGAAAAGTATGCACATTCCATAAATTGAAATATACTATTTCAGTGCATTGCAGGTATTAATGCTTACACATACATAAGCATTATTTTGGGTGTGGATATATGTACATTATATAAAATACTGTAGTAGTTTCTCACATGGCCATATATGCATGGATTTGCAGGCATGGCGGGAACTGGGGGAGTTAAACCATGATTAGGTAGCTGAATTCAAGTTTCATGGTTTATTAAAAATGTGGAAACTTTGCTTGGATACAAAAGCACTATTTCTCCTTGGTTATAATAAAGCTGTTAATTTTCCAATAAAGATATGTGCTTAGGGCCAGATTTTCAAAAGGTTAAGTGTGCCGGGCCTATTTTCAAAAGGCTCGGCGATGCGCATAAAGCCCCGGGATGCGTGTAAGTCTCGGGGCTTTACTAAAGGGGCGGGAATGGGGCGGGGCATGAACATGGCAGGACTGGAAGGAGGCAGGGCATGGACAGTGTCAGAGGCTCCAGGCACATTGGCCATTTGCTGCTGTGCTTGGGATCGTGCGCTGGCAGTCGGCTGGGCCGTGCGACTTACTTCAGCCCCAGGTCTGAAGTAAGCTTGGAAATAGAATCCGGGAAAAGGAAATAGGTGGGCCCAGGCGGAATCGCCGAGCCCATCCCTGTAACGGACGCGCCACCCGAGGAAGTGTGGCGGTCCGTAGGAGGACAGGGACAGGAGGGGGCCGAAGGAAAGAGAGAGTAGGGCGTCATCGGCAGGCGCCCGCGGCGCCGGCCGATGACGTAAGGGCTCCCTTAAAGGGCCACCGCAGAACAGCGGCCGCCCTTTTTGGTGAGAGCCGCCGCAAAGGAAAGCCGATCCGGTGTTCAGAGGACAGCCGAGCAGCGTAGCCTGACCCTCCGGCTCCCAGGGTAAGCAGCATCGACAATTTTCGGCCTCCCAGGCAGCCGCGGTCCTGCCTCCCGCCCTACCGCCGCCCCCATCCTCCCCCGCCGGCTAATGCCCTCCACGTGCCGCCCGCAGCCCTCCGGCTTTCCTCCAAAAAAAAAAACCAAAAAAAAACAAAATAAGAGCCGGCGGCCGCCCCGGGATCCCCGCTCCGCGAGCGGATGCAAGGCCATATCGCGGCGAGCTTAACATGCAGCCTACCCCGCACCGAGGCGGGCAGCCAGGCACGGCCCTGCGGCACCCCTCCGGTTCTCCTGCCGGGCCTCCGGCAACTCGATGCGCCTCCCCGTGGCCATCCCCCCCCCCCCCAACTCCCTCGCGGGCACATTACCCTCAGCCCCGGCTGGGAAGCCCCGCGCGGCCCGTATTACAAAAAAAAACAAAAAAAAAACCTACAGCTGCCGGCAGCACGTTTTTTGCCTCCCCACGCCCCGGTCTGCTTGCCCGTCCCGCTGCCCCCCCCCCCCCGGGTGCAGGGGTTCCCGCCGCCCGCCCCCCCTCCCCCGGGTGCGGCCACCTCCCGGTGGTGCATGTGAGAGGTGTGGGCTAGCAATGACCGAGGCGGTATGGCTAGACCCCGGTTCGTAACAGATGATTTCAGGGGCTGTTTACGCCACCCATACCACGGGCGGCCTGTCCCGGTCTGCCGCCTGCCCCCCCGGGCTCCGGGGCTGGCACACATGCCCAGCGCTCCAGCCTCCACGCGAGCCCTGCTCCGATCCCTGCTACGGGAGCCCCCGGTCCCCCCCCCCCCAGTTGAAGCAACATCAAAAAAAAAAAAAAAAAAGGGAAATAAAGCGAAGCGAGTGTGGTTGTTGCGTTTTTGTCCGCTTGGCCCGCATGGTACTTGGGGCCGTGGAGCTACCCCTCCTCTCTGAGCAGGATGACCCGCAGGCCGAGGGGGAACCGAAGGTAAGTTACGCATGCTGGGACCGGGCGGAGACGGAGGGAGGCGGCGCATGCGGGGGATGGGGCGCAATAGGTAGTCCGTGGGTCACAGGAGCAGGCTGGGGCACAGTGAGGTTTGCGGAAGACTAGCGGGGCAGCCCCAATACGGATCGCGCCCCAATACGGATCGCAGGGATGGCCGTACCCGGCGCAAGCATAAACCCGCGCCCCGCTCACATGGTCATCCCGAGGAAGGCAGAGGGGATTTAGGTCAGGTAGACAGCAGGGTCGTCAGACGGCAGAGCTCCTAAAAAAAAAAAATAAAATAAAATAAATAAATAAATAAATAAAAGCCCCGCACAGTAAGATTGGGAGGGGGGGGGGGATTAACGCGTACGGCTGGGCCTCGTGCGCGCCATGCGTACCTTACAAAGGGCCCTGCCTAGGGGTCAGAGCAGTGGGCCGAGAACCAGGAGACCAGGGTTTGGTATATTTAAAAAAAAAAAAAAAAAAAAAAAAAAAATTTAAGTTCTCAAGTACGTTTAGATCACGGCCATACAGAGAATGGTACAACAGGGATTACGCGCATCTCGGGGTTCACGCGCACTATAAAAAAAAAAAAAAAAATGTGTTCGGCTTGATTATGCGTTTCCTCTGCGCTTAAATAAAGAGAGCCGGTTCCAACCAGAATTGTTGAAGGGTTAATATTAACAACGGCACACTTTCTTGCAGTATTCGTAGACACAGCATGCCATCCCGCAAAGCAACAGGTCGGTCTCCGAGGACCAAGAATATGGGTCTCCCGCAACGCGTGACTAGATCCAAGGCAGCGGAGAAGGGCATCAACGCAGGGGGACTGACGAACCCCAAGCCGGCAAGGCAACAGAAGACCCGCGGCAGGAAGAGAACAAGAGGGGAGCGTGGACGGAGCAGAAGAGTCGACAACAGAGAGCCAACCACCGAAAAATCCCCGCCTCAAGGACAGGAGTTCGACCCGACTAATAAAGGGGTAGGGGCGGAGGCAGCAGAGAACGAAGTTGCAGATGCCCCCAACGTAGAACAGGGTAGGGCGAGCCAGCACGAAATCACACAGCGAAGTTATAGAGAACGCTCCCCGAACTGCATCAGATGGACGGGCGAAGAATGGCAGGGTAACTCGCCAAGACATAATACTTACCAAGAAAGCGAGTTCCATCCCCACAACCAATACGAGCGCAATTATCAAGATGAGTACCCACGTGCGGGACAAGGAAGCACAGGATGGGACCGTAGAGGAATGCTACACTGGAACAACGGGGGACGTAGGAGAGAAGGGAGAAATCAAGATGGATACCCAAATAGGAATCCAGCGACAAGACAGATGTTCGAACACCAATACCGCCCCGAAGAGCGGGATTGGGAGGAACCTCCCCGGCAATCTTCACATTACCAGGACTATGATTCGGGACCAAGACCAGACCAGCGGTACTCGCGACCTACATGCAACGATATGGGAACAGGACAGAGTACTGATAGCACAGCACCAGCAGGGTTCGACAGGACCAGTAGGAAAACGACTCAAGTCAGAGGCGAAAGTCTAACGCCGCAAGACGGACGAAGGAGGTCGGCAAGCAGAGAACACGACCTAGGTGATCAACCATCTATAAGTCAAGCGGCAATGCAACCGTCGTCCCAGGAACGAATGGTGGGTGAGTGTTGGAACAAAGAAGGGGGCACGGGGCTCAAGTCTCCACAGTACGGAGCAGAGCATTCAGGGTCACGAAATAGCTCTAGTTCAAGGAAAAGGAGTCATAAAACAAAGCGCAAGCGCAGGGACAGCACCAGCTCAAGCAGCTCCTCGAGCTCTTCTAGCTCATCATCCTCCGAGTCTAATAGCGACCAGCAAGAACCAAATAAATCGAGCGAAAAAGACTCGAGAGGTCCACCCGCGCTGACGACGTTATCCGAATTATGGGAGGACGTGCCCAAGCGACTAAGAAAGAAAATACAAAAGAAAAAATACGTAGATATCTTTAGCATACTATTGGGAAGACGCAAAGCTGAGGGGCGCAAAAGGTCAAAAACAATGCACAACAAGGATAAGGAGAGGAAAATACCGAAGACAATAGTGAATTGGATTATGTCATTCTTATACATGGCCAGCATAGTCGGTAGGAAAGATCCAGTACAATACGGACCTATGCTAGCGTACGCAGTCAATATCATCAGAGCGTACCAGCAGCACAGCGGATGGTCGTGGCTGAATTACGATGAGCAGTTCCGGGATAAGATGGAGGAGAACCGCCATATGACGTGGGGCACTCAGGATGTCAGTCTTTGGATTCAGCATATGACGTGCAAAAATACAGAGCCGGGATCGAGAGCCAGGAGCTCGCGAAGACCTTCTCCTTACAGAGCCGCAACGAAGGCAGCATCTGCCCACGATAACACCTGTTGGAGGTTCAACAAAACGGTATGTACATTTCAGGACTGCAAATTCAAGCATGTTTGCACAATTTGCGCAGCCCCACACCCGATGATAAAGTGCAACAAAAAAGCACCGCCGGGGAGTAAGGCCAATCCATGAGAAGCTGCAATTCGAGAAAGCACCATCACCAATACAACTAGAAGCGTTGAAACCATGGCTCCAGTTGTATCCAAGCAAGGACAAGGCAATAAAAATCTGGCAAGGGTTCAAAGAGGGGTTCGTTATCCCATTCCAGGGACAAATACAAGGAGAAAACACCAACAACTCTACTTCAGCAAAGAAACACGAGGACATCGTCCTAGAGAAGTTACAAACGGAATTGGAATTAGGAAGAATAGCAGGACCCTTCATTCGGCAACCATTCCACCTCATGTTCCTATCGCCATTAGCAGTAATCCCGAAGAAAGAAAAAGGAAAATTTCGGCTCATCTTAAATTTATCATTCCCTCCGGGAAGGTCAGTAAATGACCACTTGCTGCCAGAGGACTGTACGGTGCAATACGCTTCCTTCGATTCAGCACTAGCCCTGCTGCGGACCTGCGGACGAGGAGCCTTGATGGCGAAGGCGGACATAGAGTCCGCCTTCAGGCTGCTCCCAGTGCACCCAGATAGCTTCCCGCTGCTCGGGTTCACATTTAACAACCAATTCTATTTCGACAAGTGCATGCCCATGGGATGCTCCATCTCATGCGCATATTTCGAGCTCTTCAGTTCGTTCCTGCATTGGGTCGTAGCAAGGAAAGCGGAATCAAACAACATCATTCATTACCTCGACGACTTTCTATTCGTCGGCCCACAAGATGCCAACACATGCGGCAGCCTGCTAGCGGATTTTCAGTTTATCACCGCGGAATTAGGTGTGCCATTAGCCAACAACAAGACAGAAGGCCCAACAACAACGATATCATTCTTAGGAATAGAGTTGGATTCCAAAAGAATGACAGCGCGTCTACCCGCAGAAAAAGTATCGAAGCTTCACGACATGATCCGGCAATCGGGTTCCGCAAAGAAAATAACACTTCGAGATGCACAAGCAATATTAGGAACACTGAATTTCGCTTGCCGAGTGATCCCGATGGGAAGAGCGTTTATGAGAAGGCTGGCGGCAGCAACCGTTGGAATAAGGAAGCCACATCATTACCTGCGAGTTTCAAAAGAAATCAGAGACGACTTCAGAATTTGGAAATCCTTTCTGGACAACTACAATGGAGTGTCAGTTATTCAAGATTCCCCTTTATCCAATCGGGACCTCGGCATACAAACAGATGCCTCAGGTGGATGGGGATTCGGTGCATTGTGTCAAGGGGCATGGTGCGCGGAGCCTTGGCCGGAAGAATGGAAAGAGAAGGGTATAACAAAGAACATTACTTTCTTGGAACTCTTCCCAATATGGGTAACGCTAGTGCTCTGGAGCGAAAAACTAAGAAACCGACACATCATATTCTGGTGCGACAACCAGGCGGTCGTCCACATCTTGAACGCACAATCAGCAAAATGCGCGCTAGTGGTTACATTACTGAGGGAAATAGTGCTACAGGCGCTGAGACACAACATAACCATAAGAGCTAGACATGTACCAGGGACATTGAACGGCGCGGCTGATGCGTTATCCCGTGCTAAATGGCATTTATTCCACAAGCAGGTCCCGACAGCAGACGAATCAGCAACACCAATGCCGGATCAATTATGGCAAATTGGTCGGACACAACGAGGGACCTGCTCCGAAGATCCGTAGCAACGGCGACTTGGACCTCCTATTGCAGAAGCTTCGAGGTCGTATCCAGTTTCCTGCAGGAACTCGGCTGGAGAGAATGACCAGCAAGCGAAGAGCTCCTTATCAAATTCATTGATTCAGCGAAAGAAAACGGTGCATCCAGGAACACAGTCATCAAGCGCCTTGCTGGAGCAGCATTCTTTTTTAAGGCCTTCGGATGGGGGGATCCCACGAAATCATTCCTAATAAAGAAAATGTTGACGGGATGGGCAAGGAAGATCGGCCCAAACAGAGACAGCAGGCATCCTATCACACACCACATGCTGAAAGCGATATGGATAGCGCTAGCCGAAATCTGCTCATCTACATTCGAGACCAAGTTATTCAGGCTCGCTTTCTCGCTGGCATTCTTCGGAGCGTTCAGAATCAGCGAATTGGTGGCCCGCAGCAAGAAAGACGAGGGAGGGAACGGGTTGCTGCGGAAGAACGTCCAGTGCACAACGGAGACCCTCAGTATCACAATAAACAGATCAAAGACCGATCAGCAGGGGAAAGGGGCTACATTACATCTCAACAGAGTAGCGGGCTGTAAGACATGCCCAATCTTCAACGCAAAAGAATATCTAGCCGCCCGCCCAGAAGGAGGAAATCATCTGCTTATACATCGCGACGGATCGCCACTGACACGATTCCAGTTGATAGCAGTACTGAAATCAGCGGCAAATAAATTAAAGTGGGACGCAGGGAAGTTCAGCTCCCACTCATTCCGAATCGGGGCGGCGACAAGCGCAGCGCAAGCCGGATTAGACAAAGAAACAATTAAGAAGATCGGAAGATGGAGATCGAACGCGGTTGACTCGTACGTCCGGTTGGACAAGGTTGCATCCACCCGAATTAACCAAACCTATTGATTATATTTTACAGAACAACAGCGAGTACAGAGGACAGCGTGGATTATTGGCCACTCATACGTAAGATGGGCAGCCAAGAGAGCGATAGGACGAACGTATGGACAACACCTCGGTTTGGCAATTCAAGGGTGGACTGTCACATGGCATGGAAAATCCGGCATGCAATGGAAACAATTATTGCCCTTGTTACGGCGCCTGAAAGAATCCAAGGTGGCGCCAGATGTGATAATCATACACCTGGGGGGCAATGACTTGAATTCCTTAGCATGCAAAAGTTTAATACAAATAGTAAAAAGAGACCTAGCCATAATATCCGCAATCTACCCGAATACCGCGTTGGTCTGGTCGGAAATCATCCCAAGGCCTAAATGGAGGGACTCTAAATTATGGAATAGAGGCAGGAAGAAGGTTAACAGGCAGTTGGAAACGTGGACACGTAAGGAAGGTTTGCATCAGATCAGACATCAATGGGCAGAAGACGGGTGTCAGGGCTTGTTCCGAGAGGATGGCATACATCCGTCCGACATAGGATATGACATATTTAATAATATGTTACAAGACGCCATAGAAGCAGTGGGTTTAAGGAGAGAAAAGGCCGCAGCTAGTTAAGTGGGGGAACGCGAGGCAAGGTTACACCTACCTCGCGTTATGGCGGTTACCCGGGCCGGTTGACTATATGATAAGGGGTGCCGGAGGCAGCACCGGATGACGCGATAGCCGTCAGCGCCAGGGGAGGCGCGGAAAAGGCGGTGGCGCGACAAAGCGCACATGGCGGGACTCCCTGGCGGAGAGAGGTGACGCCAGGGGGGCCCTGGCTAAAAGACGCCTGGCTACGTACGGCGGGCAGTCAGGGGAAGCACATCGGCTCGGGTATACCAGGGAGTTTATTCATATGTAAAGGAATAAAGCTGCGGCCTTTTGTTTATACCAAATAACAGTTGTGGTGTGTTTATTTGTGTCACGGGTGCGAAGTTTAGAGAAATAAGCAGGGAAAAAGGGGGGCAGACGAGAAAGGAACGCCAGATACAAAGTGAGCGAGTGGTGGCTGCTAACGTTAAAGGTAGGGGGGAAAGGGTGCGGGAGGTAGGGGAAGGGAAGGTGGGGGGGAAGGGAACGTGGGAAGGCAGCATGGCTGGGCACGTGCAAGGTGCACAATTGTGCACCTTGCACGCGCCGACCCTTGATTTTATAAATTGCATGCACCTGCGCGCGCAAATGATAAAATCGGGTGTAGGTAGCACGCGCTCATGTACACCCACGCGCACCTTTTTAAAATCTACCCCTTATTGAATAAGGTGCATTGTTTAGAGAGAGAGGGATTACGAGAAGGGACAGTGATGGAACTAGACATACCTACCCATGTTGACGCAAAGACCCCTCTCCTGGCACTTCATTGGCAATACTTCTGTTAGTCATGATGTCATCCATTTGGAGTAATAATTGTCACTTTAACTCTCCATTCAAGGCAGTGCTTTTATGGCAAGTAGTAAGAATTGCCAGTAAGGATAACCAAAATCTTGCCTAAGTAGATACTTGTAATAACTGATTTAGCTATGGATTTTGTGAGAAAACTTTCAAATATAAAAATAATGCATGCGTTAAGAAAAGGGGATGTGTTTAGGGAATTACTGCACAATCTTACCCCTTTGCATCAGTATTATTGCACTGTGTGGTAAGTTTACTGCAATAAACCCTATTTTTTGCATGAGTGAGAGGGAAAGAGAGAGAGAGAGAGAGAACCTCTAGGGGGTAGCACCATAGTAAGCAGTTATTTATGCTACTATAGGAGGCCCATGTAGTAACTCAAGGTGAGGTTTAGGTAGTAGTATAGGAGTTAGGGGCCAATTTTACATGCAGAGTGAGACATACGAACAGAACAGTACACTCTTGTGAATATTTGATGTCCTTCAGAGTGAGGAAACTCACACAACGATAAGATTTGTACAATGTTCTCTCAACCTAGCCCGTGGATACTCTAACTGGGTAATATCAAGCTAGGTTGAGAGAACATTGTACAAATCTCATTACACTACTACCTAAACCTCACCTTGAGTTACTAGGTGGGCCTCCTACAGTAGCATAAATAGCTGCTTATTATGGTGCTACCCCAGAGGTGATCTCTCCGTCTCTCTCTCTTTTTCCTTCCTCAGCCTAAAAATAAAGAGGTAGATCTTAAATAAGTACGCGCGCGCGTACTTTTGTTTACGCAACCGGCGCGAACAAAAGTATGCCGGATTTTATAAGATTCGCGCATAGCCGCACGTATCTTATAAAATCGGGGGTCGGCACGTGCAAGGCTGCGCAAAATTGGCAGCCTGCGCACGCCAAGCCGCGCAGCCTGCCTCCGTTCCCTCCACATCCCCCACCTTCCCCGCCCTTCCCCGCCCTTCCCCTATCTACCCCACCCCCCAGCCCTACCTAAATCCCCCCTACCTTTGTTGTGCAAGTTACTCCTGCTTGAAGCAGGCGTAACTTGCGTGCGCCGCCTCGGCATCCCCCGGCTCTGCCCACCCGGCCCGTCCCCGAACCATCACCATGCCCCCAGACCCGCCCCGGACCGCCCCCTGACCCCGGACAGGCCCCCGGAAATGCCCCTTCCCGCCCCTTTTACGAAGCCGCGGGACTTACGCGTGCCTCCTATCAAAATAGGCGTGCCGGCGCGCAGGGCTTTTAAAATCTAGCCCAAATTGTGTTATGGGCATAACACATGATATCGCATAGCTTAACACTATTGAAAAAGATGTAGTTATTTTCAGCTTTAAAATTGTGCAATATTGTGCGTTATGATTTTACACTTTGCGAAGTCATCCCACTTTTTCAGAAATCCCACCCCAACTTCAGCCCAATCCCTCCCCTTTTAAAAATTTGCATTGCGCCATGAGTAATGGTGCTTATCGCATGTGTTAAGGCATTTTACGCATGCAAAAGCACCTTAACACATGCGTTAGCATAATGCATTTTGAAGAATGATGTGGATAGTCTTGGTTTCCCAGAAAAAGCAGATGAGATGGAAGTCTCATAAATACATGCTGAATTTTTTTCCTTCATGAACTATTTGGCCAAGGATCTTAATGGTGGGGGAGGGGGGAAGAGTATAAAAGAATTCACACACATTTCATATTATTTACTGTAGATTAAATATGATAAATGTATATACCTAATGTCTGTCCTATCATATAGAAAAGTGATCACTTAAGAATAAAATGTATTTGTAGAAAAACTTTCTTGGCTAAATTTTTAAATACCGGCATGCATAAAATCAAGGAGATATACGCGTAGCTGGGCTGCGTGTGTGCTGCAGGGATTTTTAAAGGGCCCTGGCCACGCATGTATCTCCTTGTATGCGCCAAAGACTGGCTGGAAGCAAAAGGAGTGGGCTGGGGTGGGTCTGGGATGGGGCCCACCGGTACAGCGGCCATTAAGCCCTGTTCCGAGAAAGCACACGAAGGCAGCCGGCCGGAGTGCAGAACTTACTGTAGCTCAGCAGAGCGAGTAAGTTTTAAAACAAAAAAAATATAGGTTAGTTGGGGGGGGGGGTTTAGAGGTCGGGGAGGAGAGAGAAAAACAAAGGAAGGGTAGGTAGGGAGATAGGAAAGTTCCCTCCCAGTCTGTTCATTAATTGGAGTTGACTGGGAGGGAACTGGGCATAGGCCACACATGCTTTAAAAAATTTTCCCCACTTGCGCGCAAAAGTGGGCACCCATGCATACATGTTCGTGCAGATACAAAACTGGATTTTATATCATGCGCATGGTGACGCCTTCATGTTGTAAAATCTGTGCATCCATGTGCGCATGCCGGGAACCGTGCGCACATGGACGTATGCACGCTTCTTTTAAAATCTAGCTTTTAGGGAATAACCTATTTGTTCTGCATCTTATTACCTTTGACTCCAGCGCTTTACAAAACAATAAAAAACAGTCCAATAAGAGGTCAGATGTAAACAGAACTTTAGTACAGGATTTCATTATATCTATAAGCACCTACCCCTAGATTCATCATTCTGCTATATTTATATATTTATAGCAGAATGATGAGTCATGAAAAAAAAGGGATGGGGGGTGATACTGGGCAGCTGGCTGAATCATGGTGGTGTGGCCAGGCCGCACACTATCGCCCCACCTAGTGCCATGGGAAAAGGAGGTGTTATTTCCCGCATTGCTGCTGGCAATAATGTGGAAAACATTATCGCCGGCAATGCTAGTGGGCCTTAGCCCTTCCCAAATCCCTACGTTCATCCCCTTCTAATTAGCATGGCATCATCTCAATGAGGCTGTTATCCTTTGCAGTAGGGCTTTATCGTGTGCGATACAGCCCTAACACACGTGATAATGGCTATTTCTGTGTGTGGTAATGTGATAATGGCTATTTCTGTGGGTGGTGGATTGGGAGTCAAACGGCTCGCATAAGTTTGAAAATTTAAATGTAAGCACATTGTTTACTTGCTTGACATTTTTTTGGTTTGCTATTTTTTGCTTTTTTTTTTTTTTCTTGGCAATGTCTAAGCTTTCTTTTTAAATTGCTAACTTACGGCAAGAGCTGAACAGAAACCAGAGCACAGTGGGTTCAATATTCCCCAAATCTTTATGGTGTCTGGATGCCAAATAGTGAAACCCCTCCCTCCCTAATTAGCACCTGTCAGTCCCAGACCACGCCACTTTCAATTAGAAGAAAACTCATTTGAGTCTAAGGGATCTCAGAGGTAAATTAAAGCTGTATTGGTGCTTGGATGAATAGATGTTGGAAGGCAAGTTTTTGGCTGAGCAAATGGCTTAAATGGAGTGTGTATGGTGGCTCTTCTTCCTCTGCCCTCTGATCCTTTTTCATCTTTTTTTCTGTTTCCTGAATACCTCCAGAATGTCTACTTTCAAGTGACAAGCAAGCATCTACTTTAGCTGCTGACTTGGAAACCGATTGCAATTTGTTTCTACATTTGCTGGTCTGATTACTGGAGTACCACAAGTAGCAGATGTTTTTCTCTCTTCTAGCCAACCCTACCTAGGGGATTTTAGTTTTCTTGTTTGTTATTTTTCTGTCCCCCTTTATAATTGTCATGTGCATAGTTGAATGCATTTTAATGTATGAATAGCCTAGATTGCCTAATGCATTGGTTGCCATTTATAATCATAGTATTAAGGATGACTGATTTTATATTCAAAAATTATTGTTGTTCACACTCTTATGTACTGCACATTTCTCGCTCAGCTTTCCCTCAAGTGAGTTATGAAATGCATTCCATTTGAGTTTCCAATGTATTTGACTATACAAGTCCAAAACTCAAGTGGAATGCATTTCAATGTCAATTGGGTAAAAGGAAACTAGGTCTACATTATAAGTTCCTCTTGTGAGATAGCCCCATTGTCCTGGTATATTTATTAATTTATTTTAAATGGTTATTAAAAATTTTTCTAAGCAAATTGCGAAACCAATACAAAATCAACTCAATAATAATAATAATCAAAATAATAATGATGGGGAATAAACCAAGTTCTATAATTATAAAATAATAAAATGTAGATGTATGAAAAATATTAACCCACATAGTATTTTAGTTGTACAACCTGCATATAAATATTTTCCCATTTTGTCCTAGAATTTTAGGTTGTGTACAGCAGAGATTTTATGGAAACACAGAAGCAAATTGCTAAGATATTTCTTATACATAAATGAAGTAACATAATTAATTTTGTTTTGCTGTATTTAATTAATGTGTTACTATATTTTAAATGCCAATTATATGCTTAAATATACTTTTAAAATTGAATGTATTAATGATGCAATCATGCATTTGTTGCTGATGCAATTTTAGTTAATGACATGTTAATCAGGACTGTCTTCTACTTACAGTACTTATCTCAGTAAGTGCTCTTTTAACAATCAAATGCCATTTAGTTAACATACATTAACTGCCTTTTCTTAAATCTAAATACAATCTTTATGTTACACTTGCAAAATGGCACTGGAACATGCAGTTGAACAGCAACCAGCAGAAAAAAAAAAACCTTCATTTATACATTTTTGAGTTACAAAGTGAAGATTTAATGTTTCTAAATTTACTCATTATACTAAATGCTGTATAATATCCCTAATCAAGAGAGGAGTTAACCGAATGTTAACCCTATTACCGCTAATGGGAAAATGCTAACTGCAAGGGCCATTTCAACAAATATGGAAGAGTGCACTTTAAATAGGTGTAAGATCACACTTTAAGGTAAAGATCTATTCTACATAAAGTAATAAACCTTTCAGCAGCCATGCACTGCGTAATCAAATCATTGAGATTATGTGGAATAGAAAATACAGAACATGAATTTGAGAGATTTTGATATACCGAATTTCAAAATATTTATTTAAAACATTTTCCCCAAGTTTTAAAGAATTTGTATTAAATTCTTAAAGCACAATTATTTCCAGGCACCGAGGAAATGATTTGCTCTGACTTTTCTTAAAACAATACAATTTATTAAACAAGTGTTTCTTTTTTTACGCCTAACAGAAAAGTGAGATATTTTGGCTGGCATAAATCCTCCTGAAAGTAACTTAAGTCCATGGACCATAAAATCTTATGGGCCCAATTTTCAAAACTATGCAGATTGTTGCAAAGTCCATGAGCACTTTTCTCAATGGGCTTTGTGCTAATTGTCAAAGGGAAAATATGTTTACATTAACATTTACTCTTTTAAAAATTGCCCAGGGAAAAAAGTACTCCAGAGAAGAGCACCTATTTTTTTCTGTGGATATTGCTTTTTACCCTGAAAAACACATGCAGTTTTGAAAATGGAATACTGTAGCAAAGCTGGGCCCTGACTTTCATGATCTCAGGTACTGATATACAGACATTAGGGAAAAAGCACAAGACTGCTTCTATGGCCAAGTCCATAAGTAAAGCAAGTTAAACAGCATTGTATGAATTAGCAGAAAGGCTGCTCACCCTGTAAAAATGTTGCTACCAGTAATTTTGTATGGGTTGGACAGTTGCTTGATTTTGATTGTTAATATTAGTACCCTTAACATAAGACTCAGGGGTAACCTGCATGGAGCGGCAATTACTAACTTTAACAGAGACATATGGGGGTAATGTGCATGAAGCGGCAGTTATTACCATATGAAACTTGCTGGGGTGACTGGATGGACCATTTGGCCTTTTTCTGCTGTCATTATTACTATGGTACTATGTATTTGCCTCCTCTGACTTAACACCATCTCTGTTACCACCTACTTTTTCCATGGGTAAACTTGAATGAGTTGATAATAAGAACATAAGAACATGCCATACTGGGTCAGACCAAGGGTCCATCAAGCCCAGCATCCTGTTTCCAACAGAGGCCAATCCAGGCCATAAGAACCTGGCAAGTACCCAAAAGCTAAGTCTATTCCATGTTACCATTGCTAGTAATATCAGTGGCTATTTTCTAAGTCAACTTAATTAATAGCAGGTAATGGACTTCTCCTCCAACTTATCCAATCCTTTTTTAAACACAGCTATACTAACTGAACTAACCATGTCCTCTGGCAACAAATTCCAGAATTTAATTGTGCGTTGAGTGAAGAAGAACTTTTTCCTATTAGTTTTAAATGTGCCATATGCTAACTTCATGGAGTGCCCCCTAGTCTATTATCTGAAAGACTAAATAACCGATTTACATCTACCCGTTCTAGACCTCTCACGATTTTAAACACCTCTATCATATGCTCCCTCAGCCGTCTCTTCTCCAAGCTGAAAAGTCCTAACTTCTTTAGTCTTTCCTCATAGGGGAGCTATTCCATTCCCTTTATCATTTTGGTAGCCCTTCTCTGTACCTTCTCCATCGCAATTATATCTTTTTTGAGATGTGGCGACCAGAATTATACTCAGTATTCAAGGTGTGGTCTCACCATGGAGCGATACAGAGGCATTATGACATTTTCTGTTTTATTCACCATTCCCTTTGTAATAATTCCCAACATTCTGTTTGCTTTTTGACTGCCGCAGCACACTGTACCAACGATTTCAATGTGTTATCCACTATGACGCCTAGATCTCTTTCTTGGGTGGTAGCACCTAATATGGAACCAAACATTCTGTAACTATAGCATGGGTTATTTTTCCCTTTATGCATCACCTTGCACTTATCCACATTAAATTTAATCTGCCATTTCGATGCCCAATTTTCCAGTCTCACAAGGTCTTCCTACAATTTATCACAATCTGCTTGTGATATAACTACTCTGAACAATTTTGTATCATCTGCAAATTTTTTTACCTCACTCGTCGTATTTCTTTCCAGATCATTTATAAATATATTGAAAAGCATGGGTCCCAGTACAGAGGTATTCCATTGCCCCCCCCCCCCTTCACTGAGAAAATTCTCCATTTAATCCTACTCTCTGTTTCCTGTCTTTTAGCCAGTTTGTAATCCACAAAAGGACATCACCACCTACACCATGACTTTTTACTTTTCCTAGAAGCTTCTCATGAGGAACTTTATCAAAGGCCTTCTGAAAATCCAAGTATACTACATCTACTTGTTCACCTTTATCCACATGATTATTAACTCCTTCAAAAAAGTGAAGCAGATTTGTGAAGCAAGATTTGCCTTGGGTAAAGTCATGCTGACTTTGTTCCATTAAACCATGTCTTTCTATATGTTCTGTGATTTTGATGCTTAGAACACTTTCTACTATTTTTCCTGGCACTGAGGTCAGGCTAACCAGGCTGTAGTCTCCCGGACCGCCTCTGGAGGCCTTTTTAAATATTGGGGTTACATTAGCTATCCTCCAGTCTTCAGGTACAATGGATGATTTTAATGATAGGTTATACATTTTTATTAATTGGTAGAGATGTGAATCGTGTCCTCGATCGTCTTAACGATTTCGGCTGGGAGGGGGAGGGAATCGTATTGTTGCCGTTTGTGTGTGTAATGTATCGTGATAATCGTTAAAATCGTGAGCCGGCACACTAAAACCCCCTAAAACCCACCCCCGACCCTTTAAATTAAATCCCCCCCCCCAATGCCTTAAATTACCTGGTGGTCCAGCGGCACACTAAAACCCCCTAAAACCCACCCCGACCCTTTAAATTAAATCCCCACACCCTCCCGAACCCCCCCCCCCAAATGCATTAAATTACCTGGGAGTCCTCCGTAGCGGCGGTCCGTGGCTAAATCGGGGGAAGGGGGAGAGCACGAAAACGGCACACTAAATCGTGAGGTCTTCAGCCGGCGCCATTTTTCAAAATGGCCGCCACAAAATGGCGGCGACAATAGACGAAAACGATTCGAAGCAAGAGGTCGTTCTGGACCCCCGCTGGACTTTTGGCAAGTCTTGTGTGGGTCAGGAGCCCCCCCCAAGCTGGCCAAAAGTTCCTGGGGGTCCAGCGGGGGTCAAGGAGCGATTTCTTGCCGCGAATCGTTTTCTGTACGGAAAATGGCGCCGGCCATACGCGTATGGCCGGCGCCATTGTCCGTACGGAAAATGGCACTGGCAGGAGATCGACTGCAGGAGGTCGTTCAGCGAGGTCCGGAACCCTCGCGAGAGGTCCGGAACCCTCGCGAGAGGTCCGGACCTCGCTGTACGACCTCCTGCAGTCGATCTCCTGCCGGCGCCATTTTCCGTACGGACAATGGCGCCAGCCATACGCGTATGGCCGGCGCCATTTTCCGTACGGAAAACGATTTGCGGCAAGAAATCGCTCCTTGACCCCCGCTGGACCCCCAGGAACTTTTGGCCAGCTTGGGGGGGCCTCCTGACCCCCACAAGACTTGCCAAAAGTCCAGCGGGCGTCCGGAACGACCTCTTGCTTCGAATCGTTTTCGTCTATGGCCGCCGCCATTTTGCGGTGGCCATTTTGAAAAATGGCGCCGGCTGAAGACCTCACGATTTAGTGTGCCGGTTTTCGTGCTCTCCCCCTTCTCCCAATTTAGCCACGGACCACCGCTACGGAGGACTCCCAGGTAATTTAATGCATTTGGGGGGGGGGTTCGGGAAGGTGGGGGGATTTAATTTAAAGGGTCGGGGTGGGTTTTAGGGGGTTTTAGTGTGCCGGTTTTCCTGCCCTCCCCCTTCCCCCGATTTACGATTTTTTGACGATAAATCGGGGGAATTGATGTTGTATCGTGGCCCTAACGATTTTTGACGATTTAAAATATATTGGACGATATTTTAAATCGTCAAAAAACGATTCACATCCCTACTGAATCATTACCCATAAAAACCTTCTCCGGAACGGGTATCTCCCCAACATACTCTTTAGTAAACACCGAAGCAAAGAAATCATTTAATCTTTCCGCGATGGCCTTATCTTCTGTAAGTGCCCCTTTAACCCCAATTGACTCCCTCACAGGCTTTCTGCTTCGGATATATTTTTAAAAGTTTTTACTGTGAGTTTTTGCCGCTACGGCCAACTTCTTTTCAAATTCTCTTAGCCTGTCTTATCAATGTCTTACATTTAACTTGCCAACGCTTATGCATTATCCTATTTTCTTCTGTTGGATCTTTCTTCCAATTTTTGAATGAAGATCTTTTGGCTAAAATAGCTTCTTTCACCTCCCCTTTTAACCATGCCGGTAATCGTTTTGCCTTCTTTCCAAAATTTTAAATGTGTGGAATACATCTGGACTGTGCTTCTAGGATGGTATTTTCAACAATAACCACGCCTCTTGCACACTTTTTAGCTTTGTAGCTACTCTTTTCAGTTTTTTTCTTACAATTTTTCTCATTTTATCAAAGTTTCCCTTTTGAAAGTTTAGCACGAGAGCCATGGATTTGCTTGCTGTCCCCCTTCCAGTCATTAATTCAAATTTGATCATATTATGATCACTATTGCCAAGTGGCCCCACCACTGTTACCTCTCTCACCAAATCCTGTCCTCCACTGAGAATTAGATCTAAAATTGCTCCCTCTCTTGTTGGTTCCTGGACCAATTGCTCCATAAAAATGTCATTTATTCCATCCAGGAACTTTATATCTCTAGCATGTACCAATGATACATTTACCCAGTCAAAATTGGGATAATTGAAGTCTCCCATTATCACCGCACTACCAATTTGGTTAGCTTCCCTAATTTCTCTTAGCATTTCACTATCAGTCTCACCATCTTGACCAGGTGGACGGTAGTATACTATCACTATAGTCTTCCCCGACACACAAGGGATTTCTACCCATAAAGATTCAATTGTGCATTTAGAGGTAGATTTATAAACATATGCGCGCGCGTACTTTTGTTCATGCACCAGGTGTGAACATAACTATGCTGGATTTTATAAGATACGCGTGTAGCCGCGCGTATCTTATAAAATCCAGGGTCAGCGCACGCAAGGGGGTGCACATTTGTGCAACTTGCGCACGCCGAGCCCTGCGCGCGCTGCCCGTTCCTTCTGAGGTCGCTCCGAAATCAGAGCGGCCTCGGAGGGAACTTTTTTCTACCCCCCGCACCTTCCCTTCCCTTCCCCTACCTAACTCCCCCCCCCCCCGGCCCTATCTAGACCCCGCCCTACCTTTATCGGAGAAGTTACTACTGCCTCCAGGCAGTAGTAACTTACGAGCGCCGTCGTGGCAGGCCCCGACAGAGGCCGCTGTGTGGGGGCACTCAGCCACACCCCCGGACCGCCCACACGCCCCCGGACACACTCCCGATCCCTAACCACGCCCCTGGCCATGCCCCCGACCACCCCTTTTTGCAAGCCCCAAGACTTACACGCGTTCCGGGGCTTGCGCGCGCCGCCGAGCCTATGCAAAATAGGCTTGGCGCACGCAGGGGGGGTTGGGGTAGGTTTTCGGGGGGTACGCTCATATCTTACACGCGTACCCCTTTGAAAATCTACCCCTTAGTCTCATGCAGGATGTTTATCCTGTTGGACTCTATGCCATCCCGGGCATAAAGCACCACCCTGCCTCCCTGCACAGAACTTTTACCCACATACAGGATGGGTAATTTCCATGCAGTCTTTTTATCTGGATAAATAGTTTTAGAACACTGACCCCTACTAGTCAAGACTTTGCAGTAGCCAGTTGGAAGTAGAGAGAGAGAAAGAGACCAGGCACATTTATACCAGTGATCCCCACATTCTTTTGACCTCCACAGTCAAGTCTCAGCATGTCAAAGAATATGCATTCTAATACCTATACATGCAAATTTATCTTATTCATATTCCTTGTGGATATCCTGAAAACCTGTTTTGCTGTGAGGCCAATGGAAATGGCCTGTTATACAACTTACTCGCCCATTCCTGTCTTGTATCCCACCTTCTATGATGAATTCCTTTATATAGAGATAACTCTGTTCTCTTTCCTCCACTATAGCTGGTCTTTTGGATGATCCGTGGAGCTAATATCTCCAGAGCAAATTGTTGTAAGCTTTAATCCTGACTGATACATTTTCTCATCTTCCCCATTCTTCCCCACTGTACCCACCCACACACAAGCACTGAACACAACAATATCCATACTGTTATAAAATCTGAGAGAAGATCTTTACCAAAGGTAAAGGGGAAGTCTCCATATAAATTAGAGAATGGTTGACTCATAGAGATATGCAAACAGATTGAGACACAAGAAAAATGGCATGAGACATGTGCTCCTTTTCTTCCCTTCTCTTTTTGTTTTCCTGCCCCATCACCAGAGCCCACCAACCTACCATTCCCTCCACTTCCTGAGAAGAATCTGATCCACTAAACTGAATGGTTGCTATTGCATCTAGCACACATGAATTGCAATAAAACTCCTAGAAAGAAAATGGCTTCAGATAAAGCAAAAAATAAACCAGCAACAGCAACAAAACATTTTAAATATTTAGATTTAACTGGCAAGTCCATGCCTTCCTTTTGCATTATTTTCTTATTCCCCTGTGGGTGCAGCGCAGGACTCAATACTGTTTCCTATCTGATGATCACTCTCTTAGACTCTTTTATACAGTAATTACAGGTATGATGGCAGTGCTAGATGCTGTAGTGAGCAAAGCTGCTGATCTTCAATTCACTTGACCAGTCGGGTCAGTGAAAATAAATGACTTTCTTTGACCAAGCTTGGCTTCACTCCTTTAATAATATCATATAATATCCTTGGTCCAAGGGCACCACATTTCTGTGCAGGAGCACATTCGGAGTAAACACAACACAAAGAAGTAATTTGCTTACAGCTACAACTTTTTTTTTTTTTGTTTATAAATTTGCCATTATCAGACCTTATCAAAGATGAAACATTTTCAAATATTGCAAAAAAGGCATTCAATCTCTTGGACTTTGTCCATTGCAAAACAGCTGCCATTATAGTTTCAATCACATTTTAATTTTCATTGTGCTATTACCATTATTTTCGATTAAATAGTTCATATACCCCATAAGAATGTCGTTTACTGAAAAAAAATGCATACAAGTTGATATGGTGAGCATTATTACTCACCCTGTATCAGGACATGCATTTTTAAGTTATTATGGGACCTTTGTACTAAAAAGCACAGCAACACCTGTCATGCTAGTCAATATTGGAGGATGAGCAGTTAGAAGTTAATATGCTATCCTCTTGCCAAATCAACAAGGTACTAGGCAAATTCTCTTGTCAGAAGAGCTTCTTTCCCTAGGACAAATCAGGATATTGGGTCTGAGGATGGGGATTTTAATTACAAGTATACTGATCTTGTTGTGCCAGGTTTGTTACTAGAAATTAAATACAGCCCAGACCATCTGTCAAATCCCATGTTGTAAAAAGGGCATCTGAAATTTAACATCATATACTGAAGCGTTAGTAAATTTCATGGTAAGGTTTAATGTGGTCATTATCATTCTAGTTTAATGTTTTGCATATGTAGGCAAGTTAAAATTTGATATGCCCACATATGCACAAAATATATAATTTTCTCCATTTTAGGTACTTACACACAACTTTGCAAAGAACCTCTGAGTGGGTAAGAAAACTTATTAATTTTAGTTGGTTACCTTTAGACACTTTTTCATTCAAATCTAACTAATTATTCAGCTTAAAGTTTCCTTAAATCTAGCCTGTTAATATTTGACCAGCTGTATTTAAGGTAGGTTTTTGTCCTAAAAATACCTGTTTAGTTTTGTCCCCTAAAATAGCTGGTTAGTCCTGAAAATCAACCCTAACTGGCTAAGTCATAAGCCCAGTTTTAAAATGCCCGGGGGCATATTTTTGCCCTGCAAAATTTACCCACTATATAAATTTAGGTGGTTAAATTTAGCTGGTCCATAGGTGAAAATTTTTAAAAACTGAGGTTTAACTGGCTAACTCCTGAAGTTTATCAGTTAAATCTTTTGATTAATGACTCCTATGTAAATAGCATGCAAATTCATTAATTAATTGTGGTTACTGTGCATATTAAGCATAATGTTCTTTAAGTACATAGGACTGTATATTTCAAATTGATTGAGCTGATCTGTTAAAATTCCTTTAGACTCTTGAGAGAAGCCATTTTCATAGGAACTGGGCCAGATTAAACTATAGGCAAAGTAGGCACATGCCTAAAGCCCAAACATTTAGATAGGCCTTTTCAGATGTGTTAATTCAGTAGTTCCCAACCACGGGGGTAGATTTTAAAAGGGTTATGCGCGTAACGTAAGTTATGCACGTAACCCTTTCAAAAACTATTGCCCGGGGTATTTCAAGGCACAGCGGTGTGAGACACAGTTGGGAGCAGGTGGCCCACAGGTACCAGGACATAAAGGCCTAGTTGAAGACCAATGTGGTGAACCACAGCAGGTACATTTAGCAGACTGGCAGAGGAGTCCCTTGTCCAATTGTGCTCATGCCCAGGGAGGAGCGCCTCATGCAATGGCTGAGACAGGATGTATTCAAGGGCATGGCTGAGCTCCTAGACACCACATGAGCCGAAGCCAGTAAGTTCAAATCTCCTGTAAATGGCAAGGCTGCTACAGTTCTATACATCATTTAGCATTAGATGATCACATTGATTGACATGTAAAGTGTGCATCTCATGCCAAACAGTCCATGTGTATACCTCTTTGCTTTAGTACTTATGTATTTTTCTTTTTTCCACAACTCTCACCCAGGACTCTGCTGGTCCGAGCCGACAATCCCTAGGGACCTGCATGAAGACCCAGGGTCCAACTATGCAGCAGTACTTTTATGTGCCCCCTTGCTTATGGATGCACAGACAAAGTTCAGCAAGGAGGAGGAGCAACAGAGGCAGCAGCAGCCTCCTCAGCACTTCCAGATCCTGGAAGCCTCTGGCTCAGCAAGTCCACTGAATGTGAGCTTAAACCTTTCCAGCTTCATGGAGGACCCTAGCCTGCAGTGTCACACAGCTGAGCCAGTGCAACCTCCCTCTAGCACTCCACATGGCTAGCATGAGGAAGCAGACACTGAGCTAGAGCAGCCAACAGGCCCCTTCCTGCCACCTCTGGAAGCTCAAACCTCCATTCCAACCATGTCCAACACAGCACAAACAGCAGCTCTGGCACCAACTCCGGCATCACCACCGGCACCAAGTGAGGCCTCAATGAACGAGCAGCTGGACAGGCTGGAAAGGAGCCATGGTATCCACCTCCCCACAAACAAGTAGAGCTCATACCTCTGTCAATGTGGAGATCCAGGCATCCCACACACAAGCTCTGACCACTGTGGCTATCTCAAATAATAACCTCGCCAACGTCCTCAAACAAAGCCAAAGCCTCCACCAGTGCCTTCCCCAGCATCCCAAGACTCTACACCACATAGCAGTCACCAGTCTGACAAATTATCCCAGGGGTAAGTTACCAAAAGACATACCACCCCCAAGTGGCAAGCCACGGCATTGCAAAGGGCTATGAAGGTTCACAAATAAACAATTGTTGAGCAAACTTGGTCAGTGTTCTGGAGAGAGTTCCTGTGCCAACTAGATGGAAGAAGACTGCTGGGCCCATCCTCACTACAGAGTTCCTGTGCTGGCTTGCTGAAGGGGATGTCTGTTGTCTGCCACTGTTGTCTTACTGACTAGTTCTAAAGCCTTCCTCGTTGCTCTGCTTGTACTCCAGCCTCCTTGATATGGTCTTCTTTCATGGTCCTAATGCTGGCCCTTCTCATCATGTGTTATTTCCTGCTCCTGATGCTGGTGTCAGACTCAACTCATCTCATCTCATCCAGCTTCTGCCTCCATTCTGTTGTCTCATCTTATCTCATTTCATCTCACACTGCTGCTGCCTCCATGCTGCGTGTCTCATCTCATTGCATCCTGCTACTGCCTCCATGCTTATTTGTCTTCTCTTGGGGCTGCTATCTCCATCCTGTGGTGTCTTCTCTTGGGGCTACTGCCTCTGTGCTACTGTATCTTCTCCTGGGACCTCTCCCTCCATGCTGAAGTTTTCTCCTGGGGCTCTTGTCTCCATGCTGCAGGAACTTTTCCTGGTCCTTGGCTTCCATGCTGCCCTCTCCAGTCCTGGTCCTGCTGCCTGCTACTTAACCTTTACTGCCTTGGCCCTTAGGCTGTTCTCTCTTTGAGTTCACTCTTTCAACATGGACTGTCTGGGGCCATCATTTTATCTCTGCTTCCTTGGCCCTTAGGTTGTCTCCCCTTTGAGTTAGCACTTTCAACATGGACTGTCTGGGGTCTTTACTTGAACTCTGCTGGCTTAGTCTTTAGCTTGCCCCCCCCCCCCCCCCCTTTGCATGTGCTCTTTCAACATGGACTGTCTGGGGCCCTTTTGGTTTACATCATATAATTGTGCTGCTATCAGCTCTAATATTAGAACTGTACTTTTGCTATTTAGGTGCCACTTCTGCTTCCTATGTTCTTTGCTGTAATCATGATTGTGCAAAAGGATAAGATGTTAAAACTGTATATGTAATGTTGAAATTTGCATACAGAGGTATACTCTCAATGTGCTGTTCATTTCAAGTACAATGTGATGTGCAATTATATAGCTTATCCTTGCAGAATGTGATTACCAAAGGTGTTGACTCGCTTTCAATCTGTTGACATTTGAGTGTAGTAAAGTGGTCACAAGTTTGAAAGAATACGTTTTGCTATCTGTTTTTATTGTGTGCTTTTTCTCTAAAGGGTTCACTAGTCAAAAGTTTGGGATCCACATGACCTTGCATTCTAGAGTGACAGTGGCCATTCCAACTAGGTACTTTTCTGGCAGGAAAGACCATATGGCCTATGGTATACAAGCAAAAAGCTGATTGTATGCTACCAAGCAAGAAAGTGAGAGCTAAACAGGAAGCTCCTTACTGTGGAGTTTCATTTTTGGCTCCAGCTGCCTTCTCCAGATAGCATACTTGTAGCTAAAAGTTGGGTACATAGGCATGTATATGAGATGAGTAGAGATGTGAATCGTGTGATCAATCATCTTAACGATCGATTTCGGCTGGGGGGGGAGGGAATCGGATCGTCGTGGTTTTGTTTTTGTAAATATCGTGTAAATCGTAAATCGGGGGAGGGCGGGAAAACCGGCACACTAAAACATCCCTAAAACCCACCCCGACCCTTTAAAATAAATCCCCCACCCTCCCGAACCCCCCCAAAATGCATTAAATTACCTGGGGTCCAGAGTAGGGGTCCCGGTGTGATCTTTTACTCTCGGGCCTGCGGTGCGATATAGAAATGGCGCCAGCGCTACCTTTGCCCTATCATATGACAGGTCAAAGGTAGCGCCGGCGCCATTTTGTTTTTGTCCCCCGACGTCATGAGCATAGGAGATCGCTCCCAAACCTCCGCTGGACCCCCAGGGACATTTGGCCAGCTTGGGGGGCCTCCTGACCCCCACAAGACTTGCCAAAAGTCCAGCGGGGGTCCGGGAAGCGACCTCCTGCACTCGAATCGTTTTGCCGTACGGCCAGCGCCATTTTGCGCAAAATGGCGCCGGCCGTACGGCAACACGATTCGACTGCAGGAGGTCATTCCCGGACCCCCGCTGGACCCCCAGGGACTTTTGGCCAGCTTGGGGGACCCACCTGACCCCCATAAGACTTGCCAAAAGTCCCTGGTGGTCCAGCGGGGGTCCGGGAGTGACCTCCTGCACTCGGGCACAAGATGGTGCCGGCCATCCATTGCTCCTACCATGTGACAGGGGCTGACCAATAGCACCGGTAGCCCCTGTGACATAGAAGGTAAAAGGCTATCAGCACCATTTTGAATACCGGCAGCTGATGGTGTGAGTGCAGGAGATGGCTCCCAGACCACCCGCTGGACCACCAGGGAGTTTTGGTAAGTCCTGTGGGGGTCATGAGGGTGGGGGGTTTGTTTAAATTCGCCTCTTTAGATGGCAGAATAATTCGGCGAAGATTTGTTGTATTCGTGGGGAATCGCAATACTTTTCACTTCCCCACGAATACAACGAATATGGCCCTATATGTTGCGGATTACAAATACTTAGGAAACAAATGCACACCCCTACGATTTAACAGATCCTTGGAAATGGGAGTGGTGCCAAGTGATTGGAGACGAGTGGTGATGGTCCCACTTCACAAGAGTGGGAACAGAGAGGAGGCTGCAAACTACAGTCCAGTTAGCCTCACCTTAGTGATGGGAAAGTTAATGGAGACTCTGCTGAAGGAAAGGATTATGAATTATCTACATCATGAGGATTGCTTGATCCAAGGCAACATGGATTCACCAGGGGAAGGTCCCGTCAGACAAATCTGATAGATTTTTTTGATTGGGTGACTAAAGAATTGGATCGAGGAAGAGTGCTCAATGTGATCTACTTGGATTTCAGCAAAACATTTGATATGGTCCTGCATAGGAGGCCTTTGAATAAAATTGGGAGTGAGCACCAAGGTGGTGGTGTGGATTAAAAACTGGTTGATGGATAGAAGATAGTGTGTAATGGTAAATGGAACCTACTCTGAAGAGAGAATGTTGTTAAGCGGAGTGCCACAAGGTTCAGTCCTGTTCAACATCTTTGTGAGTGACACTGCGGAAGGGACAGAAGGTAAAGTTTGTTTATTTGCAGATGATACTAAGATCTAAAATAGAGTGGACTTGCCAGAAGGAGTAGAGAGAATGAGACATGATTTAAGGAAGCTTGAACAGTGATCAACTTTTTGGCAGCAGGAATTCAATGCCAAGAAGTGCAGAGTCATGCATCTGGGGTATGGTAATCCAAAAGAGCTGTATGTGATGGTGGGTGAAGTGCTGTTGTGCACGGAGAAAGAGAGGGACCTTGGGTGATAGTGTCTAGTGATCTGAAGATTGTGAAGCAATGTGACAAGGCGATAGCTAAATCCAGAAGAATGCTGGGCTGCAAAGAGAGAGGAACAACCAGTAAGAAAAAAGAGGTGATAATTCCTTTGTACAGGTCCTTGGTGAGGCCTCACCTGATATATTGTGTTCAGTTCTGGAGACCACATCTCATAAGGGACAGAGACAGGATGGAGGTGATCCAGAAAAGGATGACAAAAATGGGGGGGGGGTTGTCTCCATCAAATGACTTATGAGGAGAGGTTGAAGGACCTAAATATGTATACCCTGGAGGAGAGGAGTTGCAGGGGAGATGATACAGACCTTCAGATACCTGAAAGGTTTTAATGATGCACAATCGACAAACCTTCTCAGCTGGAAACATATGAGAAGAACTAGGGGTCATGAAATGAAACTCCAGGGAGGTCAACTCTGAACCAACATCAGGAAATATTTCTTCACAGAGAGGGTGGTAGATGCCTGGAATGCCCTTCCGGAGGAGGAGGTGAAGACAAAAAAGGTGAAAGATTTCAAAGGGGCATGGAATAAACAAAGCACTGTGATTTCATAAAGGCTAGAGGATGAAATGAAGAAAATAATTTATGGGGGCAACTTGTTGGTGTGGCAATTATTACCCTTAATCAATGGGGTAACTTGCTGGTGTGTGGGTTATTACCCTTAACCAATGGGCCTTCATACTTTTGATAAAACTCCATTATTACTCTTTGCTTCAACGGCAGAGGGAAAAGAGGAAAAGGAAATTAGATTCAGACAGCAACCAACAAGCACATTGAATTTTATGGTCTGGGTCTTACAAATAAGAATGGGGGTAACTAGGTGATGCAGCTGTTGCTACCCTTAACCAATAAGCCTGATATTGTTGATGAAACTTCAACCTTGCTCTCTGCTTCAATGGAAGGAAATGATGGGGAGTTGGACTCGGACAGCAACCGACAAAGGCCCTGACTTTGACGGTTTGGGAAACTAATTATGGGGGTGACCTGTATGGCATGGCAGATGCTATCATAAGCTTGCTGGGCAGACCAGATGGACCATGTGGTCTTTTCCTGCCATGTTTCTATATTAACTTGCATTTTTGCACATTCTTTTTCCAGCAAAAAAGCTATCTGTCGAAAAGCTGCAGCAAGCCACTGTGTATTCTTTACACCTGTGGCAAACTTTCAAAGCAAAAAGTACACTTATACTTGTGCTTTTGAACATTAGTACAAAGCCTGCAGCAAAAAGCACCCATGATCTTTGTCTCAATATAGACAGTTTGAAAATTTCCCCCTTAAAGTTTTTATTTTTGCATTATGCTTTATTGTCGAGCGCAGCCTAAGAATGATATATTGTACTGGAACTGTAATATCACTGGCTGTAGAAACTGCTGCAAATGGGAGTAACTGTAGTAATTTGAGGAATGTTTGCTTGTGTTCCTAACGAGTGCTGGTGTGTACCAAGATTAATTTGCATATTGGTGGTGCTGAGGTTGCTTTTTTATAGTACACAATGCTAAGAGAGGGCAGACAATTTTATTATTTGCTTTGCAAACACAAAGCTCTTTCCCAAGTCTCACTTTTTTCTATAAAGCCCTGCTTACAATGTACTGCTTTCAATGCCAGTTTCTCAGGATCCCTGTGGATGCATCAATAAAAATGCACAGACCATATTAGACATCTAATAACATGCAAAAGATGATTGCTGGTGCTGTTTTTAAAGATCCTGCTCCTTCCTTTAGCATTCTTTGATCGGTGCCAGCTATAAAGAGGTAAATGGGAGCTGGAGCAGGAAGTCCCCATCCCCAATACATGTTTACAGGGAGGAACAGCTGGGTGAGTCTGACTTTTATTTTTTGGGCCTGGCTCAGCCCAGCCTGACAGTCCTGGGCCCTGGGATGAAATTTTACAGGCCTCAGGAGGCCCAGTTAGGTTTTTTTTGTTTTGGGTGACTTTTTATTGGTGGGGGCTTAATGTTTGGGTTTGTTTATGTTTCTTTTTTTTTTTCTTGTCCAGTTGGAAAACAAACAGAACTGAAAAAAAAAAGAAACATCCCTAATGCTGACTTTTTCCTAAATATATCCTATGAAGTTGGGCTCTATAAGTATTGGAGATGATATTTAAATGGGACTTGGTTATAGTTATAGGTAAGTTGCTTTGGCTTCTTTTATTTACATCATATTATGTCAGTCAGCCGGCTCTCTGAGCTTCCTCCACACAACTCCAAATGTTACTGATGTCCTAGAAATAAGGCCCATTCCTGATGTAATGCGATGTCCAAAATAAAAAAATGAGTCTTGTGCATATTTAATTTCACATATTTATAATTTGCTTTATTTGGCATGAGCCAATACAAAGCAAATTATAATCACCATAACAATCAACACATAAACATATGTATATAAAATAATTTATACCTCTACTATACAGAAATGTCAAAAAATATAAAATTACTGCCAGCTCCCAGAGGGGCGGATTTTAAATCCCCTGCGCGCTTAAATCCGGGCGGATTTACACGTGCAGGGCCCTCGCGCGCCGGCCCGCCTATTTTGCATAGGCCGCCGGCGCGCGAAGAGCCCCGGGACGCGCATAAGCCCAGGGTTTTTTAAAAGGGGCGTGTCGGGGGCGTGACCGAATGTCGCAGCGTTTCGGGGGTGTGACCCGGCGTTTTGAGGGCAGCGACACAGGCGTGGTTTCGGCCTGGGGGCGTTCCGGGGGCGTGACCACAGCTTCCGGACCAGCCCCTGGGACCGGAACACAGACGGGGCAGCAGGCTGACGCGTGCAGATTTACGTCTGCTTTTCGCAGGCGTAAATCGTGCAATAAAGGTAAGGGGGGGTTTAGATAGGGCTGGGGGGGTGGGTTAGGTAGGGGAAGGTGGGCGAAGGAAAGTTCCCTCCGAGGTTGCTCTGAAATCGGAGCAGCCTCGGAGGGGACAGGCAGTGCACGCTGGGCTTGACGTGCTCAGGTTGCACAAATGTGCACCCCCATGCGTGCGCCGACCCCGGATTTTATACGATACGCACGGCTATGCGCGTATCTTATAAAATCCAGCGTACTTTTGATTGAGAAATTTTTTTAAATCTACCTGAGAGTGTCCACCCAGCTATCATAGACTTTGGGGGGGGGAAGAAGGGAGAGAGAGAGAGAGGGAGGGAGAGAGACTAGCCATAATTCCCTGACCCTAGATAGATATTTATATCTCTATGGGAGGCCCACCTAGTAATTCGAGGTGAGGTTTAGGTATTAGTGTAGGGGTTAGGAGCTACTTTGACATTCAATGTGAGACGTACGAACAGAACAGTGCTCTCTTGTGAACATTTGATGACCCTTGAAGTGAGAAAACTCACCCAAAGATGAGATTTGTGCAGTGTTCTCTCAACCTAGCTTGATGGACTCTCTACCTGGGTAACATCAAGCTAGGTTGAGAGAACACTGCACAAATCTCATCTTTGGGTGAGTTTCCTTGGGCCGTCGAGTTACTAGGTGGGCCTCCCATAGAGATATAAATATCTATCTAGGGTCAGGGCATGATGGCTAGTCTCTCTCTCTCTCTCTCCCCCCACAGTGGTTGTATGTAGGAAATACCACATTCTAAATGATCACAGTTTGCAGTAACTTAGCTCTTTGCATAGGTATTAGCACAAATTGTGATAAATCCAGGCCTATATTTGTTAATGTTCTCTATTCACTACTATAAAGGTACATCGAAAGTAATAAAATGTATAATACTCTAAATGCAGGAAACGTTATCAATTAAATAAAAATACAGGGTTTTCAACATCCATCTGAAAAATACATATTCTTAAGTCCATCAAAGTGGAATAACATTTGAGAAAGTTTTGAAACTAGTCTGAACTTTTCTCAACTGTCTGATGGTCTTACTAGCTTATGATCTTGACTAAAGTGAAGTATCTTAGCAGGAAGGTAACTAGCAATTTTATCTTGCAAATAACTAAGAGTTAATCCAGCCAATGTACAGAAAGTGAGGATAAGAATATTAAACTTTATTTCTGCCAAAAGAGATAACCAGTAAAGAGAGATTAACATTGGTATAGCTCTTTCCCAACATCCACCACACATCAAAATCCGAGCTGCCACACTCTATACCATCTGAAGCTAGCTATCAATCATTTTGGCAGCCCAATATAAATTGCATTTGAATAATATAAGTGGGTCAATACAGTAGCTTGCATAACTCGTCCAAGATCATTCAGACATAAAAAAAAGAACATAATTGACTAACCGCAGTAAGAAAAAAAAACTTTCTTTGTCACTGTTTTAACTTGGCTTTTTAAAGTCAAGTTAGGATATAAAAGAATCACCAAACTTCTGACTTCCAAAGCCAATTGAGCCAGTTGAATAAAAGTATTAACTACTACTACCTTAGAAAAATTCTTTGGCCGATAAAAAATTTCAAACCGAGAGGATATCTGTTTTTTTGTATTTTATTTCATCTATTTAAGTACATCCAATCGGCTATCTTATCCAGGGAATAAATGCTCTCAATACATCAATATCTGAATATTATCTGTATAATATATATATATATATATATATATACGCATACATACACACCCTCATTCCTATTAAGGTAATTATAGCATCCAGGAAGCGAGATATGTGTTCAAAAGAAATAGGGATAATGGAAAACCTTGTGGAACTCCTGAAAAGCACCCAGGGGAAGGAAGACTGATTGCCAATCACACTCTTTCTAAGCTATTAGTTAAAAAGGATTCCAGTAAATCAGCAGTCACCCTAGGCCTATAAAGAGCAAGAAAAGTTCATCACTTCAGTAAACGATTGTGATGATAGACTGTATCAAATGTTGCTGACAAATCAAAGAGATCAGAACCCTGACCTCTCTTGATCCAATAAAGTTGAATATTATCAATGATGGAGATCAATATGGTCTTCATGTGCCCTGGATGAAAACTAGATTGAGCTCAGTTTTGGTCCCTGTGAATCTAATAAAAAAAACTTGAAGCTATAGAACAATTACAGATCCCACTACCTTTCTCAAAATATGTACGTTTGTAATGGGACTGTAATTCTTATGTTCTAATGCATCAAAAGTTATTTTCTTTAAAATCATCTTGTTAATGGCTTGCTTTAATTTATCTGGAAGTGCACTATGTATTAAATATAAATTAACCAATGATAAGTAGGGATGTGAAGCCAAAAAACATTTTTGGGGGTTCTTTTGTATCTCTTTTTTAAATTGTTTTCTGTTTTGTTAGTTTTTTGTTTGTTTCTTTTTAGTGTGCACTAAACATTTATTTAATACTATTTAAAATGAAATAAATAAATAAAATTACATCAACAATGATGAGAGGTGCTGTAAAATCAAATCAGTCAGCCCTTTTAAAAGCTACTCAGGACAAGGGTCAAAGCGAGCAAAAATCTTCGTAGCTCATTTAAATCTATAATACCAAACTCCTCTAATTTCCAATTTTCTCTAATGCTCCATTCTTTCTGAGAACCTGCTTCCAATTGACAAATCAGTGAGGCAACATTTGCACCTTCAAAACCATCAACAAATGGGGAAAACCCCCAAAGGAGTCACAAAAAGCTAGCTCCTCCGCCTCAACGAAATTGGCTAATTGTTCACAGCTCAATATATGGGCCTGCGAGTTTCATGCTCCTAGAGAACAATTTAAGGCCTCATTAACAATTGAGAATATCTCTTTTGAGACATTATTATTAGTTGCTAAAATTCAATGAGTATAAAACATTTTCTTAACTTCTACTGTTGCTTGCCTATACCATCTAAGCTAAGCCAACTGATTTTCCAAACTTCAGTGAGGACACCAAAACTCCAGAGCCCCCTTGTTTTTACTGCTATTTCTTCTAAGAAAAATTTAGCCAAGACAAAATATTCAATTTCTTCTCATGGAGAGGAGCCTCTCTAATATCATTCATTGCTGGCCTATTCGCCTCTATTTGGTCTCCAAAGGATCATATTTTCACTCAGGATAGTATGTAAGATATTCATACAAACCTCTTTGCTATTCTTTTAATGAGTGACTCAACTCCTGTGTATCCACATTCAGCTCACAGCTAATGATCTCACTGTTCTGCTAATTCATCTACCTTTCCATAGATTTATGTTTCCTTTCACTGAATTCAAATACTTAAATCTATACTTGATGAATAATTTTGAAGAAACTACTATTGCATTAGCCTATGGGGGAAAGGATACAAGAACTACCTATAAAGTATCATTCTCCTTTATTCAACTTCTTCTGCAGCTTGACACTGTACAGTTTGTAAGCTAACCACAAAAGGAACCTTCATGGCAGGTTTGTTTGAGCCTAAAAAGCCATTGTGCTGGATTTCCTTATTCATAACTTATCTTGCCAATCTGATTTCTTTGTCTCTCTTCATAGATCCCATATCTCAGACATTATGTATTTATGCATTTCATGTCCTGCTCTCAGAAATCGTACTTAAGTCACTGAGATCAGGGGAAATGTAGTTGGTGTCAAACCGAATGTTTGAAAAGTATTTGCTGAACAGTATGAGGCAAAAAGAATGTGACTGACTGCCTTTATAACAATGAAAAAAAATCACAATAGCAATTCTAGCTTCTGTAAAATCCTCCCCTGCTCAAATCATAATTAGTATTCTTGAAGTAAAATACTGCAAAGTTGTTCTGATGTGGAGTGGTTGTCATGGAAACTGGTGTAAGATCTACCAAAGTGAGAACGAAAAAGGAGATGAACTTCTCGCCAGCTACACTGTAGGCTTGAGTTGGGAGCAGCATCCTGGAAATTAGACTGACCTAATACAGTATAAAAAGTCCAAAATTTTAACTTGCCTTCATGTTCTACCATTTTTTGTTGGTGATAAGTGAAATGTTATTTCTCCCATTTCTATGTGGTAGCTTACAGTAAGCCTTTCTGAAAGCTTTCTTTAAGACAACATGCTGGAACAGAGCTGCAGGTTTACAAAGATACATTCCCCAAAACAAAAAGATAAAATCAAAGAATCAGCATAAGAGAATGAGCAGGAAAATATTCTGTATAATCTTGGTGGAAGCAGGCCAAACAGCAGCTATAGCAGCAAAATACATTGTATTATTATGCTGCCGCCAGGCCAGAAAGCTCATTTGACCGGAGACAATATGAAGCAGCACCAGAACCTGGGAATTGTCCTTTTTAGTGTCTTTTCTGTAAACTGTCATTTTATTTTACTATTATTATTACTATTATATAATTTTCCTTCTAATCACAGTGGGTCATTTTCAAAGATATGATATTTTCCCAGATAAAACTTCCAGGAATGGCCATTTGCAAAATTGCCTGCCCAATATATGAGTAGTTTTTGTTATTCTTCGCAGTCTGCTTGTGTTTTAACTGCTTTGCATAATTTTGGGTCATCTGCAGATTTGATCGCCTCACTCATTGCTCCCTTTTCCAGATCATTATTTTATATATAAAACAACACCATTCACAGTACAGATTCCTGGCACAGTCCATCATTCATTTCTTTCCATTGGGAAACCTGATCTTTCAGTCCTGCTCTGTTTCCTATTCTTTTTTTTGGGGGGAAGGGAAGAATATTTCCAAACTCCACTAGTATCTAGTAACAAATTTTCAAAGAGAAAGCATGCATATAATTCCTCTTTGGAAACAGTTCATGGTTACAAAGCATAAGAGTTAGTTTGCTTAACTTGGAGGGGGAGGGAGAGGGCAAAAGGTAAGGAGGCCAGATTGGCAAGGAGAAGGGTACAGACTCTTTCCCTTAATCCACACATATATTGATAAGGATTTGTTGCAGAGAGGGCTCACACTCTCTCCCTTTTCCCTGACTCACTCACACACTCTCTCATTGACACAGACACATACACATGATCTTTGGGTGTGTTATAGTTGTTTTGGGAGTCTCTGTGTGTGTGTGTGTGTGTGTGTGTGTGTGTGTGTGTGTGTGTGTGTGTGTCTCTTGTAGTTATTCCTGGGGTAATGGGTGGCGAGGCGAAACAGAAGTTGGGGCTGGCTGGATCCTCGCTATAAGAGACTCAGATGTACGCTAAGAGGACGCCAAGGCAAGAAGTCGGAGCAAGGGCCAACTGGAGCTTCACCACTGGAAGTCCGCGGTCCCCCCGGGAGGAGCCTGTAGGGACCTGGGCCGCTGGGACTTAGGTGTGCCCTTGATGGAGGATGGTCCAAGAGAAGTCCAAGGTCGAGTACCAGAGGATCGCCGCTTGCCAGTCCAAAGTCACACACCGAGGAATCACTGCTTGCCAGTCCGAAGTCACACGCCGAGGAATCACCGAGAAGAAGCAGGAACCAGGAATCAGGAACTTGAGGAACCAGAAGACTCACCGAAGCAAGCAGACTCGAACAACGAAGTTGTCAAGTCAAGGAGTGAGCGGAGGAAGTCACCTTAAAGACTTCCCCTGGTCTGGTTCATTGGAAACAGGTGCAGGCCATTAAAGGGACGAGGTCCCTTTAAATTCAGTAAGGGGGCACGGCCTTGTGCCTATGGTGGCCATCTTGGATTTGGCCTGACACCGCGAGGGAGAAGCAGGTACGCTTCCCCTCCTGGCAGCCGCCGCGGAGGCCTGCATCAATGCGAGGGCAAGATGGGCCTGACCTCCCCGGCTTCCTTGATGCTGCGGCGGCGGCCCTGCTGCCGCGGGTCAAGTAGGGGGTCACGGCCACGACCGTCTGCGGCCGTGGAACACAACAGTACCCCCCCCTTTAGGGCGCCACCCCGAAGGCCTGGGTTTGGATGGATGGTCCCGATGGAACTGTGCAAGCAGGTCCCGATCTAGAATGTTAGCTAGCGGTTCCCATGTATTTTCTTCAGGGCCAAACCCCTCCCAGGCTAATAGGTACTCCCATCTCTTCCCATGATTTCGGACGTCCAGTATTTCTTGGACCTGGTAGGTGAGGTCGTCATCAGAGGCGATGGGTTGAGGTGCTGGAGATGTGCTGTTAGGCCAGGACAGCACCAAGGGCTTCAGAAGAGAGCCATGGAAGGTGTTATGGATCTTAAGTGATGGTGGTAGTCGAAGCTGATAGGATACTGCACCAATCCGACGGAGGATGGGGAAAGGTCCAATGAACCGTGGGGCCAATCGTGCAGAAGGTAATTTCAGCCGGATAAATTGTGTACTCAGCCATACCTTCTGACCGAGTCTCAGCGGCAGGAATGGTCTCCATCGGCGGTCCGCATATTTTTTTGCCATCTGACTGGCCTTGAGCAGTGCATGTCGTGTGGAGGTCCAGAGATGATGCAGCTCATCTGCCGAGAGTTGGGCCACAGTAGACGTGATGGAAATGGGAACAGGCAGCGGTGGACGTGGTTGCTTCCCATAGACTACCTGGAAGGGAGAGGATCCGGTGGCCGTGGAGAGGTGTGCATTGAGGGTGAATTCCGCCCACGGAAGTAGACTTGCCTAGTCATCCTGTTTCTCATTCACATAGATGCAAAGGAACTGCTTGAGGGTTTGATTCGTCCTCTCTGCTAGACTGTTGGTTTGTGGGTGGTAGGCAGAAGTATAGTCCAAGGTGACGTCGAATTTCTGGCAGAGGGCCCTCCAGAATCTGGTGGTAAATTGGGGGCCTTGGTCTGAGAGAATGCTTCTGGGTAGACCATGCAACCTGAAAATGTGCTGGATGAACAGCTGGGCCAGCTGGGGTGCAGACGGCAACCCTGGGAGAGACACGAAGTGTGCCATCTTGCTGAATTGATCTATGACTACTATGTCAGGGCAGCTTGTGCTTGCTATATGTGCATGGTGCATGTTGGGCATGTGTTGTGTGATAGTGGTTATGATTTGAGGATGTGTGGTGGTGGGGGAGGGAGGAATGAAGATGTAGAGCTGTGTGGGAAGGTGTACATTTTAACCCTATCCATTCCACTTCCCTTTGTTTTCTCCCTCCCCTTTCACCCCCTGTTACTATTCTCTCCTTGCCTTTTCTCTCTCCCCTGGTCCCATTCTCTTTCCCTCTTCTCTCCCCCATATTCTCTTCCCTTCCTATTTTCCTTAAAAGAATTCAAATAGATTAGTAAAACATGCTGCCTCTTTCCCATTTTGCCATGTTTATCCATATGCCCCATAACTCTATTAATAACAATTTACCATTTTAGCCAGCACTAATGTTAGTACTAATCTGATGCCAGTTTGGGTTCTGTCTTCTAGTTTTATTGGGCTGGACTACTGGGACACTCTCTACCTTGCTTTACTGGAAACCATGGTTATAGCTTTGCAGGTAGCCCAGTATATGGTAGGCCAATCAGTAACCAATGCTATGCATTGGGATCACATATACCAATGCCCAGTGTTCTTCGTTGGCCACCAATACAGTGTCAGGTAAAGTTTAAAATACTTAATGCATAAGACACTGAATTCTGATGTACCATTGTGTTTCAGACCAGTGCTGACGTGGTAAGGGCATACCACTGAATATATCTCGTGAGTTGTAATTGGAGGTTGACGGATGAACAGAAGGCTGTACCGAGATTCCAAATTTGTTTTGTTTTCTTTTGTTTTTTTTCTTGTTTTTTGTCAATAAATTAATTAGCTCTCTGCTTCAACAGCAGGGGAGAAAGACTGATACTTCACGCATATCCAGCATAGCTCTCTGCTTCAACAGCAGGGGAGAAAGTCTGATACTTCACGCATATCCAGCATAGCTCTCTGCTTCAACAGCAGGGGAGAAAGTCTGATACTTCACGTTCAATGCATATTCAAAGCTCAAAAAAATGAAAAAAATCAGCTTTAAAATGTGAATGGAGATCGCTATGAAGAAAAACAGTGAGCATGAGACCGGCCCCCTTGTGATGTCATCCAGCCTAGCATCTAGCTGGTAAACGGCGCCATTCCACCTGGCACCAAGGTGGAGGGTGCTGCCCACCAGCACCGGGCACTTTTGAGATGCTTCACTGAAGAGAAAAGCTCAAAAAAATGAAAAAAAATCAGCTTTAAAATGTGAATGGAGATCGCTATGAAGAAAAACAGTGAGCATGAGACCCGCCCCCTTGTGATGTCATCCAGCCCAGCGTCGAGCCGGTAAACTGCGCCATTCCACCTGGTGTCGCGCGTCGGGCATCGCGCGCCGAAGGGGCGTGACAAAGGGGCACTCCCCTATGTGCACCCCTTCGTGCAACCCTTGGTGCTACCTTTTTTCGTTTTTTTTCTTTTTAACTTCTATGTTTCTTCCACTTTTGTTTACCTTTCTCTTTTTTCATAGTTGTTATCCCTTGTTAAAAATTTTCATTGTTATTAATGTTAAATGTATTTGACAAAGGTAACTTTTTTCCTGCATCTCCTGTTTTAATGTAAACCGGTATGATTTGTATATTATATAAGAATGTCAGTATATAAAAATTAAAAATAAATAAATAAATATCCAGCATAACTCTTTGCTTCAATGCAGGGGGGATGAAGAAAAGTGGATCTATATACAGACAACAACCAACAAGGACTGAATTACATAGTCTGGGTAAACAAATAAGCATGGGTGTAGCTTGCTTATTGCGGCGGTTACTGCCCCTAAATAATTAAGCTAGATATTTCACTTAGATGCAGCTCCAACACTGCTCTCTACATTAATGGTGGGGGTGGAAGTGAAATAGAACCAAAAGGTTAAAAAAAGTGTGAAACTTGCTGGGCAAACTGGATGGGCCGTTTGGTCTTCTTCTGCCATCATTTCAATGTAAATTTACCTGGCTTTCTTAGGTTTGCTCTTCAGCAGTCCTAAAGCAAGTTGGCTATATTAGCTGGATAACATAAAAAATTAGTGCTATCCAGCTAACTTACTAAGTCATTTATCATTTTGTGATAGGATCTTAATGTGCGTGATAAAGGCCTAATACGCGTGCGATAAATACCACAATGCCATTACATATGCAAATATACAATTGAGTATGCTAGTGGGAGGAACAAATGCAAAAGAGGGTCTTCTGCTTCGCACAGCTGATTAATGCACAGTAACGCAGGGTTTAACATCAGAAATATCTATTTTTTTGGCAGTATGGGGGAAAAGTTTTATCTCACACATTTGGCCGTTACCACTGTTCGTGACTATTACCACACATGATAATTTTGGGCCATATTGCAAATACACCTACCAGACCCTCCTTGGCCAATAAAATCAGCTGTTCCCATCTGGCCTGCCTTCCTAAATCCATTATATTTGTGGCAAGTGTACTTGTTAGGGGATACTGGATGCTTGAGGGGCATCACCACAGACAACAAAAAGAAGAGGAAGAAGACCAACAACAACAGGGTAGTGGTGGCAGTGACAATGCTGGGGTGCAAGCCGAACATCCTGGCCGCAGCTTGTAGTAATGGTGGAGAGGTGAATGGCCTGCTTGTGGGATTGGCCCCACGAGCAGGATCGTAACAGCACCTCCTCCTCAAAGCCCCCCCTTCAGCCTCTTCTCAATGGCTGAAGGTGAGAAGGCATATCTTCTATACCAGCTGAGGAACTTGGGGGTCCAAACACAAGATGTTCGAGGCTTGGAAGGAGCTGAAGCAATGAGGCAACATACTGAAGACAACGTAGAGACGCGATGAAACTCAAAAGATGACATGAACCAGATTGATTGGAGGCATAGAAGTAGAAATAGCATCTTAAGGGATGGTCCAGTTCAAGATTTTATTAAATCAAGACATGAGTGAGGAACACCTTCACAGCATCTTCTTGTTGAAAGCAATAGCCAAATAGTGGTTTTAAGGTATCACTGTTGGAATCTTGGATGCAAGATGGTATACCAGGAAAGTGCAAACGTGCAGCTACCGTTTAGGAGTGCCAAGTGGAGCAAGACAGTCCGATTTTTGCTCAAAGGATAGAAAGCTGGTCTTGGGGCAATTTATACTCCTTGAAGACAGATGGCACATGGAGTTGTGGTTGACAAGTGGAGAGATGAAGAGATGCACAGGGTCACTAAACCCAAACTCTTGTAAAGCCAGATGGATGAGAAAAATTCCCTTAACTAGGTTGAGAAGAAAGTTGCATCTTAGGTAAATATTGTGCTGTTCAATTTCTCCCCTTCCATCCCAAGTTTATTTTCCTTGTTTTTTGTAACTTTCCCTCTCCCTTTTTCTGATTCACTGTATTTAAAGTTCAAGGCTCTTATTGAAAATATTGTTTTTTACATTACGTTATGCTTTACACTCCTTGTTATTTGTAAACCGGGTTGATGTGATGCCTATCATGAAACTCGGTATAACAAAAACAATAAATAAATAAATAAATAAATAATCCACATGTCAACATGGGCTCCCATACTGCGAGGAGTTACTCCATAAGGCATTAGATGGTCAACAGAATTACATGTCCAGCTTTATACAAGGAACCCTTTCTTGAAGAGGATCTTCAGAATGGCTGGATAGATGGTAAGCTCCAGAAGGCAAGGCTAGAGGATAGTCAGGGATTCCAGCAGAGACTGTTAGATGGTCATTTCCATCAAAGGTAGAAAACAGCTAAAGGCTGGCAAGATTTAATCATCCTAGAAGAGCAGTCCTTAGATGGAGCAAGGGGTCCTTCCTGATGGAAACTGAACTGAAGGACAATGCAGGTTTTCCAGACAAGCCTGAAGGTGGTGATCTCGGACCTTGTCTGGTAACAGAGACAGTATCAAATAGGCGGATGAAGAAGAAGTCAGATTTCCCAATCCGGACTCTAGCAGCTCAGAAACTGTGCAAAGGATACCAGAAGGATGAGGGCTGCGAGCTCTGGATTGCAAACAACTTGCCATGATGAAATTAAGGCGAAGAGACCCAACAAGGTGATCTTAGGAACTTTGGGATAGAATTGAAGCTGGACTTCCAACTTGTGCAGAGCTGCATCAGGATGGTAGCTGTAATTAGTCCCATGACAAACACAAAGCTGAGAAAAGCATGGGCTGAAATGGAACCGGGGGAATGAAGCCAGGCCTAGGGTGCAGGTGTCTCCTTCCGGTCGATTAAACCCAAGGACCTGGAGTTGCTGTAATCTGATTCAAGTAAGCATACATACTCTGAAGCTTGACGATGCACAGCGAAGAATCAGAGCTTAGAAATGATGACATTGAAACCTTGGCGCAGGCGCCTCCTGCAGGTCATGTGGAACCCAGGATGGAACCCCACATCTCTGTGGAACCGAACAGAGATGGTCTCTGGAACAAGTGCAGGTGCCTTCTGTGGGTCATGATAATCCGGACGTACTCAAAAAACGAAGCAAACAGTAAAAAAAAAAAAAAAAAATAACCAGAAAAAAGAGACCAGGAAACTTGGAGCAAACATTTTATAGGCAAGGAACAAAATTAAAAAAATATCCAGGAACTTGAGCCCATCGCAGGCCCAATTCACTGGGGTCATGGCCATCGGATCCTGTTGCAACCGTGAGGCCTATGGATCCTGTTGCAGGCATGGCCTAAGGCTTGGTGTTGAGAGCACGACTCAGGGAGGAGCCCCAAGGCACACCATGGGAGGTGAGAGCATGCAAGCACGGGTGGAGCAGGAACAAAGCAGGACTGGAATCAAGGCAAGGACCTTCAGAGAAGGAACAAGGCAGGATCAGCCCTCCACTGGATCTACACACACCAGTGTGACCTAGCAACGCAATGCTGGTCACAAGAGTAGCCCTCCGGCCACTCGGTAGCCCTTTCGGACCCGCCGCTTTGGAACAACGAGTGCGTGAGGCCAGACAGAGGCTGAGGACAGGAACAGGACAAGACAGGAACTCAGAAACTAGGAAGACTCAAAGACTCAGGTTACTAGGAAGACTCAGACTAAGACTAGGGTTACTCAGGAGACGTGGACAAGGATTCAGGTTACTCAGAAAGCCTCAGACAAGAATTCAGGATTCAGATGAAAGTACTGGGTGAGAACTGCATCACAGCGCGCCCTACATAGCTGCCCATGGCTGGTCACGGACCACACTGAACGCGAAGCAGACTCCAGGAGAGGAAGTGGAACTTGAGACTGGAACATGACAAAGATTCAGTAGAGGCTTGCACCGGGGTCACCCTACACAGCTGCCTGTGGCTGGTCACAGACCAAGCTGAAGCGGAGCAGGTTCTGGCAGAGTCTTAGGCATGGATGGAAGCAGGCACAAGGGACTCCAAAGACCGGGACAGGATTTAAGACTCAGGATTCTCAGAAGCAAGACATAAAAAACAAGAGTTTTGTGGAGGCTTGAGCTGCAGACAAGAAGAAGGCCTTGTACCATGAGGTGTCCTACACAGCCCCCCGTGGGTTGGTCACAGACCACGATGATGGCACGCCAGGAAAGGTGGACACAAAGAATCTGGGAACTGGTTGCAGAGGCGAAGACAAAGACATCAGGACCAGAACATCAGGAACACGGAACATCTGAACATCTGGAACACCAGGACATGGAACAGGTGACGAAGGAGCTCCGAAGAAGGACAAGACAAGGAAGATCAGGATGAGGAGACCAGGAACACGGAACGAAGAGCCATCTAGACAAGTGAAGACCACGGAGGATCTTGATCCAAAGAGGAACATAGATAACTGTGGATTCTGGATCCGAAGGCCCTGAGGAACAGGAACTGTCCCAGCCGCGACTTGTAGTAAGGTGTTCTCAAACTGAACACCTTAAGCATTGAAAATTGACTCCCAACTATGCAACATTAATTATCTTCCTATTCAAAAGTAACCCATATAATCCATTTTTAATGTTATCCCAATGAGGTCCCTCGTTTCATCAGATAGGGCTTTTCAGTTCACGAGCAAAGACTCCATTGGATAATCTCACACAATCTCAAAGTTACTTCCTCTGTCTCCCGCCATAAGTCACTTCCAGCAATAATTTGACTACTCAAATCCTTCCCGTATATTCTAATCAGGGATAGCCATATTTCACATGGACTACTCTTCAATAGTCATCAGTTTAATGGGATCTTCAACAATTCTACAAATATACAAAATATAACAGTCCCATAAACTATCCAAATGGTAGCCTATAGGTGATTACATCTAGAGAGTATAGGTATCTGGGCTCTGCGTCCCCATCCATGCCATATATGTATTTTGTACCTAAGATACCTAAATCTACTACTTGTCCCCTGGGTAGACTGATTGTATCAGGTATTGGGTCCTTGTTTGAACTATTTGCAAAATTCATGAATATTTTATTACAGCCATTGGTCAAAGAAATAAGATCATCTGTTCGATACTCCACGTATTTTAGTCAGCTTAATGCTATTGCTCAAATTGGGGTGTCCTGTAAATTGGTGACTGCGGATATTACATCTCTCTATACAAATATACCTCAGTATAAGGCATTGGATATTATTGCATAGTCATATCGGTTGGAAATTCCTAAACGCAGGAGAATATTCATCATGCAGCTGGCAGACATCATCCTCACAGAGTTTTTTTTTTTCACCTTTCAAGGTACTTTTATAAACATCAAGGGAATCCCTTTGGGTTTGCCCCTTGCTCCATTGGTAGCATGCCTATATGTTGCAGCATATGAGGAACAGTATATTTACACGTCTCCCATATTTAAATTTATTCCTTTCTGGAAGAGGTATATTGATGATCTTTTTTTGCTTTGGACTAGGAGTGATGAGGATCTTGCTGTGTTTATAGCACTGATGAATTCTTTTGATTCTGATTTGGCATTTATAGTCCAATCCAGTGATTCTCAATTACCATATTAAGATATTACCATGTTAAGATATTATGCTAAATTAAAGGACCACATGCTGCAGGCATCGCGCGCCCGCGTTGCACGCTTAAGGAGCGCGACAAAGGGGCCTGCCCCTTTCTGCGCCCCTTAGTGCAGCCCCAAAGTGCCCCTTTCTCTTACCTACCCCCCTGCGTGCCCTTAGAGCACACCCCTGCTCCCCCTCCCTGCAAGCTATCTGCGCCGCCTGTGGAACCTGGCCTGCTGAACATACTGTAAGTAAAGTAATGTTTTTCCTACTCGGTACATGCTAATCGATCCTACTAGAGATAAAACTTCCCCGCTCACCCCCTGAGGTATCCTAACTCTAATTACCCTTTCCTGCCCCCCTTCCCCCAGGCCCATCCATTCCCAGGCTCCATAACTTCTTCCCTGTCCTTTCCCACTACTACCGTCATCCCCTGCAGGGACTTTTTTTCCTCTGACCACTTACCCCCTGAAGCAATTCTCCTCTTATCTCATTCTACTTTTTGCACCAGCCTGCTGGGAACAGCCCTCTCCCCTCCACCTTACCCTCTGAGCCCCCGCCTAAATACCCCAGACCCTGCTTCCCCCCACCCATTCCCCCCCTTGTGGAACCATAACCTCCTTCCAGGCTTACAGCATATCTTCCATTGTTTGCTTACCGTCACTTCCTCCTAACCTGACAGCACACAACATCCCCTGCATCCACTTCCCCACCCTCCGCTATACTACTCCCTCTATATCCCACCCCCCGCACACCACAATTCCCTTATTCCCATCATGATCTCCCCCCTAACTCAGCTCCTCAGCTTTACCACCCCTATATATCATACTCTGTAATGCCCAATCCCTAACTAAAAAAGCCCCTATCCTTGATGACCTCCTCCTAGACTGCAAGGCAGAAATCTGTGCCATTACTGAATCCTGGCTTAAACACTCTGACACTGTTCTCCTAAATCAGCTCCCCACACAAACCTATGATATCTTCTCTATCCCGTCCCAAAAAAAGAGGTGGTGGCCTCCTCCTAGCGGCCAAGAAGCACCTCAAACTCAAACTCCTCAACACTATAATCACCACCCAGACTTGAAATTGGACTATTTAAAACCCAATAACTCCAAATATGCCTCATCTACTCCCCAGCAGGCCACCTCAAACAAAACCCCTCCCCCCTCATTGAATTTATCACTTCAACTTCGACATCCCTGCAATCATATTAGGAGATTTTAACCTCCATGTAGATTCTAGCCCACCCTCCTCCTCCTCGACAATAATGAATTCCCTCAGTGCCCTCAGCTTTAGATAGCTCATAACATCTCCCACACAGAAAGCAGGACACATGCTAGACCTTATTTTTGTCAATTCCAGATACGTTGCCCCAAATCTCCCTACTGTACCCCTGTCCCCTGGTCAGACCATTCACGTGTCGAAACTCTCCTATCTATAAAGACCCCATCTACACACAATCCCACACACAGTAATACCACACAATTCAGAAAACCCTGTCCCAAAGAAGACTTAAGCTCCTCCCTCTCCAATACCTTAGACAAACTAGACCTCACCAGTCCCGATGCTGTACTTTCATCCTGGAACAATCTTACCAATAACATCGCGAACAAGCTATGTCCACTTATCAATAGCGTAATACGCCATTCCCACGATACTAAGAAACCATGGTACACCCCAGAATTAAAAAAACTTAAACTCAACCTCAGAATAAAAGAGAGAAGCTGACGCAAAGACCCCACCCCAAACAATGAGCCATATACAAATCTGCCCTCCACACCTACAGAAATTCCACCCTTAAGACTAAACGTGATTATTATGCTACCAAAATTCACGATTACCAGTATAACGCAAAAGCCCTATTCTCATTGGTAACAGAACTCACAAAGATAGCCCCCCCCAAAAAACTCCGACGAGGAATCCAAAAGAAAGTACGAAGAACTTGCCCAGTTCTTTAACAACAAAATATGAAACCTACTGTTCCGCTTCCCCACAACCGTCCCCCTCATGAACCCCCCCAAACCACAATGCCAAACTCGAAACACTTGACCTTACCTCATCAAAGGAAATTGAATCCAACCTAAAGAAAATTAAACCCGCTACCCACCCCCTGACACTATCCCCACCAATTCCCTCTTATCCATCCCCAACACCATTGCCAAATACCTAGCTGAAGTAATTAATTGCTCCCTCTCCACTGGAAAAGTCACAGACTCATTGAAACAGGCCGTCATCAAACCCCTCCTCAAAAAACCCACCCTAGACCCTTCTGATCCAGCCAACTATCGACCCATCTCTAACCTTCCCCTCCTATCCAAAGTCATGGAAAAGGTAGTTAACACACAATTATCCGACTATTTAGAAACTCATAACTTACTATACCCGTCCCAATTCGGATTCCGCAAGTTCTTCAACATGAAACCCCCTTAATCTCCCTTTCTGACATCTTCTTGACCATGGCCAATCCTACATCCTCGCCCTACTAGATATCTCGTCTGCCTTCAACAGCATATGCTACAATATCCTCATGAGTCGTCTAACAGAAATTGGCATTACTGGCTCAGCTCACCTCTGGTTTAAATCCTATCTCGATAACAGAGACTACATAGTCAAAATTGGTAACACGGTATCTACCCCCATCCATTTAACGCAAGGTATCCCCCAAGGATCTGCCCTTTCATACACTCTTTTCAACATATACATTATGCCCCTCTGCCAGCTCCTCTCTAACCTTAACCTCAAACATTTTATTTATGCAGATGATGTCCAGATCATCATCCCTATAAAAGAATCCTTATCCAAATCGCTCAAAATCTTTGAAAACTGCCTCTCATCCATAAACACCATCCTCACCAATCTATACCTGGCCTTAAACACGTCAAAAACTGAGTTACTAATTGTATCAGCACAACATAATGCCACCCCTCCTATGCAATGGTCCCCTCTCCCCCTCGATGCCACCATAAAAGACAGCTTTTTTAAGCTACAGGTTCTTAAAAACTCAAACCCCTTATTCATCTCCATGATTTCCACACTGTCCTCCAAGCAACTATCCTCACCAAACTGGACTATTGTAACTCCCTTCTCCTTGACCTCCCCTTCACTACTATCAAACCCCTACAGATGCTACAAAATACTGCAGCCAGAATTCTCACCAACACCCATAAATCTGACCATATTACCCCTGTCCTAAAAGAACTCCATTGGCTCCCCATCTCCTCCCACATTACCTACAAAACCCTCAATATCATACACAAAACCCTACACACTCACAACATCCATTGGCTTGAAAACTCCCCTCGCTTCCTCTCTTCTGACCGCCCTACTAGATCCGCCTACAAAGGTTGTCTATATAAACCCCAACCCCCCAAGACCACACACCTCATTTCTACGAAACAATGAGCCCTATCTACCACAGGCCCCACCCTCTGGAACTCCATGCCACCTGACCTCTACTTAGAGCCAAGTACTCAAAAATTCAAGAAAAAACTTAAGACATGGCTCTTCAAACAGGCATACCCAGAATAGAATCCATCCCCCCTTCCCCCCTTGGTACCTTTCTCCCCTTTTTGTGTCACTTTGTTTCATAGTATATTAGGCTGAACCATACTACTCCTTTGCATCCATATTGTCCCTTTCTCCTTGTATATGCAAATCCTTGTATTATATTATTACCTTGTATTATGGGGTAGATTTTTTGTTATGCGCAGGCGTAGATTTGTTCGTGGAACCCGGCGCGAACAAATCTACGCCCAATTTTATAACATGCGCGTGCTGTCGCATGCATGTTATAAAATCCAGGGTCGGCGCTTGCAGGGGGGTGCACAATTATGCAACCTGCGCGCGCCAAGCCGAGCAGCCTGCCTCTGTTCCCTCAGAGGCCGCTCCGGAGCGACCACGGAGGGAACTTTTTTCCGGCCCCCCCCACCTTTCCCTCCCTTCTTTTACCTAACCCACCCCCCAGCCCTAACTAAATCCCCCCCCCCACCTTTGTTCAGAAAGTTACGCCTGCCTGAGGCAGGCATAACTTGCGCGCGCCAGCCGGCTGCCGGCGTACCATTCCCTGGCCCGGGGGCTGGTTTGGAGGCCTCGGCCATGCCCCCAGAACACCCCGGGCTGGCACCATGCCCACGGCCCCGCCCCGGAACGCCCCTGAATGCCGCCCCGACACGTCCCCTGACACACCCCCAAGCAAAGCCCCGGGACTTACGCATGACCTGGGGCTTTGTGCACACCGGCAGCCTATGCAGCATAGGCGCACTGGTGCGCAAGTCCCCTGAGCACATAAATCCGGCTGAATTTATGCGTGCAGGGCTTTTAAAATCTGCCTCTATAGTAGGGATGTGAATCATGTCCTCGATCGTCTTAACAATCGATTTCGGCTGGGAGGGGGAGGGAATCGTATTGTTGCCGTTTGGGGGGGTAAAATATCGTGAAAAATCGTTAAAAATCGTTAAAAATCGAAAAATCGAAAAATCGAAAAACCGGCACATTAAAACCCCCTAAAACCCACCCCCGACCCTTTAAATTAAATCCCCCACCCCCAATAACTTAAATAACCTGCGGGTCCAGCGGCGGTCCGGAACGGCAGCGGTCCGGAACGGGCTCCTGCTCCTCAATCTTGTCGTCTTCAGCCGGCGCCATTTTCCAAAATGGCGCCGAAAAATGGCGGCGGCCATAGACGAAAAAGATTGGACGGCAGGAGGTCCTTCCGGATCCCCGCTGGACTTTTGGCAAGTCTCGTGGGGGTCAGGAGGCCCCCCACAAGCTGGCCAAAAGTTCCTGGAGGTCCAGCGGGGGTCAGGGAGCGATTTCCCGCCGCGAATCATTTTCGTACGGAAAATGGCGCCGGCAGGAGATCGACTGCAGGAGGTCGTTCAGCGAGGCGCCGGAACCCTCGCTGAACGACCTCCTGCAGTCGATCTCCTGCCGGCGCCATTTTCCGTACGAAACGATTCGCGGCGGGAAATCGCTCCCTGACCCCCGCTGGACCTCCAGGAACTTTTGGCCAGCTTGTGGGGGGCCTCCTGACCCCCACGAGACTTGCCAAAAGTCCAGCGGGGGGTCCGGAAGGACCTCCTGCCGTCCAATCTTTTTCGTCTATGGCCGCCGCCATTTTTCGGCGCCATTTTGGAAAATGGCGCCGGCTGAAGACGACAAGATTCAGGAGCAGGAGCCCGTTCCGGACCGCTGCCGTTCTGGACCGCCGCTGGACCCGCAGGTTATTTAAGTTATTTGGGGGGGGTTCGGGAGGGTGGGGGATTTAATTTAAAGGGTCGGGGGTGGGTTTTAGGGGGTTTTAGTGTGCCGGCTCACGATTCTAACGATTTATAACGATAAATCGTTAGAATCTGTATTGTATTGTGTTCCATAACGGTTTAAGACGATATTAAAATTATCGGACGATAATTTTAATCGTCCTAAAACGATTCACATCCCTACTCTATAGTGCTATATGTTGTATTATATTATTACCTTGTATTATATTTCTATATGTTGAACCATTTTACTCCTTCCTTCCACTTTGTCTCTTTCTCCTCGTATATACATTACCTTGTATTATATTTCAATATGTTGAATCATATTAATTTTATTTAGAACCATTTTATACCTTCTACCCACACAGCCCCATTCTCCTCGTACAAGCATTATTCATATTTTCCTAATGCCAGATGTTCCATACTTCCGTTACTCAGTATTCCATCCCCTTATAATTAAGACACTTGTTGTTGTTAATTTAGGATACAGCATACTGTGTACCCGTTATACTTGTTAAGACACTTGTTACTGTTAATGAAAGATACAGCATATTGTGTACCCTTGCACTCCCTGTTTCCCCCTCCCCTGTTTTCTGTAATTTCTCGTTAAGTTCTATGGAAAGTGATATGATGTACCCACAAATACCGGTATAAAAAAAAACATTAAATAAAAAATAATAAATTGGCGACATCTATATTTGTTAAACCTACTGAAAAAAATTCTATTTTACATTTTGATAGTTTCCATACTCGTAGGTTAAAGGAAAGCATTTCAATAAGTTAATTTCTAAGTTATAAACAGATTTATACCACCGTAGGCAATTATAAGATCAGGGCTAAGCACCTTAAACACAAATTTATTAACTGTGGTTATCCAGTTAAATGCATTAAATGAGCATACAAAAGAGTGCTATATGCAAATGGGGATAATCTGTTATTACCCTCCCCTCGTTGCGGCATTGATAGAATAGTGTATAGTATCCCTTTTTCTTCTATGTCAGGGAACATTAAACAAATCATCTTGAAATACTGGCCCATCTTGAGGTCCCTGCCTGGATTTTCTGAAAACCAATTTTTGCCATGAAGAGAGATATGTACTCATCAAGTTGAGGACAAAAGGTTCTTTGTTATACAACAGATCTAGGACCAGAATAGAGGTGCGGGGACAAGATTATTGTGGCAATTAGAGCAGAGATATATTTTTATGTGGAAAACATATCACCCCTATGGATTGAACAATGATGTTGAATGGGAGGCATATTATTGAATTAGAATAGGGGTTTCAAGATGGCTGTGTAATGCTTTTTTGATTTTGTGAACATAGAAATGTGTATGAATATTGTATAATATTACATTTCCTTGGATTAGTGAAGTTATAAGTCCCCAAGCCAACACCATTGGAGGAGAAAGCACTATGCCAGTGATCTTCAAATTTTTGCTAGAATTCTGCTTAAATGAATAGAAAATTATTAGAAATGGGTAAGAATCATAGGAAATTGAATGTGATACAACTGAGTAAGCAAATTAAAACAACATAGATATATATTTTTTTACTTATAATTGCCTTCTATCTAGCAAGGCTTGGAGAAAGTTTAGTTAACATTAAAAATAAAAATAGCTGTTCCTCAGAACTGGATTGACAGCTTTTATGTAGAGAATGTTATTGATTGAAAAATTGGAATATTACATATGATTGCATTATTTAATGGAGAGAGTGTCAAAATGTTGATAAAAGGGAGTGACAATACCTCCATGCTCTAAGAGACAGATGGAACTTTGATTAAAGCTATAGCAACAAGTTAACATATGAATAGAAAAAGAGAATATATCAAAGAGAAAGTTTACTTGTGCTAAGTAGAGATTAGGCATCAGTAGAAATAGTAAATACATAATAACCTCAGTGACATACTGACACCTCTCTACAATAGAATTAAAAAAAAAATACTCTCTTAAGTAAGCATTGTATTTGTTTTAATTGCTTGTTATGGCTACCCAGTAAGATTTTTTTTTTTATTCTTGCTAGCTAGGGTAAAAATAATTATCTTTTATTTTTATTAGATAGAGACAGTTTCAATTAGTTACATCTCATCCACTGAGGAAACATATACATAAACTTACCGGAAGATCTGGATGGATTTTAGGGAGATAGTCTCTCTTATTGATTTCTTTAAGTTAGGGAGGCGGTAAAGCTAGAAGATTGAGAAGACTCATTAAAAAAAAGAAACAAAAACTAAGTGTGTTTACATAAACAAGCTTGTTTATAGAAAAAAATGTATGACGATGCAAAGAAGGAAAGAACTTTAGAAAGACATGCAAAAAATGTAAGAAAAGAACTATTTACCTGCATATTGATCCACCAATAGAAAGGAGGAGACATCAGATAGACATTTTAGGTACCTAAAAGAGAAAAACAAAGAGACAAAAGGAAAACAAAGTATCAGCTATAAAAGGTTATATTTGGAAAGTTAAGAAAAAGATTTGAAGTAATATCTATATCTAATGCACTAATAGATATTGGGGTGGATTTATCAAAATGCGGTAAGTACTGCATGCGATAGCAAAAGGGGCATGTTTTATGCTAATATAGCATTTATTGTAATTTGCACTAATTACCTGGTGAAGAGCTAAGTTAGTGCAAATTGCAATACCATTTCAGATTCTGCAATAAGTGCCAGAACTGTTGTATTTCCTTCATTCAACCACCAGGGGACCATTGTTAATGGGGGGGGAGAGAGAGAGAGAGAGAGAGAGAGAGAGAGAGAGAGAGAGAGAGAGAGAGAGAGAGAGAGAGAGAGAGAGAGTGCCTGGCCATAATATCATGGCCCATAGGTAGGTATTTGTATCCCTATGGTAGGCCCACTTAGTAACTCGAGGTGGGGATTAGGTAAGAGTGTAGGGGGTTAGGGGCCTCTTTGACATTCTACGTGACACCTACGAACAGAACAGTGGTCTCTTGTGAAGATTTGATGGCCTTCGGAGTGAGGAAACTCACTCCAAGATGAGATTTGGGCAAGGTTCTCTCAACCTAGCCTGATGTCAACTTAAAAATTAAAGGTAAGAGGGGTTTAGGTAGGGCTGGGGGGTGGGTTAGGTAAGGGAGGGAGGGAAAGGTGGGGGGCAGAAGGAAGGAAGGAAGGAAGGCTGTGCGGCTCGGCAAGTTGCACAATTGTGCACCCCCTTTCCCATGCTGACCCTGGATTTTATAACATGCGTGCCGGGTTGCGAGCACAAATCTACGCCCACATGTAGTTTTTAAAATCTGGCCCTGAGTACCCACTCCTCGGGGGCTCTTCAGCGTCTTGGCTATCCGCTCCTCGGAGGGCCCTCCTGCCTGGGTCATCATGACCCGCTCCTCGGGTATATCTCTGGAACTTCCTTGTGTGAGTACATTCTCCAACTTCTGCTATCTCTACTGAAGATTTCATGGCTTACCCCATTTCTCGGGCCACTACAGTTCTTCAGTCCATTCACTCTACACTATCTGTGCCTCAGGATACTTCATCTCCTATACTGGGTCTACGGCCTTGTTCCTGTAACACTGACCTCTGCCTCTTTGACTTCTACAGTACAGCTTCCTTGGCACACCCTGCGCAGTGGGCCACTACTGGATCTGCACTCAGAGGTATTACATCAGCCTACAGGAATTCCTGGGTGTACCCCGCACTGCGGGCCATTACCAGGATCTCTGTTTATACATCACCATCCTGACCACTGTATTTACTAAGATTGTGATTATTTACATTTCCCTCTCCTCAGGCCATGTTCTATCTTTCTCCTTAATAAAGTTTCTCTCATAGCTGTGTCCTATGTCGCTGAGACCACGCCTACAGATGGTGAGGTCCACGGGGCTCCTCCCTATGGGCAGAGACATCTCTCACCTCGGCCCGGGGTCCACCAATTCATCAAAACCATAAAAAGGACCTTGTGAGACTGGAAGATTGGGCATCCAAATGGCAGATGAAATTTAATGTGGACAAGTGCAAGGTGATTCATATAAGAGAAAAATAACCTATGCTGTAGTTATACAATGATACATTCCATATTAGGAGCTACCACCCAGGAAAAGATCTAGGTGTCATAGTTGATAATACATTGAAAATATCATCTTAGTATGCTGCAGCAGTCAAAAAAGCAAACAGAATGTTAGGAATTATTAGGAAGGGAATGGTGAATAAAACAGAAAATGTCATAAAGCCTCATTCTTGAGACCGCAACTTGAAAACTGTATACAATTTTGATCTCCACATCTCAAAAAAGATATAGTTGCACAGGAGAAGGTACAGAGAAGGGTGAACAAAATGATAAAGGAGATGGAATGGCTCCCCTATGAGGAAAGGTTAAATAGTCTAGGGCAGTTAACTTGGAGAAAAGATGGGTGAGGGGGGATATGATAGAGATCTATAAAATCATGAGAGGGCTAGAATGGGTAAATATGAATTGGTTATTTACCCTTTCGGATAACAGAAGGACTAGGGGGCACTTCATCAAGTTAGCAAGTAGCACATTTAAAACAAACTGGAGAAAGTTCTTTTTCACTCAACACATAATTGAGATCTGCAATTTGTTGCCAGAGGATGTGTGCAGATAGGGGTAGATTTTTAAAAAGTACGCTGGATTTTATAAGATGCGCGTGTAGCCGCGCGTATCTTATAAAATCCGGGGTCAGCGCGCGCAAGGGGGTGCACATTTGTGCAACCTGTGCACGCCGAGCCCAGCGCACGCTGCCTGTTCCCTCCGAGGCCGCTCCGATTTCGGAGTGGCCTCGGAGGGAACAGGCCACTCCAGGTTACAAATACCTGGCAAGTACCCAAACACTAAAGGGATCCCATGCTACTAATGCCAGTAAAAGTAGTGGCTATTCTCTAAGTCACCTTGATTAATAGCAGTTAATGGACTTTTCCTCCAGGAACGTATCCAAACATTTTTTAAACCCAGCTACACTAAGGGGCGGATTTTAAAAGCCCTGCGCGCGTAAATCCTTCCAAATTTAGGCACGCCGGCAGCCTATTTTGCATAGGCTGCCAGCGTGCGTAAAGCCCCGGGACGCGCGTAAGTCCCGGGGCTTTCGAAAACGGGTGGGAGGGGGCATGTCCGGGGGCGCTCCCGAAATGATGCGGTGTTTTGGGGGCGTGCCGCGGGGTTTCGGGGGCGAGCCCGGGGGCGTGGCCCCAGCCCGGAGGCGTGGACGAGGCCTCCGGACCAGCCCCCAGGACTGGAGGACAGAGGAGGGCTGCCGGCCGGCGCGTGCAAAGTTATGCCAGCTTTCAGCAGGCATAACTTTCGGAGTGGCCTCGGAGGGAACTTTCCTTCGCCCTCCCCCCAACTTCCCCTCCCTAACCCACCCCCCCCCCCGGCCCTATCTAAACCCCCCCCCCACCTTTGTCGGCAAAGTTATGCCTGCTGAAATCTGGCATAACTTTGCGCGCGCCGGCCGGCAGCCCTCCTCTGTCCTCCAGTCCTGGGGGCTGGTCCGGAGGCCTCGACCACGCCTCCGGGCCGGCGCCACGCCCCCGGGCACGCCCCCGAAACCCCGCATCATTTTGGGAACGCCCCCGGACATGCCCCTTCCCACTTGTTTTCGAAAGCCCCGGGACTTACGTGCGTCCCGGGGCTTTACGCGCGCCGGCAGCCTATGCAAAATAGGCGCACCGGCACGCCTAAATTCGGAAGGATTTATGCGCGCAGGGCTTTTAAAATCCGCCCCTTAGTGTAGCTGGGTTTAAAAAATGTTTGGATAAGTTCCTGGAGAAAAAGTCCATTAACTGCTATTAATCAAGGTGACTTAGAGAATAGCCACTACTTTTACTGGCATCAGTAGCATGGGATCCCTTTAGTGTTTGGGTACTTGCCAGGTATTTGTAACCTGGAGTGGCCACTGTTAGAAACAAGATGCTGGGCTTGATTTGCCATATATTGCAAATATTCTGAACCTTTCATTTTCAACTGGCATTTTGCCTGCCATACTAAAACAGGGATCAGTTAGGCAAATACCCAAGAAAATTGCAAATATTGTAGTATATGCCATCCTATGTACATGTCAATTTGTGTATATAGGGAAAACCATCCAAACTCTTAGGTCCAGGATGTTAGTGCATAAGAGTTGCCTTGGAAGAACTAGAAATAAAGCCCCATTGGTGGCTCACTGCATAAATTGCAAGCATGAAAGTATGGCCATAGATCACATTCTTAAACAGGTTTGAGACTGGGACAGGATACTTACAAAGTTGGAACAACATTGCATATTTTGCCTGAAGTCAGAAGCATAGAGTGAACATAAGAACATAAGTATTAGATAGATATGCCATACTGGGTCAGAGCAAAGGTCCATCAAGCCCAGTATCCTGTTTCTAACAGTGGCCAATCCAAGTCGCAAGTACCCAAACATTAAATAAATCTCAGGCTACTATTGCTTATTAATTAATAGCAGTTTATTGATTTTTCCTCTAAATACTTATTCAAACCTTTTTTAAACTCAGTTGCACTAAATTCTGTAACCACATCCTCTGGCAATGAATTCCAGAGATTAACTATGCACTGAGTGAAAAATAATTTTCTTCAATTTGTTTTAAATAAGCTACTTGCTAACTTCATGGTGTGCCCCCTAGTCCTTCTATTATCTGAGAGAGTAAACCAATTTACATGAACCTGTTCAAGTTTTTTCATATATTTGTAGACCTCTATAATATCCCCCCTCAATCGTTTCTTCTCCCAACTGAACAGTCCAAACTTCCTTAGCCTTTCCTCATAGGGCAGCCATTCCATGCCACTTATTTTGGTCACCCTTCTTTGCCCTTTCTCTAGTTCGACTATATCTTCTTTGAGATACAGCTACCAGAATTTCACACAGTATTCAAGATGTGGTCTCACCATGGAGCAATACAGAGGCATTATGACATCCATTGTTTTATTTGCCATTCCCTTCTTAATAATTCCTAACATTGTTAGCTTTTTTGATCGCCACAGCACTCTGAGCAGACAATTTCAATGTTTTATCCACTATGATGCCTAGATCTCTTTCCTGGGTGGTAACTCCTAAGATAGAACCTAACATTGTGTAACTACAGCAAGATATGCATGACTTTGCACATGTCCACATTAAATTTCATGTGCCATTTGGAAGCCCAATCTTCCAGTCTTGCAAGGTCCTCCTATACTTTATCACAATCTGCTTGAGATTTAAGTACTCCACATAATTTTGTGTCATCTGCAAATTTTATCACCTCACTCATCGTACCCCTTTCTAGATCATTTATAAATATATTAAAAAGCACCGGTCCATGTACAGATCCCTGAGGCATTCCACTGTTTTCCTTTTTCCACTGTGAAAACTGACAATTTAACCAGCCTGCAATCCACAAAAGGATATTACCTCCTATCCCATGACTTTTTAGAAGCCTCTTCTGCAGGACATCATTTAGCACCTTCTGAAAATCCAAAATGACCACATCTACCGATTCACCTTTGTCCACAAATTTATTCTCCCCTTCAAAAAAAAAAATAAAATAGGAGATTTGTGAGGCAAGACTTTCCTTGGGTAAATCCATACTGGCTGTGTCCCATTAAGCCATTTCTATCTAAATGTTTTGTGATTTTATTCTTTATAGCTGTTTCCACTATTTTTCCCAGCACTGAAGTTAGACTCACTGGTCTGTAGTTTCTTGGATCACCCCTGGAGCCCTTTTTAAATATTGGGGTTACCTTGACCACTTACCAGTCTTCAAGTACAACAGATGATTTTAATAATAGGTTACAAATTAATTGAAATAGCTCTGAAATTTCATTTTTTTAGTTCTTTCCAAACCTTAGGATGCATACCATCCGGTCCAGGTGATTTACTGCTCTTGTCAATCTGGTCTACCACATCTTCCAGGTTCACTGTGATTTGGTTCAGTTAATCTGATTCCTTACCCTTGAAATCCGTCTCTGGAATGGGTATCTCCCCAATATCCTCATCAGTAAACACCGAAGCAAAGAAATCATTTAAACTTTCTGCGATGACCTTATCTTCCCTAAGTGCCCCTTTAACCCCTTGATCATCTAACGGTCCAACTGACTTCCTCACAGGCTTTCTGCTACAGATATATTTAGAAAATGTTTTACTTTTCATATTCTCTCTTAGCCTGTCTTATCAATGTCTTCCATGTAACTTGCCAATGCTTATGCATTATCCTATTTTCTTCTCATGGATCCAATTTTTGAATGAAGATCTTTTGGCTAAAATAGCCTCTTTCACCTCAATTTTTAGCCATGTTGGCAATCATTTGACCTTCTTTCTACATTTCTTAATGTGTAGAATCCATGTAGACTGTTCTTCTAGGATGGTATTTTTTAATAATTTTTTAAACTATTTTTCTAATTTTATCAAAATTTCCCTTTTGAAAGTTTAGTGCTCTCCACCTTCCAGTCATTAATTCAAAATTGATCATTATTTATGTGACAATAACAAATTTTCAAAAGTGAGATATTTTTTGAGATATTCTGATCGTTCAAATGTTATTAATGTTTACAAAATATTTAAGATAGCTACTGGTATCTGTGTTAGGATCCCCAACTGCAGCCATTCGTGGTCAGGTCCCCTTACCTATGCTGGGAGGCAGCCAGCCTTGGCTTTCCCTCCTTGCTGCTCACTGTGGCTGATGTCGACCTCGCCAATGTGGCCTGCCCTCATGGCATGACACACTGCCGGCTTGGCCCCTATGCTTGCCTCTCTAGGTGCACGTGTCTTTGCCTACAATTTAAAGAGCCTGCAGCGGGAAACTTTCCCGTGGCCAGGAAAGATGACATCAGTCAGGGCAGGTATATATACCCGGCCCTGACTGCAGCACTATGCCTCAGCAATGGGTCCTGCTCTGCTTCAGAGAGCGTAGCCTGCGTTGTCTTATGACCCTGTGTTCCTGCCTTGCCTACTGATCCTGTGTTCCAGTCCTGACTCCTGATCCTGCGTTCCTGTCTTGCTCCCTTCAGACTGACTTCCTGGTTTTGGACCTGCCTGGTACACCGACTCTGCCTGACCTCTGCCTGGTAATCTGACTCTGCTTGACCTCCGCCTGCTCTGACCTCCAGCCTGTTTCTACATATTCACCTGTTTGCTGCCCATCCTGACATTTGACCTGCTCCTGGTTCCGTCTGTCTGCCACCTGCCATGACTTCTGCCTGCCTGACACCGCTTCAGCCTCCTCCTCTGGTTTCACACCGTGAGAAACCCACACCTAAATCCTGTCAGCCCCGGTACCCAAGAGCTCAACATGTGGGGAACATGGGCTGGTAGAGGTGAATCTCCAGTTGGGTCTTCTCAGCCTACACCATCTCCCGATGACAAGGACTACGAGAGGCCCTCTCCTGCTGATAGTGCCAACCTCGTCTTAGCTCAACGGTCCACATTCGCATCAATCTGTGATCATTGTCGGATGGAGATTTGGTCTGATTTTTTTACGATAATTCATTGTCAAATAGGCTAATTGAGTATGGGATTAAAAATAAGGATCAATTGGAATTTAATGAGTAAAATACTGGTTTTTTTTGAAGCTTATAGTGTGCATATGAGAGAAATTTTGGATGTTATATGTGTTGTTATATGTGTTTTGGATGCCCATGTGTTGGCGTTTTTTTGTTTAAGTTATTTCTAACAAAGAGCGGGGAGCTTTGGTTTCTAAAAAATTAATTGAACTTTGTAAGTACAACACTTGCAATTTTGCAAAGCTGAACAATATTTTTATCTAAGTAATATTTTGATTTTCATTTTCAGATTTTGACACAAAAATACATTGTCCTGAAGCAGCTTTTTGTGAAATGCTGTCCATCATCAGCGGTTTGGTGGTTCAGCTTCTATCACAAGATATGTTTTTTTAAGAAAAATACAAAACTATAAAAAAAAAAGTTTGTGAAGTTACTAATAAAATTGAAAAGTATTTCAGATTATGATATCTGAAGCAAATTTAAAATCATATATCCTTGATTCTGAGGTCTTTTACTACCGTTAACACCTGATTTCAGCTATTAATGTGATTTATGAATCAGCACAAAAAAGTTTTTTGATGAAAGTTTACCTTTTGGATTTGTAGTTTACAAAATAAAACATGTATTTATTTATTTATTTGTTTTTCTATACCGATGTTCAACTAGTATTATCACACCAGTTTACATAGTAACAGAGGAAACCATTAGCATAGATTTCTTCTTTACATTGAAACTTTGTAACATGAGTAACTATGTAACATGAGTAACTTTGAGCAAAGGTAACTTTGGCATTATCTATTATAAGAGAAGAAGTGAAGCCATTATAACATGTATCCTGAAACCTGTAACATGGGAAATTATGTAACATGATAAACTTAGGGGCGGATTTTAAAAGGCCCGCACGCGCCGGCGCACCTATTTTGCATAGGCCGCCGGCGCGCGTAAAGCCCCGGGACGCGCGTAAGTCCCGGGGCTTTCAAAAAGGGGAGGGAGGGGGCGTGTCTGGGGGCGTTCCCGAAACAACGCGGCATTTCGGGGGCGTGCCATGGCGTTTGGGGGGCGGGCCTGGGGGCGTGGCGCCGGCCCGGGGGCGTGGTCGAGGCCTCCGGACCAGCCCCCGGGACCGTAGAACGGAGCGGGGCTGCTGGCCGACGCGCGCAAAGTTAGGGGGGGTTAGATAGGGCCGGGGGGGTGGGTTAGGTAGGGGAAGGGAGGGGAAGGTGGGGGGAGGGTGAAGAAAAGTTCCCTCCGAGGCCGCTCCGAAATCGGAGCGGCCTCGGAGAGAACAGGCAGGCCGCGCTGGGCTCGGCGCGCGCAGGTTGCACAAATGTGCACCCCCTTGCGCTCGCCGACCCCAGATTTTATAAGATACGCGCGGCTACGCGCGTATCTTATAAAATCCAGCATACTTTTGTTCGTGCTTCGTGCGCGAACAAAAGTACGCGATTGCGCAAGTATTTAAAATCTGCCCCTTAGTAACAAGAGTATCTTTGGCATTATATATTATGGTAGAAGGAGTGCAGACCTTATATACATACATAATAATCAAGTAAAAAGAAATTTTAGAAAAAAGTTAGAGCTTCATTTATTAAGCATTTTCCCCATAAACTAAGAATCGGAGAAAAACCTTAGTAAATCAGGCCCTTAAAATGGTAAGATTAAAGTCAAAATATCAAAACATCAAATGGCAGGAGAAGCAGGCAGGTCCAGCCACCACCACTAGTGCCAGACACATCCTGCTTCAGCTTGACATGCTCCAACCACTACCACTGGGAGCAGAATCATCCTGCTTCTGCCTGCCGTGCCCAAACACCACCACTGGGGTCTACATGCTTTGACATCATCTGCCTAACACTGGGGTCTATTTGCACTGACTCCATCTGCCTGATTTACCTCTGTGGTGATTTGGTGTTAGTTCCTGCATTGAAAAGGGACTGTGGCTTTTAAAAAGGCAGCAATTGTAACCATGTCTGAGAATAACAGAGCAGTGAAAATGGTGTTCACAGTTGTTAAGGACTACATCCCCCAGAGTTCCTTGCTCACTGGCTTTAGCTGATTGAGAGCAGGCAAGAATGAGCATTGGGTGTATATTTCTAAGCTTGAAATGGCAATGAAGTGGCCCAGGCCTCCCCTCCCCCTTTTTTGTTATCTTTTATAGCCTTTTCTCCACACCCCTAATGGGACACCAATGACTAAAATATGAAAGACGAATATTTATAAGCTCAGAACTAAGGCTGAGTTTTAATGTTTTAGATGTCTTAATTCAGCTTCTTAAGATGCCCATTTTTCCTGAACCTTTTAATATTATTCCTATTTTTTATTAATGGGAAAGGGGTTTCCTTCCTCCACTTTTCAGCGATCCAGAAGGAGGGGAAGAAAATTCCTCCTCTGCTTTTCAGCAGAGACAGGAAGGGAACAAAAACTCTTCCTCCACTTTTCAGTGGGCTGGAAGAAGGGGGAAAAAGGCATGGGTGGGACATTCTCTCTACCCTTTTATATTATTAGACATCTATATTTTAATTAGTAGTGGGAAAAGTCTCCTTCCTCCACTTTTCAGTGCTCCAGAAGGAGGGGGAAACAATTCCCTCCCCCACTTTTCAGCAGAGAGGGGAAGAGAGAAAATAAAAAAAAAGAATGAAGGAGGGGAGGTATCCCTCCTCCTCCCCCACCCTCCTCAGAGGGGGGGGGGGGGGGGGCGTGACCAAGCCGTCCAAACTTAAGTCATTAACATAAGATATACAGTTAAACATACAAATCACTTTATACTGTTACCAAATCTCTTCAAGGAAAGGGAACGGACTCTCTGCCTGAGTAACCTCAAGCTAGGTTGAGAGAACATTGCACAAATCTCATCTTTGGGTGAGTTTCCTCACTTCGAAGGTCATCAAATCTTCACAAGGGAGCACTGTTCTGTTCGTACGTCTCATTTTGAACGTTAAAATGGCCCCTAATCCCTATACTAATACCTAAACCTCACCTCGAGTTACTAGGTAGGCCTCCCATAGAGATATAAATACCTACCTAGTAGGAGGGCATTATGGTTAGTCTATCTCTCTCTCTTTCTCTCCCCCCCCCCCCCCCCCCAAGTGCAATAAAGCCCTATTGCACAGCTTAACACTAATGAACACAGCCCGCTTGGTCACAAATCATACCCCAAATTCCTCCCTTTTTTCTGATTTGCATCGCACCATGTGTTATGGTGCTTTCACAGGCGTTAAGGTGTTTTTGCATGTGTTAAAGAGGTTTAACGCATAAGACTCTTCTCATCTCTTCATTTGATACCATAATTTGCAGTTTAAATAACAATACTGATTAGATTATGGTATTACTTGATAGGAATGTACAGGAGATAAAAATTCATTTTCAGTTTGTTTTCAGGAGGTTTTTTTTTTCCATGAATTTCATTTTGTGGAACGTTTGATTCATTGTCACTCATCATACAATTAAAAAAAACAAAAAAACCTGTGGAAAAACAATAACAAGGCCTCCCATGGCCTCTTGTCCACCCAAAAAAATGTGAGGGCTGGGATCCCCCTCAGTCCCCACATACATTCATAGACCAAGGGCGCAGTAGGTCACTGCAACTTTGGCCTACTCAAGGCCAAGGATTCGGCCTGACCTGGAGGCCGAGTCCAGATGCCAGGGCTTTGGCATAGGCAAGGCCCTGGACCTAAACCTGAAGTCGGAGCCTAGGCTCAGACCCAGGCCCTGACGTCGCAACCCAACCTGGAGACCTGGTCTTGATGCCAGGGCCTAGGCCCGGACCCAGGCCCAATGCCCGGGCCTCAGCCACGAGGCCGGGTCCTGACATCTGGGCCTCAACCCAGGGTCAGGCCCAGGCCTTGAAGCCTCTTCTTCATCCTCTTCTTTCTTCAGCACTTGCAAGCCAAATGATGCCATCTTCTGGGATTGTGCTGGAATTAATTATCTATGGCACATTCACCCTAGAGGACGGTGCCATTTTGATGCATGGTGCCGGGACCTGGCCTTCAGGTCGGGTCACGGTGTTGAGCTTGGGTCCAGGCCAAGACCCCAGTGTCTGGACCCAGCCTCCAGGCTGGGTTATGGCCTTACATATTGGTCCAGGCTCCGGCCTTGGCCTAAGCCCCAGTGGCAGGACCTGGCCTTTGTCAGATACCTGACGGATAAGGTAAGTTTTTGTTGTTGTTGTTTCATTTTTAGGTATCCCATTCCTCCACAAAGACCCTGGGAACATGTTCGGGCCTAGGCCATGGCCCCTGCTTTGGACCTTGGCCTATGCCCTAGGTGAGGCCCCAGATTCGGGCCTAGATCTAGGCCCGAATCATTAGTTTAAAACAAAATGAACTAATAAGATTTTCTTCAATTGGGGTGGGAGCCCTGATTTGTTTTGGGGCACCTGAATTAAATGAATTAGCTTTGTCACATTTTACAGTTTTGCTTTAACGAATGCACATCCCTATTGCTTGATGTGTCGGTAATAGGCATACAATATAGTATTACTTTGGTTCTCTTCCTATTTGTCAGAACGAACTCAGCAAATTAGAATATGTTCTAATAAAACTGAATGGGCAAAAATTTCATCTGTTGAGCCACAGGGATCTGCCCTTTCATCAGTTCTTTTAAATATATACATGACTCCACTCTGCAAACTTTTAGCCTGTTTGGGGGTAAATTACAAACTGTATATAAACAATATACAATTTTTCATTCCTCACAGCACCAGCTGGACAGACACCATCAGCCTCGTTTCACTATGCATATATTAAGTCAATCATTGGCTTGCACATGATCATCTCAAGCTTAATATTAACAAAACTGAAATTTTGTTATTGTCTGGAATGAAATCCTCTACTAATATTCCAACATCCCAAGTCTTTCAAGGTATTTCTATTCCAATTGTACATACAGCAAGAAATCTTAGAGTCTTTCTTGACTCAAATATCTCAATGCACCTACACCAACACATTTCAAAAGTAGTTTCTTTGTCTTTCTATGAATTGAACTTAATTAAAAAATTGAAACCACTTCTTGAATACCAGGATTTTTGTCTAATTCAGCAATCCCCAATATTAAATCAGTTAGACTATTGTAATTCACTTTACCTTGAACTTCCAGCAACAAAATTATGCCCATTCCAAATGATCCTCCAGAACACTAGCTCCAGAATTTGTGACGAGAGATGTGATTTGACCGAACCTTTTGGTTTGGCCTTCATTATCGGCCCGCCGCAAGAAATTTCATTTCCCGTGGTACAGGCCAATTTTTTTTTTTTCGGCTGCCCTGAACCGAAAAAAACCCAAACACCCCAACCCTTCAAATGTATTTAATTACAACCCCCCAACCTCCCGATCCCCCCAAAACTTGCTGAAACTACTTGGTGCTCCAGCGGGGCTCCCACTCTCGGGCCGTCGGCTACCAGTAAACAAAATGGTGCTGGTGGCCCTTTGCCCTTACTGTGTGACAGGGGCTATAGGTGCCATTGGCCAGCCTCTGTCACATGGTAGGAGCTTTTTTAAGATGGTTGGTGCCATCTTAAAAAATGGCATGGGCTATCCATTGCTCCTACCATGTGACAGGGGACGCCCAATGGTAGTGATAGCCCCTGTCACACGGTAAGGACAAAGGGCCACTGGCAAAATTTTGATTAGTGGCAGCCGACGGCCCAAAGGGGAGATCGCTCCCGGGACCCCACTGGACCACCAGGCAATTTCAGTAAGTCTTTGGGGAGTCGGGCAAGTCTTGGGGGGATTGGGAGGGTGGGGGTTTGCAATGAATTAAATTTGAAGGGTTGGGGTGGATTTGGGGTTTATTTTTTTTTATGTGCCCTTCCCCCCCCCCCTCAAAAAACATTATAAGAAATCCACACAAAATCTCATGGGTTTTCTTATCATTTCGCCGCCCCCCCCCCCCCAGATACGCGACAAAATAGGAAATATCGTCTCTATTCTCTATTTTGTTGCAAATGAATGCACATCCCTATTTGTGACTGGTATATAACTCAGAGACCACATTAACCCTGTTTTGATCAATCACTGGTTACCCATTCCATATAGAATACAGTCTAAAATGTGAATCACAACCTGATTCAGAAAGATTTGTCTATTTGGCTAAATGCTGCTCTCTGCCTCTATAAGCCTGCTATTACCCTTGTGGCTGTGGTGTGGTTGGCGCCACCTAGTGAGCTCGCTCGCTAGGCTATGCTGGCAGAGAAGACTGAAGGCAGGACCAGCTGGAGCTTCACCTATACTACTCTCCTCCCCTGCAGGTTGAGCCCTTGGGTTCTGGGGGCCGGCAGGACTTGGATGGGTCCCTAGGGATATGCTGAGTGAATCCAGTCCGAGAAAGGGTTGTGGCAGGCTTCAAACAGCAGAACAGGTAACAGCCTAGAGATCAAGGCAGGCAGCAGACAGCAAAATGGGTAACAGGCCAGAGGTTGAGATAAGCAGCAAACAGAAGAAAGTCATGGGCCAGGCCAGAGTCAGGATCCAGGTAGTCAGTCTGAACAGGGCCGGTGCAAGGGGATTGGGCATCCTAGGCTCCTTCAACCTTGCGCCGCCTCCCCCCCTCCCCGGTCGCAGCCCTGACTGCCCCCCCTCAAAAAGAAAACTCACAAATCACCTAGTGGTTCAGCGGGGGGCCTGGGATCCATTTGCTGCCCCCAGGTTGTCAGCTGCCACTAATCAAAATTTGTTTTACATTTTTACTGTATTTGACTATTTATGTTTTTAAATATGAATGTTAAATATTTTAAGATAAATAAATGTCACCCTATGCCAACAAATGACCCAAGATGGCTAACATTTCAACATATGAAAGAACCCGTGTGGTGAATAATCAAACAATAGTATACCCAATCTCAAATTCACCCAAATAGACACAATGATAACAGAAAGTGTATATATGACCATCATATGAAAGATGTTGTAATCCACTTGTTTTTGGAGTAAATGTTGAGGTCTATCTTAGTTGCTAGACAAAAGGCACCACCTATAAATAATTTTTTGTGGCTCAGTACCAAACAATCCAAAGGATATAACAATTGCTTTATGGAGCAATTGGTTCAGGAACCGACGAGAGAGGGAACAATTTTAGATCTAATTCTCAGTGGAGCACAGGACTTGGTGAGAAAGGTAATGGTGGTGGGGCCGCTTGGCAATAGGGATCATAATATGATCAAATTTGATTTAATGACTGGAAAAGGAACAGTGTGCTAATCCAAGGCTCTCGTGCTAAACTTTCAAAAGGGAAACTTTGATAAAATGAGAAAAATTGTTAGAAAAAAACAGAAAGGAGCAGCTACAAAAGTAAAAAATGTCCAAGAGGCATGGTCATTGTTAAAAAAAGACCATTCTAGAAGCACAGTCTAGATGTATTCCACACATTAAGAAAGGTGGAAAGAAGGCAAAACGATTACCAGCATGGTTAAAAGGGGAGGTGAAAGAAGCTATTTGAGCCAAAAGATCTTCATTCAAAAATTGGAAGAAGGATCCAACAGAAGAAAACAGGATAAAGCATAAATGTTGGCAAGTTAAATGTAAGACATTGATAAGACAGGCTAAGAGAGAATTTGAAAAGAAGTTGGCTGTAGAGGCAAAAACTCACAGTAAAAGGTTTTTTATATATATCAGAAGCAGGAAGCCTTTGAGGGAGTCAGTTGGACTGTTAGATGATCGAGGGGTTAAAGGGGCACTTAGAGAAGATAAGGCCATGGCAGAAAGATAAAATGATTTCTTTGCTTCGGTGTTTACTGTAGAGGATGTTGGGGAGGTACCCGTACCGGAGAAGGTTTTCATGGGTAATGATTCAGATGGACTGAATCAAATCAGAGTGAATCTAGAAGATATGGTAGGCCTGATTGACAAACTGAAGAGTAGTAAATCACCTGGAGCAGATGGTATACACCCCAGAGTTCTGAAGGAACTAAAAAATGAAATTTCAGACCTATTAGTAAAAATTTTTAACCTATCATTAAAATCAACCATTGTACCTGAAGACTGGAGGATAGCAAATGTAACCCCAATATTTAAAAAGGGCTCCAGGTGCGATCTGGGAAACTACAGACTGGTTAGCCTGACTTCAGTGCCAGGAAAAATAGTGGAAAGTGTTCTAAACATCAAAATCACAGAACATAGGGGGGGCGCTCTTGCGCGGTGTACAAAATGGCCGCCTGAACGTTTTGCTCCGGGACACCTCACAAGCTCTAAAGGGATATTTCTTTGAATTTCGCACCTCTTGCTGGTAGTGGCAACTTCTTTTAGCGTCTCATTATGTCTAGCGCTAAAACCGGGAAAATTGAAGCCGCTTTCGCCTCGGCGTCCGGCACAAAACGACCTAAACCAGATCCTCCTACGCCGGACAAGGCCGCGACTACCAAGCCTATGGCCTCTGCCGACCTCGTTCTCTCTGAACTCAAATTGATGAAGGATATGCTGCAGACTAATGTGGACAACACGATCGCAATCAGAACCGATTTACAGGTTCTGTCTGCTAGGTTTGATCAACTTTCTCACCGGCTTGACGACACCGAATCTCAATTGTCGTTCCTTCTCCTCGCTACTGCGTCACTACCAACCTTAGAAAAGAACTTAGAACTTTTGCGCAGAGATTTTGAAGATCTATCAAATCGCAACCGGCGCAACAATGTTCGCCTATTAGGTATACCTGAAGGCGCAGAAGGTAATGACATTTTTGAATTTATTACTCACTTGATTGCGGACAAACTCCAGATCACCTTCTCTCACCCATTGGAGATAGAGCGAGCACACAGAGTGCCCTCCCGTCCGCTTCGCTCACCCACTTACCCTCGGCCCATTATATTTAAAACACTTCGATATCCACAAGTCCTACAGATTTTCTCAGCGGCTAAATCACGATCGCCTCTTCAATACCAGGGAACCACAATTCTGTTTGTTCCTGATTTGGCTAAAACGACCGCGGCGAAACGCAAAGCATTTCTGGCGCTCAGACCTTGCCTTCACTCCCTTGGAGCTAAATTCAGGTTACTGTACCCAGCTATGATGCGGGTTACTTACCAAAACCGCACTCAACTCTTCCACAATCCGGCGGAACTTGAAGAATTTCTTCAATTCCCTACTAGCTCGACAGACATGATTACCTGAAAGTTTATCCACGCCGGCCATCTGGTTATCTTCCCGTGAACACGACTCCAACTTGCCTCTTCCCGAGAGCCGCTCAGGCGACCATGGCCCTCCTTGAGGCCCTATTTGGCTATATGGGCGGCAAACATTCCTTCACAATGTTTGCCAGCCATCTCAGACCTTCTTCCTTCTTTCACGGCATCTGCTATGCTACCAATTGGACACAGTATTTTTTCTTTTGTCCTCTCTTCTTGGTCCCACTTTTTTCTCTTTTTCCTCTGGAGCGTCTCAGGATCGTCTATCTCCCCGAATTTGCACAACAATTTTTTAGGAGTGCATGGTTCAATGGAAATTTTTCTGCCTTACCTTTTTTTCAATGGCATCCTCCATAGACTCTATCACTTTTGTCTCGCTTAATGTCAATGGGTTTACGCACCCAATCAAACGGAAGAAAATCCTAACTTATCTTCAAACGTTACATGCTGACGTCGCCCTATTACAGGAAACCCACCTAACAGCCACTGAGTCCCTTAAACTCAAACAACAGTGGGTAGGTCAGGTTTTTTACAGCCCGGCCTATAAGAAGAAGCGTGGAACTGCTGTGTTAATACACAAACGACTGGATATTATCGTTCAGAATCAAGCCATGGACATCGAAGGACGATGGAACCTCCTCCAGTTTAAACTAAGAGACAGCTCCTACACCATTCTTAATTTATATGCACCTAATGCGGACGATCCCGCCTTTTTTCATGGAGTTTTCACTAGGCTGCTTTCTCTTGACTCTTCATCGTGTATCATAGGAGGCGATTTCAACCAGCCTCTAGACCCTCTACTGGACAAAAAAACGGAGGTCCGTTATACCACCTCGAAAGCGACTCAGACTCTAAATCATCTCATGGCCCACATGGGACTTCTTGATGCATGGAGACTTCAACATCCAACGGACAAGGACTTTACTTTCTATTCTACGCCTCACATGTCCTACTCCAGAATCGACTTCTTCCTGATGTCTAGTACCCTGATTCCTTCCATTGGTGATTCACGAATCCGCTCCATCCTTGTCTCCGATCATGCAGCAGTTTCTTTTCGTCTTAAGCTCACCTCCCCCATCCCAGTGGACAGGCAATGGAGATTCAACGTGTCTCTACTCTCGGAGCCTGAATTCCTCCAGTTTCTCAATGAAAAGACAACTAATTACTTTGACACCAATTCCGGTTCTGTCTCTTCGCAAGAACTGCTGTGGGCAGCATATAAAGCAACTATACGTGGGGAAATTATAAGCTACTCAGCTCACAGACGGCGCCTTCAGTCACAACAGCTCCAAAGTCTTCAACGAACATCAGAAGAACTGGAAAAACTTCGTGACTTCTCCTACTGCTCACTCCTTACTCCAACTTCAGGAAGCAAAATACGCATACAACAAGCAATTGAGCTCTCAAGTCCAACTATGTCTCTTCCACTCTAAAGCACAATATTATGCTGAAAATAATAAAAGTGGTAGGCTCTTAGCCTCCTATCTTAAGACAAAGTCTGAACGCACGAGAGTGGTTAAAATAGTGACACCTAACGGTCATTCTGCAACTTCAGATTTAGATATTCTTCAAGCTTTCCGAGACTTTTACGCTCATCTGTACCAGTCCGAGGTTCACCCAACATCAGCTGACTTTGATTCTTTACCGATCTTCCCATACCTAAACTCACGGATGTACACCGTCAGGCGTTGGACTCTCCCTTCACTGTTACGGAAATATCAGAGGCCATCATGTCTTTACCCTTGGGGAAAGCTCCGGGACCTGACGGTTTTAGCACTGACTTCTACCATGCCTTCAAGAAAACTTTATCTCCCCACCTGTTCGATTTTTTTACCTCTTTATCCTCCTGTCACTCTGTTTCACCCGCCTTTACTGACGCTCGGATAGTGGTGATTCCAAAGCCTGGTCGTGACCCCGCCTCACCTGCTAACTACCGACCAATTTCCCTCCTTAATGTGGACTACAAAATTTTTACCAAAATCCTAGCCACTCGCCTATCCAAAATTTTAGGGACCCTCATTCATCCAGATCAATCAGGTTTCCTTAAGCATAGACTTATAGCCAATAATACTCGCATGTTTCTTCACATACAAGAATACCTTTTTCCGACTACGACTGTTGCGATCCCCCCTGCTGCTGCGCTGCAGGAGGTCTCTTACCTTCCTCCAGAGGCCGCCTTGAAGCCAGGGCCTCGCCTGCGCATCTTCCGGGACTTGTTCCAGGGCCTGAGAGGCCTAGCTGTGCCTGTGGCTTGCAGCCTCAGTGTTTGGACTTCCTGTTGGGCGACGCCCTTCCCTAGGGGCTGGCCCGCAGCTCTCTACCCTAGTTATAGGACCAGCGGTGGGCGGTCCTGGCAAGCTCCTCCCAGGGAGTTGCCTTCTACCTCCAGTATTTAAGGACTTTCTGTTCACTGTGTCTTGGCCTTGGATCTGAGCATTACAGTCGCCTGTAACCTAGCCGATCCAGGTCCTCCATGTTTGATGGCGCCTTGTCCTGTCTCTGCTTGATGTTCCTGATGTCCAGTGTCTCTGCCTTGATGTCTGTCTCTGACCCTGCCTAGATGTTTGTTCCTGTGCCTGCCAGCCGTAAGGGCTTCGGATGTGAGTTTCCCAGCATCGGAGTCCTGTTCGCCTGGGTCTTCCCTGCGCCCTCCTTCTCAGTGTGGTCCGCGACCAGCCTTCCTAGGCTGTGTAGGGCGCGTCTGGGACAGGGTGGTCCGTGACTCAGTCCCACGGGTGGGCTGAGTAGGGCGCCCTGATGGACAGTGCAATGTTCCCGTCTAGCCTTGTCTACCGTGTCTGCTTCAGCCCGTACCCTGATGTCTTCCTCTGCCAGCCGAGGGGGCTTCGGATGTGAGTATCCCAGCATCGGAGTTCCTACTCGCCTGGATCCTTCTAGTGTCTCGCTTCAGCCCTTGTCCTGATGTCTCCGTTGCTTCAGCCTGCTTCTGCCCTGTCTGATGTCGTCTGTTTAAGGACTCTGACTGCCCTCGCCTCTGTCCGGCCTGCTGCCCATTGCCGTTCCCTGCGGCGGGTCCGAAAGGGCCGGGAACAGTCGGAGGACCGTTCACTAGTCAACTTCCCTGTGTTGGCTACCATGGGCATGCAGGTCCGGCTGAGGGCCGGACTTCCTGCTTCTGTTCCTGCCTGCCTGGCTCACCATGCCTGCTCAGCTCACCTCCCACGGTGTGGCCTTGGGCTCCTCCTGGGGTCCTGCCGTGGCCCAAGGGCTCACCACCCGCCCGAGACGCCCGCGCACGCTCGTAACAACGACACCTGCCATTGCAATTTCACTAGACGCTGAGAAAGCTTTTGATCGCATTGAATGGCCTTTTCTATTTGAGACCTTGTCCAGATTTGGTTTTGGTGCTATATTCACTAACTGGATACGATTACTTTACGCTTCCCCACAGGCCTCCTTATACATTAATTCCCAGGTTTCTCCTTCCTTCCACCTTCATAGAGGCACTCGGCAGGGCTGCCCCATCTCACCCCTTTTATTTGACCTGGCTCTGGAACCACTACTTATTGCTATTCGGCACTCTCCTGTGATAACTGGAGTCACTATTGGTGATAAAGAATATAAACTCTCTGCATATGCAGACGACGTTTTACTTTTTGTCACTAATCCATTGAGCTCTCTTACTCAAATGTTTGCAATCATTGATGTATATTCTTCACTTTCTGGGTATAGGGTGAATTGGAGCAAGACTGAATTTTTGCCCTTAAATACTTTTTCTCAAACACTTGATTTTTCTTCTTTTACCATTACAAAGGCCAAGAGTGGTCTGAAGTATTTGGGCGTTCGGTTTTTTTCGGACCCACAATGTACTTTGGACAACACTGAGCAAGTCACGTTGCAACAGATTAAAGACATCACTCTTCGCTGGTCCCCCCTTCACCTTACATGGTGGGGTAGGCTGGATACCATCAAAATGGTTCTTGCTCCAAAAATCACTTTTATACTTTCGATGGTTCCGATTTTCTTCTCACATGATTTCTATAAATGTACTGATCGAATTTTATCACGATTTCTCTGGAATAATAAGACTCCTCGAATAGCTTTGGGAAAGTTGAAAGCCACCAAACTCATGGGAGGTGTAAATTTTCCAGACTTCCGCTCCTACCACTTAGCTTTTATTCTTCAGCAAAGTTATTACCTCTTAGGTTCAGAGATTCGCGACACCGATACCCCAAGTTGGCTCCCCATAGAGCGCTATTATTTTCAACCCTATTCCATTTACTCCTTCCCTACTATGCAATTTTCCACTTATCATTCTAGGAATAGAATATTGTCTGCCCTGCATACAGCCTTACATGAGTTTGATGCGTTATGTCCCAGTGGGAAATTGAATTGGTCCGCTTCAAGCTATGCTTCAATTTGGAATAACCCCATGCTTCGTATAGATGGCCATCCCATACATTGGCCTAAGTGGCAGACTAGTGGCATATGGTTTATATCCTCAGTTATTGAAAATAGCCTCATGATTCCTTTCTCCACTCTGAGATCTCGCTTCTCTCTCCCTCCCACTCAATTTTATGCCTGGCTGCAGCTCAGGGAAGCCCTAAAAAGCTTACATCTTACCCCCTCTGCTTTTACTCAACTGCCGTTTCTAGTTACCTTCTTTGATGAGGCAGGCCCTCAAGGGCATCTTGCTTCCAAATTATACAAATTGATTAAGGAATTCTCTGCTTCCTCCTTTGCTACAGCTCTTCAACAAGTATGGTCTTTTGACCTTATGTTGCAACCCTCTGATAAAGCATGGTCCTACATTTGGTCTACATCAATTCGCATCTCCCTCTCCACCAGTCTATCCCAGACTTCCTTCTTTATTCTACACAGGGCTCCCTGGACTCCCTGGAAGCTCCATAGGGCTAAACTTCTTCCCTCCCACAATTGTTGGTCCTGTAACTCGGAGAAAGCCTCTCTCAAACACATGCTCTACTCCTGCCCATTAATTGCTCACTTTTGGACGCAAGTTTGGCTTAGAATATCATCCTTACTTTCTCTGCACTTACCTCTCACTTATGCCTTGGTAATACTGAAAGGTGTTCACCCCAGTCTCGATCTGCCGCCCCCACATAGGCGATTAGTTGATTTTCTTCTCCTGGTTGCCCTCCACAATATCACCTCTAATTGGAAAAGAAGTGACTTGCTTTCCGAATCCCTGTGGTGGAATACAGTATGGCTCTATAGCAAGTATGAAAGAGCAATGGCTGTTAAGCACAATCGCCTGGCTAAATGGGACCTCATGTGGAATAGGGATGTGAATCGTGTCCTCGATCGTCTTAACGATCGATTTCGGCTGGGAGGGGGAGGGAATCGTATTGTTGCCGTTTGGGGGGGTAAAATATCGTGAAAAATCGTGAAAAATCGAAAAATCGGCACATTAAAACCCCCTAAAACCCACCCCCGACCCTTTAAATTAAATCCCCCACCCTCCCGAACCCCCCCCAAATGACTTAACCTGCGGGTCCAGCGGCGGTCCGGAACGGCAGCGGTCTGGAACGGGCTCCTGCTCCTCAATTTTGTTGTCTTCAGCCGGCGCCATTTTCCAAAATGGCGGCGAAAAATGGTGGCGGCCATAGATGAACACGATTGGACGGCAGGAGGTCCTTCCGGACCCCCGCTGGACTTTTGGCAAGTCTCGTGGGGGTCAGGAGGCCCCCCACAAGCTGGCCAAAAGTTCCTGGAGGTCCAGCGGGGGTCAGGGAGCGATTTCCCGCCGCGAATCGTTTTCGTACGGAAAATGGCGCCGGCAGGAGATCGACTGCAGGAGGTCGTTCAGCGAGGCGCCGGAACGCTCGCTGAACGACCTCCTGCAGTCGATCTCCTGCCGGCGCCATTTTCCGTACGAAAACGATTCGCGGCGGGAAATCGCTCCCTGACCCCCGCTGGACCTCCAGGAACTTTTGGCCAGCTTGTGGGGGGCCTCCTGACCCCCACGAGACTTGCCAAAAGTCCAGCGGGGGTCCGGAAGGACCTCCTGCCGTCCAATCGTGTTCGTCTATGGCCGCCGCCATTTTTCGCCGCCATTTTGGAAAATGGCACCGGCTGAAGACAACAAGATTGAGGAGCAGGAGCCCGTTCCGGACCGCTGCCGTTCCGGACCGCTGCTGGACCCGCAGGTTATTTAACTCATTTGGGGGGGGTTCGGGAGGGTGGGGGATTTAATTTAAAGGGTCGGGGGTGGGTTTTAGGGGGTTTTAGTGTGCCGGCTCACGATTCTAACGATTTATAACGATAAATCGTTAGAATCTCTATTGTATTGTGTTCCATAACGGTTTAAGACGATATTAAAATTATCGGACAATAATTTTAATCGTCCTAAAACGATTCACATCCCTAATGTGGAAACCCCTTGACAATAGCACGTCTTAATTGATGTGAAGTATTAGAACTGTCATGCACTGTTTGTATTCTTGGCGTTTCCTTGGATGCTCTTCTCATCTTTTTCTTTTCTCCTTCTCCCCTTTATCCTTCACCTCTCTTGAATTCCTTTTCTTTCTTCTTTCTTCCCTTTTTTCTCCTCTCTTCATTCTTCCTTTTCCTACTGTTCTTAACTTTTTTCTTCTCCTTTTCCCCTTCCTTTGTTGGTGTCCTATTTATAATAATGTTTATGGTTCTGCTACTTGGTATTTTGTAATTGTAGCACTATTATTGACGTTGTAAATGTTTTGGTACTGATACGTGTACTACATGTTACTTGTTTCTGGTTGTTTGTTTACCTTTTAATAAACCAAAAATATTACAACAAAAAAAAAAAAAATCACAGAACATATAGAAAGACATGGTTTAATGGAACCAAGTCAGCATGGCTTTACCCAGGGCAAGTCTTGCCTCACAAATCTGCTTCACTTATTTGAAGGAGTTAATAAACATGTAAATAAACCCCCATTGTAAATAAACCCCCATTCCCCTCCCTTTTCCCAGCTTACCCTCTTAGTTCCAACTTACTGCCCTGCCCCGTCCCTTCCCTCCCCCCCCCTGTTATAATATCAGTTACAATGTAAAGCCCTGTTGGCTGAATTTGCTGTTATCTGGAAACCGATGTGATGTCTCGTGCGAATGTCGGTATAGAAAAATGTTAAATAAATAAATAAATAAATAAATAAATAAATAAATAAATGTGGATAAAGGTGAACCAGTAGATGTAGTATACTTGGAATTTCAGAAGGTGTTTGACAAAGTTCCTCATGAGAGGCTTCTAGGAAAAGTAAAAAGTCATGGGATAGGTGACTTTCATGGATTGCAAACTGGCTAAAAGACAGGAAACAGAGAGTAGGATTAAATGGACAATTTTCTCAGTGGAAGGGAGTGAACAGTGGAGTGCCTCAGGGATCTGTATTGGACCCTTACTTTTCAATATATTTATAAATGATCTGGAAAGAAATACGATGAGTGAGATAATCAAATTTGCAGATGACACAAAATTGTTCAGAGTAGTTAAATCACAAGCAGATTGTGATAAATTGCAGGAAGACCTTGTGAGACTGGAAAATTGGGCATCCAAATAGGCAGATGAAATTTAATGTGGATAAGTGCAAGGTGATGCATATAGGGAAAAATAACCCATGCTATAATTACATAATGTTGGGTTCCATATTAGGTGCTACAACCCAAGATAGAGATCTAGGTGTCATAGTGGATAACACATTGAAATCGTCAGTTCAGTGTGCTGTGGCAGTCAAAAAAGCAAACAGAATGTTGGGAATTATTAGAAAGGGAATGGTGAATAAAACGGAAAATGTCATAATGCCTCTGTATCGCTCCATGATGAGACCACACCTTGAATACTGTGTACAATTCTGGTTGCCAAATCTCAAAAAAGATATAATTGCAATGGAGAAGGTACAGAGAAGGGCTACCAAAATGATAAAGGGGATGGAACAGCTTCCCTATGAGGAAAGACTAAAGAGGTTAGGACTTTTCAGCTTGGAGAAGAGGCGGCTGAGGGGGGATATGATAGAGATGTTTAAAATTATGAAAGGTCTAGAATGGGTGGATGTAAATCGGTTATTTACTCTTTCGGATAGTAGAAAGACTAGGGGGCACTCCATGAAGTTAGCATATGGCACATTTAAAACTAATCGGATAAAGTTTTTTTACTCAACGCACAATTAAACTATGGAATTTGTTGCCAGAGGATGTGGTTAGTGCAGTTAGTATAGCAGTGTTTAAAAAAGGATTGGATGAGTTCTTGGAGGAGAAGTCCATTACCTGCTATTAAGTTCACTTAGAGAATAGCCACTGCCATTAGCAATGGGAACATGGAATAGACTTAGTTTTTGGGTACTTGCCAGGTTCTTATGACCTGGATTGGCCACTGTTGGAAACAGGATGCTGGGCTTGATGGTCTGACCCAGTATGGCATTTTCTTATGTTCTTATGTTCTTATATGTGTAAATATACTATTTTTTAAGATGCCGCATCAGCAAGCCTGGTGACGTGTTCAACCATGAAATGTAGAACCGTCCGGTCTGTTAATCATCTGCGGCTCTTAACGGCTTCAAATCCTTTAAGATTGTTGAAAAGGAACGGTATAGAAATATATTTATAATATATTTATATTTATAATCCATCTGGAACGGCTCAAAAACCTGTGAACATATTAAACATGATGAATCAGGTGATTTGTCTGTCCCAACTATAAAGTATCTGTCTCTAGACCCAACAATGGGAGCAAACAATCTGTCAATATAATAAAAAACCAAAATCAGACATGAAATCAGAATTATATCATATCACTTAGCTTAGTGAAGATGGAGAGCCAACCTCCTTCTTTCAGACGTCAAGTCTCGCAAAGACTTTTCGTGGAAGCGGGACAGAGACTGTTTTGAACAGGTTCTGAAAATTAAAAAGCCCGCATATAATCGAACGTGGTGGCGTCATGACATATCGTTGTCATGGCGACCATGTAAACAGACGTGTTGATTCCAGAAAAACTTGTAATTCCAGAGCAGCATTAAGGCCAGTGGGATGCACGGTATTCAGTAAATGAGTCCAACATGGTTACTCTTCTAACAGGGTTGTCTATCTTAGACCACGTCTTAGATTATAATCATTGGTCATGTATATATTATTATATTTTCAAAAGTTTTTTTTTAATATTGCAAGTAAAAACTTAGATTGAGATGACAGTTATAGACTTCAGATGACAGTCACAATAGTCCAAAATTTCTCTCTCAATACGTCACTCGACACTGTCAGCACTGTTTCAGTGTTTTGGTGTTTAAAATAAATGCAGGTTTAAATATCAGTGATCTTGACTGCCTAGAACAGTGGTTCCCAACCCTGTCCTGGGGACCCCCCAGCCAGTTTGGTTTTCAGGATATCCACAATGAATATGCATGAGAAACATTTTGCATGCCTTGCTAGCCTTGTGCCATGTTGGGCTATCTATCTAGTCCTGTCCTTGTTCAGTCTTGTCCTTGTCCTGTACCTGTCTAGTTTGTTCAGACAAACTGAATGAAATCACTGTGAACCTGGAAGATGTAGTAGGCCAGATTGACAAACTAAAAAGTAGCAAATCACCTGGACCAGATGGTATGCATCCTAGGGTACTGAAGGAACTCAGAAATGAAATTTCTGATCTATTAGTTAAAATTTGTAACCTATCATTAAAATCATGCACTGTACCTGAAGACTAGAGGGTGGCCAATGTAACCCCAATATTTAAAAAAGGTTCCAGGGGCGATCCGGTGAGCCTGACTTCAGTGAGCCTGACTTCAGTACTGGGAAAAATAGTGGAAACTATTCTCAAGATCAAAATCGTAGAGCATATAGAAAGACTTGATTTAATGGAACACAGTCAACGCGGATTTACCCAAGGGAAGTCTTGCCTAACAAATCTGCTTCATTTTTTTGAAGGGGTTAATAAACATGTGGATAAAGGTGAACAGGAAGATGTAGTGTATTTGATTTTCAGAAGGCGTTTGACAAAGTCCCTCATGAAAGGCTTCTACGAAAACTAAAAAGTAATGGGATAGGAGGCGATGTCCTTTTGTGGATTACAAACTGGTTAAAAGATAGGAAACAGAGAGTCGGATTAAATGGTCAATTTTCTCAGTGGAAAAGGGTAAACAGTGGAGTGCCTCAGGGATCTGTACTTGGACCCGTGCTTTTCAATATATATATAAATGATCTGGAAAGGAATAAGGCGAGTGAGGTTATCAAATTTGTGGATGATACAAAATTATTCAGAGTAGTTAAATCACAAGCAGACTGTGATACATTACAGGAGGACCTTGCAAGACTGGAAGATTGGGCATCGAAATGGCAGATGAAATTTATTGTGGACAGGTGCAAGGTGTTGCATATAGGGAAAAATAACCCTTGCTATAGTTACATGATGTTAGGTTCCATATTAGGAGCTACCACCCAGGAAAAAGATCTAGGCATCATAGTGGATAATACTTTCAAATCATCGGCTCAATATGCTGCAGCAGTCAAAAAAGCAAACAGAATGTTAGGAATTATTAGGAAGGGAATGGTTAATAGAACAGAAAATGTCATAATGCCTCTATATCGCTCCATGATGAGACCACACCTTGAATACTGTGTATAATTCTTGTCGCTGCTTCTAAAAAAGATATAGTTGCGATGGAGAAGGTACAGGGAAGGGCAACCAAAACAGCTCCCCTATGAGGAAAGGCTGAAGAGGTTAGGGCTGTTCAGCTTTCAGAAGAGACGGCTGAGGGGGATATGATAGAGGTCTTTAAGATCATGAGAGGTCTTGAACGAGTAGATGTGACTCGGTTATTTACACTTTCGAATAATAGAAGGACTAGGGTGCATTCCATGAAGTTAGCAAGTAGCACATTTAAGACTAATCGGAGACAATTATTTTTCACTCAACGCACAATACAGCTCTGGAATTTGTTGCCAGAGGATGTGGTTAGTGCAGTTAGTGTAGCTGGGTACAAAAAAGGTTTGGATAAGTTGGAGGAGAAGTCCATTAACGGCTACTAATCAAGTTTACTTAGGGAATAGTCACTGTTATTAATTGAATCAGTAGCATGGGATCTTCTTAGTGTTTGGGTAATTGCCAGGTTCTTGTGGCCTGGTTTAGCCTCTTTTCGAAACAGGATGCTGGGCTTGATTGACCCTTGGTCTGACCCAGCATGGCAATTTTTTACCTGTTCTCTGTATCCAGCTCCATCCTGTACTCTGCAGCCAGTTCTGCTTCAGCCAGCCTGACCTGCCTCATCCAGCCTGCGGTCCCTTACCATCCTGATGTTTCACAGACGTCCTACTGTCTCCCAGAACCCAAGGGCTCAACCTGTGGGGAAGGGGTTGTTTAGGTAGAAGACCACCTCCTGTCCTGTCCTGCAGCCCTGTACCAACTCTATGGGGGTGCTACCTGACTCCAGCCTGCCAATTTATGACAGCAGCATTACATTGGGGGGACTAGATGGCAGTCTCTTTGTCTGTAGTAGCTATTATGCAATTGGATAATGTAGATGTAACTGCATATCTGGTTCATCACTGGAAACAATGCTTTCCACACCAGCAATTGATTGCTATTTTTAAAATAAAACATTTGTGGTCTAATGACCATAGTTAATATTTTATAGCATTAACATTGTTTTATGCTTTACAAATTTGGCCTCTACAAAGAAGTTCTTCTTTATGAAAGAGAGTTTTAAATACAGTATTTCTATAGATTATCATGTATCTTAAAAATAAGTACAAAAGCCTAGTGATGTTTTGCTAGAAGATCCTGCCAAATTTCTGCACCTGTAAAGATGAATGCCAAGTTCTCCATATAGGAGTATGATATGTTCACAGCTGCATCTTAAAATTAAAGTCCATTTCATTTACTTGACCCTGGAGCCTTGTCCAAACAAGCTCATTTGAGTTTTACCCAGATGGAGTCCATTTGCTTGTGCCTCATTCATTACAATTCCCTTAATGTGGGGCAGTCAGCCAACTGGCAAAGAAGTATAAGTTTGTAATGTGGGGATTGCATACCTTCATCATTGAAGCAGTAAATAAAGGGATGGCAGATTTACACACACAGACACACACACACACATATACACATGCCTACATCATCTTCTTGCTTAACCTACTGTATAAACGTTATTGTATTTAATTTTCTTTTAGGTGTATTTATATTTGAGAAATGTAAGTAAATAGGGAAACTAGGCATGAATGATTTAGCCAATGCCTAATAACACAGGGAATAAGACATTTGCAGAATGACAGAGAGGAAAAAAAGCAAAGGGGAAATCAAATGTATACGTCATCTTAGCATCATCACCCCTTTTACCCCTGCTTAAAAGTCTACCACCACCACCACCATTAACACTATGGCATTAATGGTATGTATACACATAAAAAATACTGTAGTTTCTTTATTATACTACATTGCCAACTCCCAATACTTTTTAGAATATCAATAAACAACAATATGTATCTGATCCAGAGTGAGATGCCCAGTTGCCCTTGTAGGCTGAATTAACATAACAACTAGCATAGTAGATGACAGTAGATAAAGATCAATTGGCTCATCCTTTTTTGCCCAGTTATACCGATATGCATTGCTACATTTATATCCCAGCTACCGGTTCTAGAGTATTTATGCATTTGTCTCTGATTATTTTTTGTAAATACCTGTAAATTTATGTATATTTTAATTTCTGTACACTAGTTTTCCCCTTTATTTGATTTGTCTACTGTTTCCTGCTCCCATTTTTTAATCTCATTTACTGTCCCCATGTTTATTAATTTCCTGTTTTCCCATGTTCTAATTTATTTATTTATTTATTTTATTTATTTAAAATCTTTTCTATACCGTCATTCAGTATATTACCGTCATAACGGTTTACATAGAGGCACATATAGTAAATTGTACATGTTTCTGTTCCTAATATTAGGGTGGTGCCTTATAATTTCGGTAACAAAGTTTCATAAAAATGCTATATGTTCAGTGTTGTTTAATATGTCCTGTGACTACAATAAAATACTTATTTAAACATTTCAATTAAGGGTGTGGTAAACGAACCATGACGTACATACATATATTGTGCTAGTGCTGTATAAAGATTATATGTGTACAGCTTTCAGCGTTTCTCTCATTCTCGCTCTCCTTGTGAAAAGGCTTCTCTAAAGAGCCATGTTTTTAAGCTCTTTTTGAAAGCCTTGAAGTCTCTCTGTAATCTTACCTCTGTGGGCATGGTGTTCCATAGAATCGGCCCAGCCAATGATAGTGCTCTTTCTCTGACTTGTGTTAGTTTTGCAGTTTTTACTGAGGGGATAGTTAGGAGGGCTTTGTTGGCAGATCTGAGGTTCCTGTGTGGGACATGGACTCGGAGAGCTGTGTTTAACCATTCCGCTTTCTCGTCGTGGATTAGCTTATGTATAGTGCAAAGGGTTTTATATTTTATCCTGTGTTCAATTGGGAGCCAGTGTAGTTCAGCCAGTGTTGGAGTGATGTGATCTCTTTTTCTTTTTCCTGTTAAAATTCGCGCGGCTGAGTTTTGTAGTATTTGGAGTGGTTTTATTGTCGTGTATGGTAATCCTAATAGTAGTGCATTACAGTAGTCAGTGCTGGCAAATATTAGCGCTTGTAGGACAGTTCGGAAGTTAGTTTGATTTAGTAGCGGTTTAAGTTTTCTGAGGACCATTAGTTTGGCATATCCTTCTTTGACTTTTAATGATATGTGTTGTTTGAGGCTGAGTTCAGTGTCTATTATTACCCCGAGGTTTCGTACTTTCTCGGCTATTTCAATTTTCTGATTGTTCTTTAGTAGTATTGGAGATTGGATGACTGTTATGTTTTTTCGTTCAAGATGGAGGAATTTGGTTTTTTCTATGTTAATGACTAGTTCCATTTGATTTAGTAGTTGTTTAATGATGTCAAGGTACATTATTGCTAAGTTTAGTGTTTTTTCCTATCAGTTCTAAGTTAACTATCAGTTCTAAGTTAACTGTAAACCGATACGATGTGCAAACGGTTATCGGTATATAAAAAATGTTAAATAAATAAATAAATAAATAAATAGTGGGATATCGCTCTTTATCCAAATTAGTATTTGTTGTCTTCTACTTTGATTCTCTAACATCTTGGTTGGATGAGCATTCATGTTCCCTTAATCCAATACAGAGCTCCCCACCCACCAACCACATGTATCACCATAACGCTTTGTAATAATATAATCAGCTTCTAAGACTAGTGAGGCTGTTGCCTCAACATCTGGCTGCTTTGGTTCTGTAGCCTTGCCACATGCTACCCAGTTACCAACAAACTGTTGGCATTGACCAAGTTGGTTTCTGGAGAGTTGTTCATAACAATTTATGACCTGCTAGGTCATGCTTCTATTTTTGGCTCCTTGTTTCTTCCTTATTACCTGTATTCTTTGAACACTCTTTTTTATGAAAAGATACACATTTTTGACATTTACTGGTACCAGAAAGATGAGATCACTCTGGAAGGATTATCCAGGAAAAGAGAAATCTTTATAAAGATCATAATCTGCATTCACAAATAATCTTTAATTCCAAAGTCAGTGATGACCTCTGTTTCTGTAAATAATTGTTTATGCCATTATTACTCTACTAAATTTGCTGCAGATAATACGATCCATATTGCAAGTGCTGTGACCAATGGAAAAAGAATGTTTGTTTCATTTTTACCAGGTGAGAGCTGATTGCCAGCTTCAGAAAATTGTCTTTCTTTCTTCCCTATGATTATCTACCTTCATTTTATATTCCTATTGCCATAATAATAAATAAGGCAACGAAGGGAATAGCCCTGCCAGGGATCCATCTGGTTTCTTTCTAAGCAGTTCTAGCAATCATAAAGATCCTTTTAGGTTTGGGCTGTTGCTATAGTGTTATAAATGACATCAAATTTAAATCAAGTGACATACTCTTATTAATACCAATGGTCCCTTCATGTACTCAACTCTTCATGAGTTTATAAAGCTGAATGGTGCCATAATATGTATTATTAGCATGGCAGTTATCAGATCATCCACGCTGGAAAACACATTCATAATATACTGCTTTGTGCCACAATGCAACTTGAACATTTTTGAAAGAGACAACTATTTATTGTAAGCCAGCAATAAAATGACATGAAGAACATAACAGAAATAAAAAAGGCTAGGTCTCAGATTACAAGAATGACAATGCTTAAAGTAAATATTTCTTATGAGTTTGAATGCAGCTAAAATTTCTCTTTGAATGCTGTTATTTCCTCGTTCACAAAGCAACAGATATAATCAGTGTGACAGCTGCTTTATCCCAGAAGCTGAATGCACACGGTAGTACTACTTGATTTGTCCAGTTTGCATGGAATGTTTTAGACTAGAAATGATAGGGTGCAGTTGAATACACAACAAAGTTTCTGAAGTCAGGTATTTTCGGTTGCAGAGTATTAACCTTTATACCCAAACTGAGTTGTCCTTTACATAAGAGGAAAATTATGTCAAAATAACAGTCATTGCCATGATTATAGCTTTCTGATAAAGCAATACTAACACCAATAAACAGTGCAGATTGGTTATGAATAGGCAGACCTTCTCTGGGAAGAAAAATTATAGAGGATGTCTCTTGACAAAATGAAAGTCTATTGGACTGTTCTGGGGCTTGCTAGGAATGACAGATACTGTAGAAGCAATGTTCTCAGCTCATGGGGGGGGGGGTAGTCCAAACTATTGCTCAACAGTGACACCTAACAGGTGATTCAGCAAAGCCCATTAGGCCTTAACAGGCTGCCTAAACCTGTTTAATGGAATGCTAAACCATAGCATCTAGGTAAATGCTAATGAGAAAAATGATATTCAAATGGATGCATGATTAAACCATGTGCTATTCAGGAACCACATGCTAACACCAGAGGGCATCCTAGTTTTCAATATAAGGGTCAGGGTGGTGGAGAAAGAAATAGCCCAGTTAGCACTATAAGAGGCTAGCACAGTGGGGATCGGAGATGGACCACTTTCTGATTGCAGGCAATTTGATGAATTCTTCTTCAGGTCGGTTCTGAAGGGATATGTCTCTGGTACTGTTTTCAGTTGGTATTAATCTCTATACTGAATAACAGGTTGTGTCCTTATTAATCCACAAAGTTGGGATCAGTGTGCATTCCTTGTGTCATGGTCTGGGAAGGGAGTAGATGCAGTTGCTGGGGTTGGTCATAGCTGCCTATGTTAATTTACAGTAATTAAGATGCAAAACAGTTAATCTGCTTACAACAGAAAAAAGTATCAATATTTAATAATAGTTTTTTTTTAAATTATATTTTGACTATGAAGTTGCAATTTCTATGTAATTGCCAGGTTCTTGTGGCCTGGTTTTGGCCTCTGTTGGAAACAGGATGCTGGGCTTGATGGACCCTTGGTCTGACCCAGCATGGCAATTTCTTATGTTCTTATGTTCTTATGTTCTTACATTTTCAAAATGAGAAGGATGAGTGATTATAGAAAAAAAAATATGGTTTAGCATTATGAGATAATAATGATCCTACACATCCTGTTAGTGTATGTATACAGTAGGTTTCTATTATCTCTATAATTTTTCATATAATCCCTATAATTTTTCACACCTATTCAAAATACAGCAGATCAGAGAGGCGGAGGTATATTTTAAGCAGTAAAAGAGTTAATTGAAAAGTAGGTAAACATGATTTCAGCTTAAAGTGCAAATATGATAAGATCATGAAAAAAAGCCATATCAATCCAAGATGGTATTTATAGAACATCAACATTTATCAGACCTTATCAAATCAACAAAGATCACTTCATTTAAACAGACAGGCATGGAGCGTGACTGACAAACAGCAGCACATCCTGTCTTCTGCTGCCAGCACCACAAGCCAATCTCATGCTTCTACAGTAATTTAAGACAGCTCTTAAAACAATAAATTTCGGTGGCAAGGTTTTTAATGTCTAAAATTTAAATCTGCCAACTGCTCAAAAATTAGCTCAGGAACTTGTTGGAACAAATTACATGCAATATCAGTCCAAAAACAGTGAATTATAATTTTTGTATTTTACCTTTTTCTGCCAAATTACATAGATAAGCAGTCTGTATATTTAATATTAGTCAGACAGCAAAAGCTCATAGCATATGGGCTCCTTTTAAAGTATCCTGCAGGAGCCTACAGACAGGTGAATCAAACCTGACCCAGATAAAAATGCCAGTTTGGATTAGGACAGATTGTTTTCAATTTTGGTCCAGTTCTTCAATCTGGATCTAACCCAGCATGCATCACAAGATACATTGTTTTAGGCAAGCTCACACATGCTCATTTCACTTGATGCAGTATTTTTTATATTTTTGCTTTTCAGTGCAAGTCAATTTGAATCTTCAAGCCAAACCTGCTTAAAGTTATACACCTTATCAGGTAGAGTTGTATGGAAAAATCTTTCATAATCTAAATAACTCATACCATGAAACCCACCACTTATGAAAGTAATCATACAGCTTGTGAATCAGGCCAAAATGTAGCAACTGGAATCAAATTAGAATTGGGTTTTAGCAAGCAAAATCAAATTGATTAATTTTAATAGCATTGGCACAGAAGAAACTGTGACTATGATAACCTTGGTCACAACTAACCTTCTCCTTCCCCTACTTGGTTGGTGGTTGGCTTTAAAATGGAGCTAGCTTCTCATGCGTACACCACACAGCATGGTTTTTGACATGATTGTAACATAAGCTGTCACTACAAGAAACTGATTTGTGCAGTCTTTATAAACAGATTCTATGGGGTAGATTTACTAAGCTGGGATAAAAGTATAATGCATGAAAAACAGTGTTTATTGCATATAAAATGCTGTTTATTGGGCGATATACCCATATTGTGGTGATATTATGCAAATTTTAACCCCCAAATCTTTCCTATTGAAATTAGCTGCTTTACATGCAATTGCATGCATAATTTTTCAAATGTATGCAAAGCAGCTAATGCTAATAAAATAACACAGAGTGCCAAACATAAGAGAAGCCATGTTATTTTAATGAAAATTGAGTAGTAGATATTTTCCCACAGAGCATTGGGATGCTAATGTACATCCCGATGCTCCTGCACTAATATCTAAAGGGCTGTGAGGCCTGAAAAACACCCCTTCCCACTGAAACAAACTCCCCCAGGTGTCTGGATAGAATCTTGCCCAGACCCTTGTCACCCCTAGAGGAAGCCTAGTAGGGGAAAAAGTATTTAAAAGATTCTAAAGTCGCATAGTGGTATTCCACTCTGTGCCCAAACCCTTCCCTTTGAAGATGAAAAACTTCTCTGGTTCAAATACCCCCCGCCCTGTCTTCTCCCACCTCAAAGCATCTTACCCCCAGCTGCCCCATACAATAGAAAAAGTCCCTGGTTTCCCCTCACCCCCTTACCCTCCTTACCTCAAAGGAACTACCTGGATTCTAGTGGCCCTACCAATGAAATCGCCTCCCATACCCTTGAAGAAATCCCTGGTGTCTAGTGAGGCCTGAAGTACCCCCTAGCTTCGAGCCATTAGACATAGACACCATCTTTGAAAATGGCACCAAACAGCCTTTGACACTATCATGTACAGGGGCAAAGGCTATTTGGTGCCATTTTCAAAGATGGTGTCATCCGGCATGGAGCTAGGGGAGCACTCTGAGGGATTTTTTTTAAAGTTGTGAGGAGAAGGCCTGGTAGGGTCCTGAGGGATCCTACTAGTCACCAGGGATTTCTTCTATTGTATGGGGGCGAGGGGTCGGGGGCAGGGGGTAGAATGCTTTGGGAGGAGAGAACTCACAGGGGAATTGAACTGAAGCTGTTGTTTTTTTTCAAAGAGGAGGGGATTGGGCAGGGGGGGCATCACCTTGCAATTTTATAGTGAATTTTTAAAACTTTATTAAAGCTGCGCCACCTTGAAAAGTGGTGAGGGTGGAGATCTAGTCAGACCCCTTGGAGAAGTTTTACACTTTGAGGGAAGATTATTTTGGGGCTGCATGGCCCTTTAATACAATCTCAAAGAGACCATCATATATCTCAGGTGGTTTATCAATTCCGAATATAACACACCCGATATTAGGCTTGAAGGTTTTTAATCATCAGTCACTTATTTGAGATGTGCTTTTGTTATTTTACAAAATGAATGGAATTTCAGCTCTGCGACTTAACTAGCAGCTGTATAAATGAACAGAAAAGTTTAGAAATGTAGGCGGGAAGATCGTGTGCAAAACAGCACTTTGTGCACATTCAGTAGCCTATCCCAGAATGCCCTGTAACCACCCAATTTCCCCTGGTAACATTTCTGTGTGGAACTGTATGAACATACTCGTTTAATTTCCAAAAGGGACGGCAACTTTCAACGGGTGCCCATACACACATGTATGTGGGCGCGTGGCCAGATATGTGGCAATTTTAAATCCTGTGTGCAAATACACATGCATGTTATAAAATATCCCTGGCACGTGAATGGGTTCTCCTAATTTTAAGCTCATCCAAGCACAGTCACATAACGTCGGGTTTGAGCCGCTTAAGAAAAGGAATTTTATGACAAGCTTGTGTCCATGTCATGACCAGTTTCACCAGTTTGTCCACCACTTTGCCCAGTCTACATGCTAAACCCCCATGGTTCTTTTGCCTCCACTCCCCCCAATTAAACCAGATCCCTAAAACACCTCAGAGAGCCCTGGAAATAGTTTTCTTCCGTAGTAGAAGTAAATTTGCGCTCAATTGCACGTGCCCGGGCACATAGGTATTGTGCACACATCTCTTGGCCCCACCACAGAGCACCCATGCCATGCACACATAACACCCCTTTTCTACCCGATGCACATCGTGACTTGTGTATGCATGTGGGTGGCTTATAAAATTGGGTGGACATTCACATGTGCTTTATGCATTCATATTTCATGATTTTGGTGCACTCTCAGCTTTTAAAATTCATCTTATAGTATATGTTAGAGATGTGAATCGTGTCCTCGATCGTCTTAATGATCGATTTCGGCTGGGAGGGGAAGGGAATCGTATTGTTGCCATTTGGGTGTTTAAAGTATCGTGAAAATTGTGAGCCGGCACACTAAAACCCCCTAAAACCCACCCCCGACCTTTTAAATTAAATCCCCCACCCTCCCGAACCCCCCCCCCAAACGCCTTAAATTACCTGGGGGTCTGGAACGGCAGCGGTCCGGAACGGCCTCCTGCAATTGAATCGTGTTGTCTTCAGCCGGCGCCATTTTTCAAAATGGCGGCGCAAAATGGCGGCAGCCATAGACCAACACGATTTGACTGCAGGAGGTCGTTCCGGACCCCCGCTGGACTTTTGGCAAGTCTTGTGGGGGTCAGGAGGCCCCCCCAAGCTGGCCAAAAGTCCCTGGGGGTCCAGCGGGGGTCCGGAAAACGATCTCCTGCCGCGAATCGTTTTCCGTACGGAAAATGGCGCCGGCAGGAGATCGACTGCAGGAGGTCATTCAGCGGGGGTCCGGAACACCCGCTGAATGACCTCCTGCAGTCGATCTCCTGCCGGCGCCATTTTCCGTACGGAAAACGATTCGCGGCAGGAGATCGTTTTCTGGACCCCCGCTGGACCCCCAGGGACTTTTGGCCAGCTTGGGGGGGCCTCCTGACCCCCACAAGACTTGCCAAAAGTCCAGCGGGGGTCCGGAACGACCTCCTGCAGTCGAATCGTGTTGGTCTATGGCCGCCGCCATTTTGAAAAATGGTGCCGGCTGAAGACAACACGATTCAATTGCAGGAGGCCGTTCCGGACCGCTGCCGTTCCGGACCGCTGCTGGACCCCCAGGTAATTTAAGGCATTTGGGGGGGGGGGGTTCGGGAGGGTGGGGGATTTAATTTAAAGGGTCGGGGGTGGGTTTTAGGGGGTTTTAGTGTGCCGGTTTTCCTGCCCTCCCCCTTCCCCCGATTTACGATTTTTTGACGATAAATCGGGGGAATTGGTATTGTATCGTGGCCCTAACGATTTTTGACGATTTAAAATATATCGGACGATATTTTAAATCGTCAAAAAACGATTCACATCCCTAGTATATGTGCGTATGTACACAAACAAAATGTATCCACACAAAAAAAGGACATCAGTGAAGGAATTCTGGTGATAGGACTCTATCTTTACCCGGTGAACGTGCATATTCTGGGCTGTCTGGAGAAAGATGTACGAGTATGGTTGTAAAAATCACAGCCCTAAAGCTTTACCAAGATAAAGCTATGTCTAACTTTATCCTAGTATAATCAGCAAGAGACTGGTGTGCTTAAGTCCCACTCAATTTTCAGGAAGTCAGAAATCTAACTTTGCCCTAATAACTTTACTGTTTGCTGGCTCTCTAAATATTGATCTCTTAAGTTTACATATGTAACAGATAATTGCAGATACGACTATTGAAAAAAGTAATTAAACACCTTTACTTACTTGGTTGTGGGTTTTGATGGAAACACCCAAGGATAAAAATCTTAGCTAATTCATTATTTCTTTGAAAACAGAATCCATGTCTGCATCTGTTCACTGCAACAGTTACTTTGCACATTAATAGGTGAATTCTAAAAGCCCAGAGCACACCAAAACCAGGAGATATGCACACAAGTTGGGCCTGTGATCGCCACGTGAATTTAAAAGGCACCCATATATGTTACGAGCGCGCGCGGGCGCGGTCGTCTCGGGCGGGTGGTGAGCCCTTGGGCCACGGCAGGACCCCAGGAGGAGCCCAAGGCCACACCGTGGGAGGTGAGCTGAGCAGGCATGGTGAGCCAGGCAGGCAGGAACAGAAGCAGGAAGTCCGGCCCTCAGCCGGACCTGCATGCCCATGGTAGCCAACACGGGGAAGTTGACTAGTGAACGGTCCTCCGACTGTTCCCGGCCCTTTCGGACCTGCCGCAGGGAACGGCAATGGGCAGCAGGCCGGACAGAGGCGAGGGCAGACAGAGTCCTTAGCAGAAGACATCAGACGGGGCAGAAGCAAGACAGAGACATCAGGTCAAGGGCTGAAGCGAGACACAGGAAAGGCCCAGGCGAGCAGGAACTCCGATGCTGGGATACTCACATCCGAAGCCCCCTCGGCTGGCAGAAGCTCAAGAGCCCGTGGGACGAATCCCTCCTGTTGGCCACTCCAGGGCCCAACAGGACAGAAGGCTCAGGAACCAGGTCAAGGCAGAGACAGGTAGACAACCGGACAAGGGCTGAAGCAGACACTGAAGACAAGGCTGGACGGGAACATTGCACTGTCCATCAGGGCGCCCTACTCAGCCCACCCGTGGGACTGAGTCGCAGACCACCCTGTCCCAGACGCGCCCTACACAGCCTAGGAAGGCTGGTCGCGGACCACGCTGAGAAGGAGGGCGCGGGGAAGACCCAGGCGAAAAGGAACTCCGATGCTGGGATACTCACATCCGAAGTCCTTACGGCTGGCAGGCACAGGAACAGACATCAGGCAAAGACACTGGACAAGGAACCATGGAAGACCTGGATCAGCACGGTTACAGCCAACTGTAAGGCCTGATCGAAGGCCGAAGACAAGCAGGAGTCGGAGTCACGGACCGGAGTCAAGGCAGGCTGAAGACAAGCAGGAGTCAGAGTCACGGACCGGAGTCAAGGCAGGCTGAAGACAAGCAGGAGTCAGAGTCACGGACCGGAGTCAAGGCAGGCTGAAGACAAGCAGGAGTCAGAGTCACAGACCGGAGTCAAGGCAGGCTGAAGACAAGCAGGAGTCGGAGTCACGGACCGGAGTCAAGGCAGGCTGACAACAAGCAGGAGTCGGAGCCACGGAGGACCTGGATCGGCAGGGTTACAGACTACTGTAGAGCCCGATCCGAAGGCCGAAGACAAGCAGGAGTCAGAGTCACAGACCGGAGTCAAGGCAGGCTGAAGACAAGCAGGAGACGGAGTCACGGACCGGAGTCAAGGCAGGCTGACGACAAGCAGGAGTCATAGTCACGGAGGACCTGGATCGGGAGAGGCCACAGGCAACTGTGTAACCCAATCCGAAGGCAAAGACACAGTGAACAGAAAGTCCTTAAATACTGGAGGTAGAGGGCAACTCCCTGGGAGGAGCTTGCCAGGACCGCCCACCGCTGGTCCTATAACTAGGGTAGAGAGCTGCGGGCCAGCCCCTAGGGAAGGGCGTCGCCCAACAGGAAGTCCAAACGCTGAGGCATGCAAGCCACAGGCACAGCTAGGCCTCTCAGGCCCTGGAGCAAGTCCTGGATGATGCGCAGGCGAGGCCCAGGCTTCAGAGCGGCCTCTGGAGGAAGGTAAGAGACCTCCTGCAGCGCAGCAGCAGGGGGGATCGCAACAATATATGCGCATATCATTTTAATGTTCTGTTCCTTTATATTATAACTATTTATCTATTTGTTCTTATTTTTATACTTATATTGTTTTTTACGAATTTTTTTACTTATTGTGTTTTTTATGAATTTAATGAATTAATTATATATATCAGCAGGTTGTATTTAACTACAGGTATTTATCTTCCTGTACCCCAGTTATTTGTAACCCTTGTTCTATGTAATGCTCTCATGCGACAATAGTTTCATTGTAAACCAATGTGATCTGTATTTTTTACACGAATGTCGGTATATAAAAGTCCAAAACAAATAAATAAATAAATAAATAAATAAATAAATAAATATCTCCCATTACAAGCCCAGAAAAATTTTTTCTCAAAAAAGAGGCAGGGCATGGTCTGGGAGGATCATGGGCGTTTCTGGATTTCTCAATGAAAGTAGATCGTAAATACTTACATGCACAAGTGCACGCCAGGGTCTCCTGCCATATATCTTTATTTCTGATATGGATGGTGTGTAAGTCAAAAAACCAAAAATAATTAAAGAAGTGAGTGGGGGTTTTAAAGGTTGGGGTTAACAGGGTAAAGGGAGGCTATTTAACTAGGAAAGTTAGGAAGTCCTATCCCTTACCTGGGCAAACTGGGAATGAACTGGGCAAACTGATAATTGCATCGGCATGCTTATCTACTAAAATCCCCCCATTTAAGTGGTAAAAGCGGCAATTGCATGCATAAGTGTGCCCCTTCTTAAAATTGCACACATTCAACCTGTTTTATTCCATGCTCATATGCACGCACGTATGTTACAAAATGGTTGTGTCTCTTGTTGCGAGTCGGCAAATGTGCGCAAATGTGCGCCCATGCACCTGTTTAAAAGTTACAATCTAAGAGCAAAGTGTTTAGATTGCTGGCATCTCTATTACAAATGTATTTTTCCTTAAAGATATTCTTTGCATGTCAGAGTTTTCTTTAAGAATAATTTACTTGGTACTGTGTAGTAGGGATGTGAATCGTGTGCCCGATCATCTTAACGATCAAATTCGTCTGGCAGGAGAAGAAAATCGTGATTGGCACAATTTTTTTAGTAAAAAAATATTTTTCCGATTACCGTGCGCACTAACGGGAGTTAGTGCGCACTAACACGGAAGTTAGCGCGCACTAACAGAAAATGATACAATTTGACACTTTTCAGGTCAGTTAAGGTCAGTTTAGGAATGAATATGTATTCCTATTGGCTGCCCTCTTATTTATTGATGTTACCAAGGTTCCCATTGACGTGATGGTTTAATATATGGGGGATGGGAAATGGAAACGGTTGGTAGCTTGACAAAAAAAGTAATGTGATCAGTCAATGTGACTAGAACTTGTTTGTTTATTATTTTTGTTACCAGGCACTGGCACGTGAAATGCTAGTGCATGTTTTGAATTTGCCAATCACTGTGCATTTTAGAAAGGTGGTCCTGGAATTATTATACACACTTCGAATATATGTATATGGTAATTGTTGGTAAGTGTATTTTTGAAGTGGCCAGTACATTTACTTTCCCTCCTACTTTTACTCACCAGCTAAGCTTTATAAGAAGGGCTTCTCTGCTTGTGTGTTGCTTTTGTTTGGTGTGAGGAGAGGAGAAACATCAGCTCTTTATTCAATCTACTAGATCTATTATATCAACCTACTCAATTTTTTATTGATTTATTATATCAGTGAGTTAACCTGGGAGTGTTGTGATCTTCCTGCATGCAGTGTCCTATCTCTGATACCGGGGGTGTTGTGATCTTCCTGCACGAGTGTCCTATCCCTGATACCGGGCGTGTTGTGATCTTCCTGCACGCAGTGTCCTATCCCTGATACCGGGTGTGTTGTGATCTTCCTGCACGCAGTGCCCTATCCCTGATACCGGGAGTGTTGTGATCTTCCTCTCTGCACTGCCCTGTGCAGGATCTCAAGAGCTGTAATCACCTTGCAGTGCCCTATCCCTGATACCGGGTGTGTTGTGATCCTCCTGCACACAGTGCCCTATCCCTGATACCAGTATCCCTGATACCGTGGCTGTCAGCGGGCTCGAGAACCGACGCCGGCAAAATTGAGCGTTGGCTGTCAAACCCGCTGACAGCCGCCACTCTGGGCAAAAAGGAGGTGCTAAGGATGCGCTAGTGTCCCTAGAGCCTCCTTTTGCCTGTTTCTGTGTGCACGCCGGGAGAGCGGGTGTTTGCCTGCTATCCCGCGGACTTTACTGAATCGTCCTGACTGTGAGGATTTGAAGCGCTGAAGGCCTCTTCAGTAATTGGATGGAACAAAAAAGCCGTTGCATTTTCAGCTTCCAATCCATCAGTAGGAAGGCTCTGGTTTGGATGGTGTCCAGATGCACTCCTATGAATTGAAGAGATTGGGTCGGGACTAAAATGGACTTTTGATATTTGCCCTGAAGCAGAGGAAGGAACGCTTGTAAGGCCAGAAATACTGCTCTGGTCTCCAGACGGTTGATGGACCACTGAGACTCTTGTGGAGACCACTGCCCCTGCACCAAACTCAGTAGACATAGCGCTCCCCAGCCAGAGAGGCTGGCATCCGTAGTCTCCACTGTCCATTCGGGCATTACCAATGAAACTCCCCATTCCAAATTCTCCGAGAAGAGCCACCACTCGAGACTGGTAACCGGGATAGGGCACTGCATACAGGAAGATCACAGCACCACCGGTATTAGGTATATGGCACTGCGTGCAGGAAGATCACAACACTCCCGGTATCAGGGATAGGGCACTGCATGCAGGAAGATCACAACACCTCCGGTATCAGGGATAGGGCACTGCATGCAAGAAGATCACAACACTCCCGGTATTAGGTATAGGGCACTGCAAGGTAGAAGATCACAACACCCCCCGTTATCAGGGATATGGCACTGCATGCAGGAAGATCACAACACTCCCGGTATCAGGAATAGGGCACTGCGTACAGGAAGATCACAACACCTCCGGTATCAGGGATAGGGCACTGTGTGCAGGAAGATCACAACACCACCGGTAACCGGGATAGGGCACTGTGTGCAGGAAGATCACAACACTCCCAGTATTAGGGATAGGGCACTGCATGCAGGAAGATCACAACACTCCTGGTATCAGGGATAGGGCACTGCATGCAGGAAGATCACAGCACCCCCGGTAACCGGGATAGGGCACTATGTGCAGGAAGATCACAACACTCCCGGTATTAGGGATAGGACACTGTGTGCAGGAAGATCACAACACTCCCGGTATCAGGGCTAGGGCACTGCATGCAGGAAGATCACAACACTCCCAGGTTAATTCACTGATATAATAAATCAATAAAAAATTGAGTAGGTTGATATAATAGATTAGTAGATTGAATAAAGAGCTGATGTTTCTCCTCTCCTCACACCAAACAAAAGCAACACACAAGCAGAGAAGCCCTTCTTATAAAGCTTAGCTGGTGAGGAAAAGTAGGAGAGAAAGTAAACATACTGGCCACTTCAAAAATACAACAATTACCATATACATATATTCGAAGTGTGTATAATAGTTCCAGGACCACCTTTCTAAAATGCACAAGGATTGGCAAATTCAAAACATGCACTAGCATTTCACGTGCCAGTGCCTGGTAACAAAAATAATAAACAAACAAGTTCTAATCACATTGACTAATCACATTACTTTTTTTGTCAAGCTACCAACCGTTTCCATTTCCCATCCACCATATATTAAACCATCTCGTCAGTGGGAACCTTGGCAACATCAATAAATAAGAGGGCAGCCAATAGGAATACATATTCATAACAATGGATAGTGCGCACTAACTCCAGTTAGCGCACTAACTGCGATTTAGTGCGCACTAAAAAAAAACAAACAATTTTTCACTATAAATCGGGGGAATTTCTATTGTATCGCACTCTTTACCGATTAATGACGATTTAAAAATTATCGGACGATATTTTAAATCGTTAAAAAACGATTCACATCCCTACTGTGTAGCATCTTCTATTATGCAAGAAATCAGTTGTGCAATGCCCATAATGATCCAATCCCAGGGGAGCAGAAGGAGCACAAGGAGAGGGCAAGGAAATCAAAGAATGGAAGACACCAAATAGGAAACGCTCCAAAAGCGAGAACAGTGAGATGCAGCTAAAAAGAACAAAACATGAATATAACCACAAAGCTTCAGCTTTAATAGGAAATACTCCAAAAGCAAGAACAGTGAGACGCAGCTAAAAAGAACAAAACATGGAGACAACCACTAAGCTTCGAGAACAGTGAGATGCAGCTAAAAAGAACAAAACATGGAGACATCCACAAAGCTTCAGCTTTCTGGATTATTTTGAAAGCAACATTTGTATATGGACTGGGACAGAGGTATTCTGAGTGTTTGTGTAAGCAGTAAGTTGTTTGTGATTGTTTCTGACCCAGGAAGCATAAATGTGTGTGAAATGGAGGAGAGACCCTTGCAAGACAAGTATATACTGTATGTGCCAATAACTCAAATATTTTCACATCTGTTCATAGAACCCTAATTCTACTGTCATTTATGTGTAATCAGCAAAATCCACTGCCTAACTTCTATTGAAATCTAGTATGGAAAAACAGGATAAGAAAGTATATCATGACAACTGAAGCAGGAATATCACAGGCCAACTTGAATGCTTCAACAATGTATAACAACATTTTAAAGACTGGAATATAATTTCTGAACAGCAATATTTAGAAATTTAAGTATGGAAGTTTTTAGAGCTAGCTAAACATTATATTTAATTCTTCCAGTATATTTGTTGGGAGGGTTATTTTCAGCAGCACACAGAGTTTAGTTTGCATTTTGAAAGCAGATATGTCTGTATGCCTGCTTTGAAAATTTGCTGGTACTTCAGATATGCATGTGGATAGAAGCAGGGCGAGTTACATGCATACATGTTTTCCTTGCCCTGATTCCAGCCCTTCAGAATGCCTCTCACTAGTCTGGGGAAAAGTACATGCAAAATCATGGCCCCTTGACTACTCCCCTGGTAATTTCAAAAGCAAATTTACATGCACAAACCAGAGTTTAAAATTCTTTGGAATATCAACTCCATACAATCCCTTGTATGAACTATGTTTAGATGAAAAATATGAAGATAATTATCATTTTATTTCAATTTACAAATTATAAATGTAGTTATTTTCTGCCTTTTGTGATACTTCAAAGCTAATTACATTCAGGATATTTACATTCAGGCTTTATTTTTTACTGCATTTTACTTCAGGTCAATTTTAACCAAGGCTAGGATCCAGTGCTATATGCCTTCAATTGCAACTAGCTGGGGAATTTGGCCCTGATTTTCTATCAAAGTCCCAAGTGAGTTTAGACTTCATAGTCTTACAGGCTGATACAGTACAGTGCACTCCGCCGGAGCGCACTGTTAACCCGCGTTTGGATACAGGTTTTCGACGCGTTAGCTTTACCCCTTATTCAGTAAGGGGTACTAGCAAGTCGAAAACGCACGTCCAACCCTCCCCCCCCCCAAAACTAATAGCACCCGCAACATGCAAATGCATGTTGATGGCCCTATTAGTCATTCCCACGCGATACAGAAAGCAAAATGTGCAGCAAAGCAAAGCCGCACATTTTACTATCATAAATAGCACCTACCCAAAGGTAGGCCTTAATTTCTGCCAGCACCGGGAAAGTGCACAGAAAAGCAGTAAAAACTGCTTTTCTGTGCACCCTTCAACTTAATATCATGGCGATATTAAGTCGGAGGTCCCAAAAGTTAAAAATAATAAAAAAAAAAAAATTAAAATCGGCTCGCGGGTTGAAAACCGGACGCTCAATTTTGCCGGCGTCCACTTTCCGATCCCGTGGCTGTCAGCGGGTTTGAGAACCGAAGCCAGCAAAATTGAGTGTCAGCTGTCAAACTCGCTGACAGCCGCCGCTCCTGTCAAAAAAGAGGTGCTAGGGACACGCTAGTGTCCCTAGTGCCTCTTTTTACCGCGGGCCCTAATTTGAATAATGTTTTTTTCTGAAAAAAAGTGCATGGGGTAACTTGCTGATGTGGCAGTTACTACCCTTAACCAATAAGCCTTCATTCTGTTGATGCAATTCTATTATTGCTCTCTGCTTTTACGGCAGGGGGAAAAGAAAAAAAGGTGAATTAGTTTCAGACAGCAAGCAACAAGGACATTGAATTTTATGGTCTGAGAAAACAAATAAGCATAGGGGTAACTTGCTGGTATGGCGGTTACTACACTTAACCAATAAGCTTGATAATTTGCATGCAACTCCAACATTACTCTCTGCTTCAACGACAAGAGGTAACAGGGAATTGGACTCAGACAGCAACCAACAAGGGCTCTGACTTTGACGGTTTGGGAAATTAAGTAAGGAGGTGATTTGTATGGCACAGCAGATGCTACCATAAGCTTGCTGGGCAGACTGCATGGACCGTTTGGATCTTTTCTGCCATCATTTTCTGTGTTTCAATGTTTCTATTTGCACTACTGATAGCTATAAGGTAAAAATGAAGTTGCATCATCTTTAGCATGCTCTTTATTCTAATTTAACAGGATTGATTATAGAGTACTGTTAAAAAAAGAATTTTAAGAAAATGCCTGCATTTTATTCAATTATACTGCATATTAATAAGCACTCCAGAATCTGAATTTGTTGACATACAGCATCAAAAAGTCTTAAAACAATCACAAATGATATTTATTTCCTTACCCACAGGTGGGGAATATCAATGAAACACAATTTTGTACAGTTTTAGTTTGCCCCGTAGGGTCAATATTAACTTGAGGACATGATCAACTATGAATGCAAGAATAAGCCGATAGATATTTACCAGAATAGATAATTTAATTTGTCTTTTGAACTCTAAGTAGCCAACAAAATAGAAGTTTCATGTTTAGGTCAAAGGTTCATATTTCCCTCAAGTACAGATTTATATTTATTGGCTTGCATGGCATAACATCAAAGAAGACACTGACATACAGGGAAAGTTTAATTGGGTTTCTGCTTAAAGGCAACAATAAACATGGAAGTGGAAAGCAAAGTGTACTGCTGGGTGACCTTGGAGAGGAATGCCTGAGGCACCTTGCTGTGGTAACCAGCATCATTAACTGTGACTGTGATGCTCAGGCTTTCGGAGTAATCAGACTTTGGAGGAATGTTTCACAGGGGACACCTCATGGAGGTCAATTTTTCATGCACTCATTATGATGCTTCGAGTGTTTGATTATATGAGAACAAGTAAGATCTACCTTGAGGCATTTCAAGAACTCCAGCTGTAGGTATTAGAAATCTTGACAGAGTAAAGCAGTGTATTAAGAGCTTTACCACCGAGAAGCCTCTTAAAAAAAAAAAAAAAAAAAGCTACCAGAAACCCTGATCTACTGCAAAGCATGTTTCATCTGACACATCAAACAATCATGTGATTCGTAGCAGATTCACTCAAGTCATTAATTTACCACTTAAGAAGAAATATCATTAGTGTTTTCAGTGATTATATTTTATGAAATTGAGTAAGATATAATATGTACGCCCTTTTGAAACTGATTCAGATTTTGAAATAATAGTTTTAAATGATTTTACTTTTGTTTTTTATTTTAGATTTATTGAGGTCCATATTCTATCACTGTGTGGCTTTGCTAGTTAGCTGTATAAATGTTTCTAGCTAACTTAGCCTATAGCTAACTTTAGGACAGGTGTAAGCCAGATAAATTATCCATCTAACTCTGAATGTCAGAGTGAACTGGTAAGTGGTAACCACAGTTGGAGAGATAAATTATCCAGCTAACTCAGTTCCTCCTAGTTTCACCCCTCCCCCCCACCCACCCCAAGAATGCCCCTGATCTCTGACCAAATTTTAGTTAAATAAAAGTTATCCAGCTAAAATTAAGACAGATAAGGGCCTAAATATTTATTTAACAAGATGACTTCTGAGTTATCCAGCTAAATGCTTCTGGATATGGACCTCATTGTTTTAACAAAAATTTCAAGAAATGCTCTTTTTAGGTAAAATGTGGTGATTTCACTTTTTTATGTAATAGCTTTATATAATTCAACAAAATTCTGTGGTTATTCAGGACAACCAGATTTAAGAATTGCCTGTACTACTTTGAATTTGAAATTCAAATATTATAATTGCTATGAGAGAACAAATTATTCTATCATGAAAAAGAATTTCTGACAGCACTTAAGTCTTTAGAGATTGATTCAGCATATAAAACCTAAGTGAGAAATTCAGCTCATATGTCCTCAGGCATTTAATCTAGAGGATGGGGGCTGCAGATGAAAGGCAGTGGAGTGTCGCCCCTGACAAACAAGCTGGTGGAGAAAATAACAAAAGAATTCAGCTTAATAATCCACTCCTCCCTTAAAAAGCAGAAAAGTGGTTCAGGAAGCACAGCAAGCTGAAAAGCAACAGTTGGAAAGCTATGAGCACAAATACTTGTAGTTCCGGATCTGCAGGCTCTAATGGTGGAGGTGGACTTTCATGATGTTGCTACTACAAATATGTAGTGAATTCCATGAATAGAATATAGTCATTATGGGCTATAATCTGCTGAGGAAGGGTATAGATGATAGAAAAGAGGGAGGAGTCTTCATGTCAAGAACAATATACAAGCAACTGAAATGCAGAGGGTGTGGGGAACATAAGAACATAAGAAGAACATAAGAACATGCCATACTGGGTCAGACCAAGGGTCCATCAAGCCCAGCATCCTGTTTCCAACAGTGGCCAATCCAGGCCATAAGAACCTAGCAAGTACCCGAAAACTAAGTCTATTCCATGTTACCGTTGCTAGTAATAGCGGTGGTTATTATCTAAGTCAACTTAATTAATAGCAGGTAATGGACTTCTCATCCAAGAACTTATCCAATCCTTTTTTAAACACAGCTATACTAACTGAACTAACCACAAGGAAAGAAGGAAGCTACCTTAAAAAAGAGGTGATGACCTTTCCATTTTGTTATGGCAGCCGGCTGCGGCCACCTGCAGCAGGCTCAACTCACGTCTTCTCATGCTTGGCTCACTACTCCCGGTACACTTGCGGCGGTGGCTAGTTGCTGCCACCGTGCTCCTCCTGGCTCCCTGTGAGCCACATGGCAGCTGGGATGCCGCCGACCGGCGTTCTGACCCTTGCCCTCCATAGGCATGCGCGTGTGCCATCCGTCCTCCCTTTAAAGGGCTAATGGCAGAACTTCAGGCTTGTCCCTGGCTGATGACATCACAGGCCCAGGATATTTAAAGTTTGCCTCCAGCCACCACTAACTGACTTGGCAACGAGTTATATGGTTCCTTCTAGTGCCTGCTCCTATTCTCCGGACCTGTTGTTCCTGTTCTTCGGATCTCTGAACTGCTACTCCTGGGATCCTGTTTCGGCGCTTCCCGCTCCTCGGGACCTGGCTCAGCACTACTTCACCTTGGGACCCTGTCTCGGCGCTTCCCGCTCCTCGGGGCCTGGCTCACCTTGGGACCCTGTCTCAGCACTTCCCACTCCTCGGTGCCTAGCTCAGCGCTACTTCACCTAGGATCCTCTTTCAGCGCCCCCGCTCCTCAGTGCCCAGCTCAGCGCTACTTCACTCGGGACCCTGTCTCGGTGCTCCCCGCTCCTCGGGGCCTGACTCCGTGCCTCTACACTTGGGACCCTGCTGCAGTGCCCTCCGTTCCTCGGGACAAGTCTCAGCACTTCTACATTGGTGATCCTGCTTCAGTGCCTCTACTCATCAAGATCTGGCTCAACGCTGTAACACTACTGGACTGTGTCTCTGTGTCCCCATTCCTCGGGGTACCCCCCAGCGCTTCTACGACAGAAGGTCTTGTCACTGCATTGTTGTGCCTCAAGCAGTTCCTCTGTGCTGCTACTCTACTTGTACCAGCTACAGCGAATTCTAGCCCTAATTCAGCATACCACAATTCAAGTCTCCGCACCTGCACTCCTCACATCGAGGCCACTCCCCCTCCTGCTCTACGTCTCCTTCTCCCTCTGAGAGCGCCTCAGTCTTGGACTGTTCCCAACCTCACTGACACTCTCTACACCCAACCGTCTACTCCCTCCAGGGCCAGCCACACAGAGGTGCTCCTAAGACCAGCCGGCACCCAAGGGTTCAACCTGCAGGGAACGAGGGCTGGTACTGGCGAAGTCCCTGCTTGCCTCTATTCCCGGCCAGCCTTGCCTCCAGACGGTGGGGACCTGTGGGGCCTAACCACTCAGGTAGCGTCAACCCCACCTCGGGCCATGGGTTCACAATTCCTAACACATTTGCATTAGTGTGGTCTGCAGGCCTCTGACTCAAAAAGAGAAATTCGACAAAAATTGGGTCAAAGATATCCAAAAGGAGGGGAGAAAGAAAGATTTTAATCTGCCGGATGTGGATCGGAGTATCCCTTCTACAGAATCTGCAAGAAATAGAGAGATTGAAGGATGTCCACAAACATATGGTGATGGCCAGTCAGGTGCCCACCTGAGCACCAGTGATCATCAGACCATAAGGTTTGAAATAACAACTGAAGCGGAGAGATTTAAAAAATACTTTTACTAAAATAGGGATGTGCACTGAAGAGTTGCTGGAAGGTTTAACCCTATGAAATCAGAGGCTCTTTGGTTTAGTAATAGATCAAGTCACCCTTCATTATCCCCAGTTATAAATGGGATCTTGATTCCACTTAGAGATTCAGTTACTAAGGGTACAATTGGACTCTCATATTTTTCTCTCTCGATATATCTCTACTATTGTTAAGAAAGTTTATTATTATTTTTTTAAGATATATCCATCATGTACATCCTTTATTAGAGTTATCAGATTTGAAATTATTTACTCATGTATTTGTAACATCTAGATTAGATTACTGTAACTCTTTATTGTTTGGAGTCCCTAATCATCAAATCCAGCAGTTACAGCTTTTAAAAAAACATGCAGCAAGATTAATTTTTGGGCTATGAAGGTTTTACCATGTTTCTCTCATTTTACTAAAATTAGATTGGCTTCCTGTTACTTACCAAATACATTTTAAGATTTTATGTTTAACTTTTTCTGCTTTACATTTTTGTTTACCGAGTTATCTTTTTAAATTGCTAATAATTTATACTTCAACTTACACCCTCTGCTCTTCTCAAAAAGGTCTTCTTCATCATCCTGCTTTGTCTGTTATTCACCTTGATTGTACATGAGGATCAACATTGAGTTACCAAGCTCCCACATTATATAATTCACTTCCCTTTGATATTTATGTTGAATCAGATTATTTCAAGTTCAGGAAGGCATTAAATGCATGGTTTTTCTCTAAGGTCTTTAGGGATTTGATTTGAGATAGTCTGGGGAAAACAAATAAGCATGGGTGTAGCTTGCTTATTGCGGCGTTTACTACCCCTACTACCCCTAACTAATCAAGCTAGATATTACACTTGGATGCAGCTCCATCACTGCTCTCTACATTAATGGTGGGGGTGGAAGGGAAATAGAACCAAGAGCTAAGAGAAACAGATAAGTATGAGAGAAAAAATGTGTGAAGCTTGCTGGGCAGACTGGATGGACCGTTTGGTCTTCTTCTGCCGTCATTTCTAAGTTTCTATGTTTCTATGAGATTAACCAATTCTAGATTGTTGGAAAAGATGATTGTTAATCTATTGACCACTAGGAATCTTCCCTGACTTGTATTTGTTTTAATTCGACCTTATGGATTGTCTATCAAATTAGTCACTTGGCTTGTTTGGTATCATGCTGATATATGTACAATTGATCAGTTAAGGAGGCCACTCAAACTTTACTCAACCGAGTATGAGAATAAGTAAGTTACCTTCTTTCCACATGTTTCATTGGTTGCAATTTAATCTTGTATACAGGTGGTTTCCCTAGATGTTGAACCTTTCCCTTGATCTCCATGAGCTTTTACTTTATTGCTCTCCATATCTTCTTATGGGCATATTGCTTCTAGTATTTATAAGTATTTGAAAAAAATAAAATTTGTTTGCTGCATAGACCTAGAAAAGTTTTGGGCCCATGAATTTTCATTACTGGATGACTTTTCATGGGATCATTACTGGATAACTGCATTATGGGTATCCCTGTCTTCACATGTAACCCAATCTGCCTTCTTTTTGATTCATTGCACTATATGAACCCCTTGGACCTTACATAAGATGGGTCTCCTCTTCCCATGCCTATTGGTCTGGTGGGATGGCTAAAAATTATTTCACACCTTTTTTTTTTTTTTACTGTAATGCCACGCATTCCTATTGGCTGGAAGTGTGAGATATAATTGTGCCTATGTTGAATCTCACTGGTCCCATTTCTTATCTTATTGTAATTTTGAAATTTCTAGCAGTTCACCCTAAGCTTTCTTATCCTAATGCAAGATTACTAGACTTTTTCTTTTCTATTTCTAACCATATGATTTTAGAAAATTGGAAAAAAACATTTAATTTGAATGTCCATTTTTGGTGGAACACTATTTGTATTTTATGTATGTGAAAATGGCAGCTGCTCATTATCACAGGATCCCCAGTTGAATTGCAATATGGAGGTCAGTGTATTAATAATTTCATGGGGGACTTTTCTTTTTTCTTTGTCATGTGTATTGGAATGCTCCTATCTGTTTAATCGGTTAGACTCCTTTTCTTATATTGTGTGCTGCATTACTATGCTCCGAGAGAGTGTAAACATGATACCTTGGCTTGCATTGTATATAGTTTAGTTGATGTAAGACAGTTTATCTCTTTATTTCTTCAATTTAATTTTTATGTTTTTTTATTATTTTAAATCAGTTTGTCATGTTATTTTTATGGATTTTATTTTACTAGAATAATTTTGTGTGTCTTTTATTGAATTGTGTATCAATCTTTGTTTTATTAAGAATTATGCATGCTTTATTATGTTCTTGTCTGGCTAACATGTTTTTACAGGTGGTTTATAAAATTATAATAAATGAAATGAAATCCTTTGAGATGGGAGTGGAGAACGGCAGTTGTGGTCTCACTTCACAAAAGGGGTAGAAGAGAGGAGATTGGAAACTACAGGCTGGTTAGCCTTTCCTCATTGGTGGAATAATTAATGGAAACTCTGCTGTAGGAAAGGATAGTGAACTATCTATAATCCAGTCCGTTGCAGGATCCAAGGAAACATGATTTTACCAGAGCAAGGTATTGTCAAAAGAATCTGATTGATTTTTTAAATTGGTTTACTAGGGAGCTGGATGAGAGGCAAGCACTTAATGTGGTTTACTTGGATGTCAGCAAGGCTTTTGATACAGTCCCATATAGGACGCTCATGAATACAAAATGCAGCCTGGGAGTGAGTCCCAAGGTGGTGGAATGGATTTTAAACTTACTGACAGGGAGTAGTAAATAGAATCTACTCTGAAGAGAAAAGAATGCCTCAGGGAACAGTGTTAGGGCTGGTTCTATTCAATATCTTTAAGTTGAATTTAAATGCCCCACGCATGCCAAAGCCAGGAGATACATGTGTGTCTCAGGCCGGCGTGCGCCACATGGATTTTAAGAAGTGCCTAAGTATGTGCGAATCCTCTGATACATGTATAATTAAAAATGTGCAAAAGAGGGGTGGGTTGTGGGCATGGTCTGGGTGGAACATAGGCAGGACCTGGACATTCTGGGAAGGTCACTTGTAATGTGTTATTTACATGTACAAGCATGCACCGGGGTTCCCTACTGTGTAACTTTACTTTTGCTATGGATAATAAATAAAAAAAAAAAAAACCAGGGCTAGTCAGTGGGGTTTGAAGGGTTGGTGCTAATAGAGTAAAAAGGATGAAGGTTAATTAGGGGGGTTAGGAAGTTGTGAGTCTTTACCTAGGTGAACTGGGAACGGACTGGGGAAACTGGTAATTGTGTTGGTGTGTGTATCTAAAAAGACCCCCCCCCCCCCCCAGCACATATCCATACAAAATTGAGCGCACATCTACACGCATACAGCTGATTTTATATCTGAAATCCAAAGGAGCTGTACTTGATAAGGAGCAAGAGACTGATGTACACAGACTGAGAGAGACCTTGGGGTCATAGTGTCTGATGATCTGAATATAGCAAAGCAATATGACAAGGCAGTGACTAGGATCAGAGGGATTTGGGATTGCGTATACAAGGTATAACCAGCGGGAAAAAAGAAGCTTGTAATGCCCCTGTACATTGGTGAGACCTCATCTGGAAATACCGTGTTCAGTTCTGGATAGAGATGTGAATCGTGTGCCCGATCGTTTTAACAATCAGGTTCGGATGGAGGGAGAAAAAAATCGGATCGTTAGAGATGTGAATTGGAATCGGAACCGTTAATTTTTTAGTGAGGCCTGATCAGATAAACAAAACCCCACCCCGACCCTTTACAAATGACCCCTTTGCTCTCCCACCCTCCTGAACCCCCCCCCAAAATGTTAAATTACCTGGTGGTCCAGTGGGGGTGGGGGGGGGGGGGGGTCCCGGCACGATCTCCAGCTCTCGGGCATCGGCGCCATTTTGGCTACCACTGATAAAAATGGCGCCGATGGCCCGATAAAAAAAACCCACCCCGACCCTTTACAAATTACCCCTTTGCTTCTCCCACCCTCCCAACCCCCCGAAAAACCTTTTACATGTACCTGGTGGTCTAGCGGGGGGTCCTGGAGCCATCCCTTCAATCATACCCTCGGTGCCGGTGCTGCTGGACTGGTTTCAAAATAGCGTCGATCGCCTTTGCCCTCACTATGTCACAGGGAGCGCACTGGACCACCAGGTAATTTAACATTTTGGGGGGGTTCGGGAGGGTGGGGGAGGGTAAAGGATTGGTTTTAAAGGGTTGGGTGGGTTTAGGGGTTGTTTTGGTATGCCGGTTTTCCCACCCTCCCCCCAAATAATTCCTGTACTCGATTTAACAATTTTTCACGATAAATCGAGGGAATTCCTATTGTATCGAGTCCCTTACCGATTAATGACAATTTTAAAATTATCGGACGATAATTTAAATTGTTAAAAAATGATTCACATCCCTAGTTCTGGAGGCTGTATCTCAAAATGATAGGGAAAGAGTAGAAGTGGTCCAGAAAGAGACAACCAAAATGGTGTAAGGTATGCACTGAAAGACTTGATAACCTAAATATGTATATCCTAGAGGAGACAAGAGACTGGAGGGCTAGCTATAGTAACATAGTAAATGCTGGCAGTTAAAGACCATAAAAGCCCATCTAGCTTTCATCTCCCTTACCATGTGCAGGCAATACTTCTGAAAATCCTAGACTGATGTTTGAACCCATTCCTTAAAGTCAGGAAATCACTGTGTACTTTAATGACTTCATTTATAGCTAGGTCATTGGTTCCCAAATGGACCGAGATCAATGGCAGAATTCCATTCTTCTGTAGTAATACAATTAATCTGGTTTGTATTTCTGTAAGTTCGGGATTCTGGTAGTTATCTGACATTTTTGTAACCTTCCAAGTTTTTTCCCAAGGTAATTTCTTTAATGATGTTGTCTCCAAGGGGAAGATTGTTCTTTTTTTAGATCTTTTAACAGTACCTTTTGGGTTTCTAGGTACAGTGGGTGTCTTTTTTTCAACTCATCTACCACTTGATATATACCTTCTAGAATAAAATTTGTTTCCAATGCCATGAAGGCAATTTGTGTGGATATGAGTTGAGGATGTATGTGTGACATGGGTCTCATCCTACAAGATCCCACTGTGACCCATCTATTTCCATTTTTTGGCTCCTTTGAAGGCATGAAGAAAAGATTTCTGGATGTTGTATATTAGTGAAGGGTCCCTTATTTTCATCCAATTCCTCTCTAAGGTCAGCCAACTCCTTTTATAATGCAGAGAACTGCAGACAGATGGTACAAGCTCTAAGTTTCCAGATGGTCTGCCTTTGGACTAGAGAGCCACAATTATTGCACTGAACAAGAATCATTATACAAATTTGCTTCTGTGGAACACCTGCATATTTATTGGTAAGAATCCTAATCACTTAGCATACTAATTAATCAATTAATTTAAATGTCTATCAGAGCTCTATATGGCTATTTAAGAAAGGCAGACCCTGGAGTGGGTGGGTGAAGGGTAAGTTGGGAGGGATTAATGGCCAGACAGCCGAAACATGTGAAAACCAACACTGGGATTGTTCCCTGTCCTCTGAAGCGAAAGAGAGAGGGTATGTTGCCTCTGCAGCCAGTGCTCATACTGGCTTTTCCAGCTGTCAATCACCCTAGTCTATTGAGCTCTAACAGTTTACATACAAAAGCAGGACCCTGCCCCCAGCATACAGCTCCCACACTGACTGAGCAGATTGAAACAGTGCTAAGTCAAATACAGCTAGACTGAGGCTCTTGCCACAGACAGATGAAACGTGAAAACCAGTCCTGGATTTATTGTTTGTCTCTCTCTCTCTCTGACCCCTTTCTCAAGAGAGAGAGAGCATTCTATTGCAACCAGTATTACAGACTTTTAAATATCTGAAAAGCATTAACTATGCATAGGAATCGAACCTTTTCCAATGGAAAGGAAGCTACAGGTCATAGTAACAGCAGACAAAGACCAAATGGTCTATCCAGTCTGCCCAGTGAGTCTCCTATGGTAGTAACTGCCTCTCTGTGCCAGTTACTCCCAAGCCTTATGTAAAGGGCAACTATCATCCCATAAAAACAAATTACTGCTAGCAACATTTTTACAGGGTGAGCAACCTTCTTGATAATTCAGACAATGCTGCTTGAATGTGTTTTGCTTTTGGACTTGGCCATAGAAGCAGTCCTGTTTTTTCCCTAATGCCTGTATATCTGTACCCTGGATCATAAAAGTTGGGGCCCAGCATTGGCTGTCATATGAATCCAATTCCCCTTTTTGTCTTTTGTCATAATATTAAGTTTCAAAGGGGAAGACTCAGGAACAATGCCAGGAAACACATTCTCACAGAAAGGGTGGTAGATGCTGGCATGCCATCCTGAAAGAGGTCATGAAGCAATGGTAAGGAAATTCAAAAGGACATGGGAAAATCAAAGAGGATCCCTAGTGTCTGGAGGAAGGAAGTGGAGAAATGAGGTATCAGTGGTAATTTTGATATAACATTTCTGCATGGGGGTAACCAGCATGAAGCAGAATTATACCACAAACATCTTGCTGATCAGACTGGACAGACCCTTTTGGTCTTTATCTGCTGTCATTTACTATGTCACTATACACACATAACTTGGTGGCTCTCTGCTAGGACAAGACAAGATATGTATTTTTACTTCAATATATTCAATATATACTGAGTGATGTTTCACTCTGTGCTCCCTAATAATCAATTAGTCATCTGTATTGTAGTTAGAGAAAAGTGTTTACCAGTAAGCTGAAAACTATTAGGTGAATTTTCTGCTGAAAACCTTGGTCCTGATTTACTAAGGCTTTTCCCATAGATGCAGAAAAGGACAAAGACTAAGGAAAGCCTTAGTAAATCAGGCCCTTAGGCTGCTAAGTTTAGCTGAAAATAGACACCTAAGTAATCCAATTTAGAACAGCTTCTTTTTATTATTATAGGTCTCTCAAGAGTCATACACTTAGGAGTAGATTTTCTAAAAGTGTGCCCGCGCGTACTTTTGTTCGCGCACCAGGCGCAAACAAAAGCACGCCAGATTTTATAAGACACGCGCGTAGCACGCGCGTGTCTTATAAAATCCGGGGTCGGCGCGCGCAAGGGGGTGCACATTTGTGCGACTTGCGCGCGCCGAGGCCTGCGCGCGCTGCCCGTTCCCTCCGAGGTCGGCCTCGGAGGAAACTTTCCTTCCACTCCCCCGCACCTTCCCCTCCCTTCCCCTACCTAACCCACCCCCCCCCCCGGCCCTATCTAACCCCCCCTACCTGTGTTTTAAAAGTTACGCCTGCCAGAAGCAGGAATAACTCTCGCGCGCGCGCGCATAACTTATGCACGTAACCCTTTTAAAATCTACCCCTTAATTGTCAGGGAATCACTGAGGGGCCATCATACTCTTCATGGGGTAACTTCATAGATATCTTGAGCAGACACCTAGGGGATGAAATTCTTAAGTTGTTCACCAGACTTAAATAAATTAACTTTTTTCTGACCTTTTAGTTATATAATGCTATATTGTAGCACTACAGACTTGGGGGCATTTCAACTTCATTGATATTTTGACTATGTGAACATAAAATGTCTCTTGAAAATTTTGAACAAAATAATGACACCATATCTTTTATGCAAACAAACAAATGTGAAATATTGAGAAACTGCCTTCATTGTACTTGCCTCTGTGTAAAGGTAGAACCAGTAGCTAAACAGAGATCTAGGATAAGTCTAGTAGTCAGGTGATTTAATATGATGTCTCTTATTTTTACATGGGCCAGTGCCCTTTGAGCAAGCATATAAATTTATAGTTAAGCACAGCTTTATTAGTATCAAGGCACAAAAAGATTTTCGTGTAAAAGGAAATAACCTTTTACAATTTTAATAAAGCTCTCTATATTTATTCTATTTCTTTGACCTATAATGTCAGAAATATAGATTGCACCACTAAATCATGCATTCCCAGATCCACACTGTATTTGCTTCACTCCATTTTACAATGAATGTGTCCAGATTTTTACAACATCTGGCACATTTATAGCAATTAGTTCTGGACAGGCAGTAGCGCTGTCATTCCTGATTTCAGAGTCCAGGAACATACACAAATTATGATTAGTAATGATTTATTCAATGACTAAGTAATTCATCTTAGTCAGTTAAACCTTAACACTATCAAAGATGACAGTTGTGACTGTTGTGCTACTGTTTCCTTAGATAACATGAAGCTTTTTTATAAATGCTAGGTCTTTTAGAGAAATAAAAACATGAAACAGCCTATGGAAATATTACAGAGTCAGATGATAGGGTTACTTGAAAGGAATCTTTTTCTCACACTGATAAGCTTTATGAGATGCCATATAAAGTTCAAATTAAACTACTTAGCTTGTCACAGTCAAGTTGTAAAAGAGTCTGCATTCACAGGGGACACAGGGGTTTCTTAAGAATATTAATTGAGGCATGACTATACAGTGGTTATTAAAAGTTGCAATGGCATATTTTTATTGCAGTGACCAAGTAAAAGCTGCTAGTGCCCTCTGATATAAATGGCATACCTCCTGCCCCCAACACGCATACTCAAGATTTGGTAAAACCAGGGTTAAAACTTGATCCTTTGGATTCTGATAGTCCTTAAAGCAGTTGCAGGAAAAAAAAAAAAGAACTATGAGCAATGAAGTCAAACCCTCTCTCACTAATTCCTGCTGAATATTTATCATACTATTACCATTCACAACTGTGTCATATTTATTCATTTGATTACCTATGTACCGTTTCATAGTCTTATTTTTTCACTTGCTATTCTAATGTATCAATAGGCTGAAATGTAAATATTGTGCTGTTCAATTTCTCCCCTTCCATCCCAAGTTTATTTTCCTTGTTTTTTGTAACTTTCCCTCTCCCTTTTTCTGATTCACTGTATTTAAAGTTCAAGGTTCTTATTGAAAATATTGTTTTTTACGTTACGTTATGCTTTACACTCCTTGTTATTTGTAAACCGGGTTGATGTGATGCCTATCATAAAACTCGGTATAACAAAAACAATAAATAAATAAATAAATAAATAAATAAATAAATAAATAAGTCAATCTTTCCATGCAGGACTGTCAGGGACAGGACTAGAGGGAGGCAGCTGACCTGACAGGGTAAGTGGAAGCACTAGAGCAGACTAGGTGGTCACCTAGAGGGCCAGAAATGTGGGGCGGAAACCTGGGGCTCCCACCAGCTCTGGAAGCAAAACAGATGATGTTGGGGCTGGCACTGTCCCAACAGTGATCGACCGCAGGGATGGAAGGAGGTAGGGCAGCGGCAGGCCTACACATTGTAAAGATGTGGCGGTATCATCCAAGCCTCGGTTGATGAGAGAGAGAGAGTTGCCAGTCTGCCTAGGGTGCCTCATACTCTTGCACCGGCCCTGTGCTTTCGGTGTCAAGCCCAAGGGGGCATTATCAGAGGGCTGCTTTTACCTATGGGCATAAGCACACAGAGCTCTACCCTGATGACTTTATTGGTCAGGGCCACAAATTTCAGGCAGCAGAAAACAGCCCTCTGCTAAATGGGGAGTGGGAGTTGATGCTGAGCAAAGAAGAGCCCTCCTTAATCCCACCCTTTTCCATCTCTTTCCCCCCTCTTCCTGTCTGCAGAGAACAGGAATAGTGGTGGTGGTGAGGGTTGAAACTGGATAGAAGAACAAAGAATTCAGTTTTTGTCCTCATATGTCTATTTTTAATGTGTGATCCTTATTCTTTATTTGGTGAGGGTCTGTGTTCTATACGTGTGACAGATGTGAAATATTCTGCTTGCATGTATGCTCTGTGTGTGGATCTGTAGCAGCCCAGCTTGTTTTATTTTCCCACTAGAAGGTGTATTGGTGTTGTAGGGCCAGGTGGAATATTTGCAGTGTTGCCTTTCAGATAAGGCATGCCATGTTCCATCCATTACCAATGAGGCCTATCAATTTCAGCAGCTATGGCATGCCATGTTACAACTTTTGACAATGAAGCTTGTCACTTACAGATATAGCATCCCATGTTCCAACCATTACCAATGAGGCCTTTCACTTACAACTACAGCATGCCATGTTCAAACCCTAACCATTGAAGCCGGTCACTTACAACTATGCCATGCCATATTCCAAAAATTAACAATGAGGCCTGACACACCTATGGCATGCCATTTTCTAACCCTGACCACTGAGGCTTGTCACTTACAGCTACAGCATGCCATGTCAAAACCATTACCACTGAGGCCCTATCCATAGATTGTATTGCAAACTTACTGAAAGACTCCTCCGGGATTTTAGACCATTCTTCATCTATGGTATTCACCTTCTTAAAATTTCTTACTCTTTCCACAGCTATCCATTCTTTTGCACAAATATGATACCACTTCATGAACCATAACTGATTTCATGGCCCACTAGCAGTTCCTATGTACTGCTCATTTAGGTACCTAGCTATGATATGTATGGCTTACCCTGTGACACAAACTGATTCTACTGGACTGGTGGATCAGCCAGGTGCAGCCATACGTTGACAGAAAGAGTCATCCGCCGTCTCTATGGTTGTCTGCGCTCTCCAACGGAATGACTGGTATCTCTCATGCCACTTTGCCTTAATGCTATGTCCCTCATCCTAAACCTTCAGATCCTTTTGCCACTCAGCCTTTCTGCCATGAACATATTTTACACCTTGATATTTTTAACTTCTTTATTTCTGTATCTTCCTGGCATACACCAGCTCTTACACTTTGAGGACATCTTGCCAATCACGGGTGCTGCTGTGCACTTCTTCCATGCTTTTGAATTCTTTATCTTGATACCATTCTTTCTGAATCTTGGTCCCTTTATCTGTACCTTATGATTTTTTTTGCACATTTTCTGCTTCATTCCCCCTTCATGTTGCCTTCATGATGCCTCTTTGCCTCTCATGATGCCATCAACTGTTCATGACACTACTGTTGAGCAGCCATCCTCTTTCTAAACCATATGGCTCTTTCCTCTTGATTATTTTTTCTTCCAAGTTTCATTACAATTGATTTAAAAATTCACTAATCTAGAGCCAATTAAAGATCTGGATTTATGAAATTGCTATAAATATTGTGGAAATAGTGCCTGTGATAAAAAAAAAAAGGTGTAGTTAGGCAAATTTTCCTGATGTGACATTGGTATTATCTGCAACATGCTTATTGCACCCCATTTTATACTGAGTAATCTACCACATGTGCATTATTAACTGAAGAGATTTTTTGTCCCAAATGGTGGCTAGGGCTCAGAGAGAGAGAGAACCTCTGTAGAGGCTCACATATAAGTTAACTATACCACTGTAAGAGGGGGCACTAGTAACTCGGAGTGAGGTTTGTGGGTTGGGTTGGGTTGGCACTTTACATGCACAGTCATAGGTACGAACAGCACAGTTGCCATTAGTGAAAATGTTATGTAATTTGGAGTAATGAAAGGTAATATAATCAATTTGTACAATTTACTCTATGCCTAGCTTGTTTGTGTTGTGAGCGCGGGGGTGCGGTCGCTTGTTTTAGAGGGATGTGAGCCCTTGGACCATGGCTCAGCTCAGGGAGGAGCCCCAAGACACACACCATGGGAGGTGAGAGTGTCCAAGCATGGGATGGAGCTGGAACAAGGCTGGGCCAGGATCGAGACGTGGAACATCGAGGAACTGGAACAAGGCAGGCTCAGACCTCCACTGAAACTGCACGCATAGGTGAGACCCAGCAATGCAATGCTGGTCTCAGGAGTAGCCCTCCAGCTACTCGGTAGCCCTTCCGGACCCGCCCCTTGGGAACGACGCGTGATGAATCCAGACAGAGGCCAAGTGCAGGGACATGATGAGACATGAAACTGAGGAACTTGGAAGACAGACGAGGACTCTAGGAAATTGGAAGTCTCAGATGAGGATTCAGGATTCAGGTACTAGTACGGGATAAGTACTGCACCACAGCACCCCCTACACAGCCACCTGTGGCTGGTCATGGACCACGCCAGAAGCAAAGCAGTTTCCAGATAAGAAGATGAAGTCTTGAAGCTGGAAACATGATGAAGATTGAGGAGAGGCCTGCACCGAGTTGCACCCTACACAGCTGCATGGGGCTGGTCGTGGACCACGCTAAAGCGGAGCAGGCTCTGGCTTGAGTCTAGGGCATGGACGTAAGCAGGAACAAGGAACTCTGAAGACCGGGAACAGGATTCAAGGATTCAAGACTCAGGATTCAGGAACAGAACTCGGCATTAAAAGCAAGGGTCTTCCGGAGACTTGTACTGCAGACGTGAAGACAGGTCTTGTGCCACGAAGAACCCTACACACCCCTCCATGGGCATGGTCACGGACCACGATGGTGGCACACCAGGAAAGGTGGACAAGAAGGAAACCTGGAAGCAGAAGGAAGAGCCAGAGATGGGAACTTCGGGACCAGGACTGGAATATCAGGAATTCAGAACATCAGGAACATGGGACATCAGGAACACCGGAGAGATAACGAAGGAGCTCCAAGGAAGAACAAGACCAGGCACATTCACAGGAGACCAGGAACATCAAACGTGAAGATGATCAAGATAGGCAGAGACCATGGAGAACTTTGCATGGTGAAGGAAGCACAGAGGATTGTGAAGATTCATATGAAGGCCCCCAAGGAGAACAAGAAGAGCCCTTTTATTGGGCTGGATATGGCACAGACTGATGACATCATCTGTTGGGGCCATGGGCTTTTCCTGCCACTGGCCTTTAAATAAAGTGCTGAGGCACACATGCGCACCTATGCAGGGTCTAAGGTGTGAGGAAGGAAGTCAGCGTCTGTGGCGTCCCTGTCACGGAAAGATGGAGAGGACAGCGGCTTCCCTGCTGCTCAGACAGCATTGGCAGCGGCTTCCCTACCGCTCAGAGGACTGAGACAGCAGCTGCAGCCGGAACAGCAAACAGCCACACAGGAGCAGCAACAGTAGCCCTTCTGAGCTGCGAAGAAGGGCAGGGCCTGCCACGGCGTCAGGCCGGAGGTGAGAGGCTGCTCGCAGAATGGGCCCCATGAGCAGCATTGCAACAGCACCCCCTCCTCAAAGCCCCCTTCTTCAGCCTCTTCTCTTCATCTGAAGATGGAATATCTATTATACCAACTGAGGAACTTGGGTGTCCAAACATATGGTCTGAAGGTGCTTGATAAAGGAGCTGTAGCAACGAGCCAATTGAAACGTACTGAAGACTGGACACAGACATAGATTGAACTGAAGGTGCAGAAGTATTAGTAGCAGAAGTAGTAGTAGTAGTCTGGTTCTTTGTTCTTATTTAATCAAGACAGAAGTGAGGAACATATTAGCATAGTCTTCCTGCTGTTAGCAATGGCGAAGGTAGTTAGATTAGGGCATCATTGCTGGATTCATAGAAGTGAAGGTGTTGTACCAGGAGAATGCATAGCCAAACCTGCAGATTACCACTTGCTCTTAAATAGGCATTGCTACTGGAAGCAAATGGTTGAACTAGTAAGCCCAGTATATATTACTCAGATGATAGAAAGCTAATCCTGGAGAAGCATCATTATACCCTTGATGATACTTGGTATATGAATTTAAGATTGACAGGCAGGATGGAACTGCAGAACCGATGATAGGTGAGAATAGTCCCTTTTCATAAGATCAAGAAGAAAGTTGTACTTTAGGTAAAATCTGCATATTAGCACAAGCTCCTATATGGCAGTGAATTTGTTCCTTGAAGGAGCTTGGTAGCTGATAGATACAATTGCTCAAATTTTACACAGGATATTCCTTCCTTGTAGGGGATCTCCACGAATGGCTGGGTAGGTGTAACATCCCTAAGACTTGAATCAGACAAGCCACTTCAAGGTTGGTAGTTAAGTTCACGGAGGCGAAGCTTGAAAACAGCATATAATTCCAACTGATGTCTATTGAAACACTTTGCTTCTTAACCCTCCTGAGATAGAGTTAGGCTGTACTCCTGAAGAGGCACTAGAATGAGAAAAGCCTTGCTTAATGCAATCCTGGTACAGATATTGCATGCTCTTTCACTGTCATAGATGGATACCCATCTAGACCCTTCATAGAGGGAAGTCCCAAACGGATTGTAAGTGCAGCTGATGGCAAAAGATCCTTGTAGGGACAGTTTTTTACAATTGCTTAAAGAGACCGGAGCAGTTCTTGGTTCTTATTGAAGGGCAGTCCTCTTCTCCTGAAATGGATCTCTAGGGCTTAAGATTGATGGACAGCTCCCAGAGGTACAGAGGATATGAAACTCAAGGAGAAGATGGTGGCAACAGCTCTCAGTAGATCCATGAGTAGAGGTGCTGAATTCTAAGTATAGACTTAAAGGGAAGACATAGGGTCCTCGGACAGACAGTAATGGGTCCCTCTGGGAGGATTTGCAGCAGAAGAACTATGTAAGCTTACAAGATGAGACAGAAGATGACAGTTACAGTCCTTTGCCTGGCAATGGAGACAGCACTGGGAGAGCAGATGAAACAGGCAAATCAGAACCTTCCACTCTGATACTACCAGCTCAGAAAAAGCTGTGTGAAAGACACTGGAGGATGGTGGCCTGCAAGTTATAGGTTCAGGATGGCTTACCACATTGGTATTATGGAGAAGTAATAAACAAGATGACATCTCAGGAAATTTGGAATGGGATCAGGGGCTGGAATCACCACTTGTGCAGAGCAGAGTCAGGATCTTGGCTGTAGATGGTCCCACTGTATGAACCAGAGCTGTATAAATCAGGGACTGGAAGAAACAGGTGAGAAGGAACCAGGCCTAGTGTGCCAGCTCCTCCTGCAGCTCGCTAAAACCCAAGGACCTGGAGTTTCTATGGAAGGTATAACTTACAAGGGTATACACCTCCTGAAGATCGATGGTACTCAGCAGAGGAACAAGGAGACTTGAAATAACTACAAGTGTTGAAACCTGGGTGCAGGCACCTTCTGCAGGTCATATAGTACCCAGAAAGAATTGCACATCTCTTGTGGATTGACAGAGATAGTCCCTGGAACAATTGCAGGTGCCTCCTGCAAGTCGAGGGGAGTTCCAGGACCAGACTGAACTTGAAGTGGATCTGGATGCAGGTGCCTCCTGCGGGTCATGAAAAAATCCAGACACATGAACATGAAATAAGAAAAACATTATTGGCTAGGAACAGGACATTAAAAAGTCCAGGAAACTTGAGCCCGTCTCAGGCACACACCCACTGAGCTCATGGCCTTTGCATACTGTTGTGAGTGTGGGGGTGCGGTCACTTTCTCTAGAGAGTTGTGAGCCCTTGGACCATGACACGGCTCAGGGAGGAGCTCCAAGACTCACACCGTGGGAGGTGAGAGTGTCCAAGCACGGGCTGGAGCTGGAACAAGGCTGGACCAGGATTGAGAATGGAACATCAAGGAACTGGAACTAGGCAGGCTCAGACCTCCACTGGACCTGCATGCACAGATGAGACCCAGCAACACAATTCTGGTCTCTGGAGTAGCCCTCTGACCACTCGGTAGCTAGAGGTGTGCATCCGTTTTCCACGTATTTGTAATCCACAACTTATTTTTTGCTATCTGTTAAATACGTGGGGAGGTGAAACGCATCGTGACTCCCCACGTATTACAGATTTCTGTTTTATTCGGCCTCCTAAATAAAAATGTAAACCCCCCACCCTCATGACCCCCCCAAGACTTACCAAAACTCCCTGGTGGTCCAGCGGGGAGTCAGGAAGCCATAGCTGCACTCGTTTGCCGGTTTCATCACGGCGCCGATAGCCTGTGTCACAGGGGCTACCGGTGCCATTGGTCAGTCCCTATCACATGGTCACCGGCGCCATCTTGTGCTCCTACCATGTGACAGGGGCTGACCAATGGCACCGGTAGCCCCTGTGACATAGTATGGGCAAAGGCTATTGGCGCCATTTTGAGTCCTGGCATCGGATGGCAGGTTGCTCCGGGACCCCTGTGGGACCCACAGGGACTTTTGGCCAGCTTGGGGGGCCTCCTGACCCCCACAAGACTTGCCAAAAGTCCAGCGGGGGTCCGGGAGCGACCTTCTTTCACGCCGGCCGTCCAATCCCAATACTCAAAATGGCGCCATTCGCCTTTGCCCTCACTATGATGGCGATCGGCGCCATTTTGAGTATTGGCATCGGACGGCGATTTTGAGTCTCAAAATGGCGCCGGAGTCAGGAAGCGGGGAGTCAGGAAGCAATGGCTTCCTGACTCCCCGCTGGAGCACCAGGGAGTTTTGGTAAGTCTTGGGGGGGTCAGGAGGGTGGGGGGTTGTAGTTAATTTAGTAAACGTATTTACAGATCGACAACTTATTGAATTCTCCATACTTCCGCAAGAAACGGAATTGACCCCCCACGAATACGTATCACGTACGCAACGAAAACCTTTTGCCTGCACATCCCTATCGGTAGCCCTTCTGGACCCACCGTTTGGGAATGACGAGTGCATGAGGCCAGACGGAGGCTGAGGGCAGGAACATGATGAGACATGAAACTGAGGAACTTGGAAGACTCAGACAAGGACTCGAGGAACTTGGGAGACTCAGATGAAGACTCTAGGAACATGGAAGACTCAGATGAGGATTTGATGAACTTGCAAGACTCAGAGGAAGATTTGAGGAACTTGGAAGGCTCAGACAAGGATTCAGGATTCAGGCACTAGTAGTGCACCGCAGAGCACCCTACACAGCCACCTGTGGCTGGTCGTGGACCCTGCTGGAAGCGAAGCAGACTCCAGATGAGAAGATGAAGACTTGAAGCTGGAAACATGACAAAGACTGAGGAGAGGCGTGCACCGAGGTGCGCCCTACACAGCTGCGCAAGGCTGGTCGTGGACTATGCTGCAGTGGAGCCTACTATGGCTTGAGTCCAGGGTATGGACGGAAGCAGGAACAAGGAACTCCGAAGACCGGGAACAGATTCAAAGATTCAAGAATCAGGATTCAGGAACAGACCTCGGCATTAAAAACAAGGGCCAGGGGATACAAGATGGCCACTCTTTGTGAGTAGGAGCCGAGAGAGGTGAGAATTTTTCCTCTTGTTCCTTCCCCATGCCTCCGAAAAGGAAGGGGAAAATCAGGGTATATCCCTCAACACCCCCACCATCTTCGGCGATGCAGCAGGAAATCATTTGGTTCCTTACCTCACAAGCTTCAGGAGAACCAGCTGTCGAGGAACCCTTGGAGCATGGAACTGAGGGAGAAGCTCCGGCTCTGGAGGAGACAATGCTGAGCCCGTAACTCAGAACAGCCCTGATACAACTTTCAGGGCTCATGTTTCAACATGGCATGCAGAACGAGGAAATCCCTTCCGGTTTGCTAGCAGCGAAGTCATCAGACACTGCAGCTCCTCAGGTTGTTGTGGAGAATGTGGTGGCATCGGGAGTGCCGAACAGGCAGAGGGGGCAGCAGGGGTAAGTCTTATAGGTAATAGCCTGCAATTACCGAAGGATGCTACCCCAGAATTTAAGCCCCAAAGGATTTCTGAATGCCCGGAGGTTGTAACAATGGTGGCTCTATGGGACTTGATGGTGGGGGCCGCTATTACTTTGAACAATTTAAACACCAAAGTCGAGTATTTGGCTTTCCAAAATACTCAAAAGTCTACTGAAGTTCAACAGAAAGTGAATTTGATATCTAAACAAGTTTTGGATTTACAGGAAAAAGAACGAGAAAACTTGGCTTTTAAGGCAGCAGTGGTTAAAGATAAACAATTTCTCACTAGAAGAGTGGAAGCACTAGAAAACTCTAATAGACATTTAAATATAAGGATCTTAAATTTTCCTTGAATTTTGGGAGAAACCCCTTATGTTTCATTAAAAAAGGTTTTTTCAAGAGGTCCTTGGATTTGAGGAAGGGAGTTTACCTGAAATAAACAAATGTTATTTCTTATCAAAAACATCTGTAAATTATAATAGGTTAAATTTGCAAGAGAATTTAACTGAAATTTTGGAGAGTTTAATCTTAGAGTTGGATAGAGCTACCCTTTTAGTCTCTTTGTTAACTTTAGCAGATGTGCAGAATATTATGAAAATATATTTTTGTTGCGATTCTGGGCCGCCCCCGGAATCGCCACCCACCTGGTCACGCGTCCGCTCGGGCCCCGTGCTCCCCGGGCCTCCGGGGATCTCTGCCGCCGCAGGCCCGGCGTCTCCCTACCTCGCCCGGGCCTGCAGCGCCTTCAGTTCCTGCTCCTTCGCTTCGCCGGAGCAGCCGGCGCCTCGCGGTGCTAAGCCCCGCCCCCTAGACGCGCGCGCGCGTCTAGGGCTAGTATTTAAAGGGGCCAGCGCGGGAAACCTCAGGGACGCCCCCTGATGACATCAGACGCTGCAGGGTACTTAAACCCTGCAGCTGGACCAGGACATCGCCTTGCAACGAGGTTCCCAGGTTCGTCCTGCTCCCAGTTGCTGTGTTCCTGCTCATCGCTTGATCTCCTGGTTTTCGACTTCGGATTGGCTTGTGGTTCTTCCTGGCTCCTGACTCTGGTTTGGCTTCGGTGACTTCTGGCTCTCGACTCGGCTTGGCTTTCGGTACTTCTCTGGCTCTTGACTTGGACTGGCTAACGACGATCCTCTGGCTCTAGACGCGGACTGGCTGACGGCGATTCTCCGGCACCTGACCCTGGCCTGGTGAGCTCGACTCCGTCGGTAGAGATCTCCTAAGTCCCAGCGGCCGGGTTCCTACGGGCTCCTCCCGGGGGGACACCGGCTTCCAGGGTGAATCGCCTAAGTCCCAGCGGCCGGACTCCTACGAGCTCCTCTCGGGGGAGTACCGGCTTCCAGGGCGAAGATCCTCTTCCACCGGGTCAGCCTCTCCTCCTGGCCCTTGGTCGCATAGGGCCCTTCGTGTCCTCCTCTCAGCTGTCCGCGAGCCTGTCTTCGCCGCCTCCCGATTGGAACCGGTGTCTCTAAGGTATTCCATCTCCTGGTTCCGATCGGCCCAAGGGTCCACGAAGCTGACAGATTGCAAGGCCATGGACCCGGCGGACCTTGCCGGTCTCAAGGCTATTCCAGGCCTGGCCCAGAAGTTGCAGCAACAACAGAGCTGCCTCGACACGCTCATGTCGACAGTACAACGTCTGGCAGATCGCGTTGATGGAGCCTCCGCAGCAAGTTCCCGGGCGTCCATGTCCCAGGCCAGTCCCAACTTCGCCGCTCCCGTACAGATGCCCGCTCCATCCCGATATTCAGGGGATCCGAAGGCATGCCGGGGGTTCCTCAATCAATGCTACATCCGCTTCGATCTACTACCCGCCCAATTCCCTACGGACCGAGTCAAAACGACCTTTATAATCTCCCTCCTGGAGGGGAGACCTCTGTCTTGGGCTTCAGCTCTTTGGGAACGACAGGATTCCCGACTGAATAATCTGGTTCAGTTTGTCAAAGCCTTCCGCAGAGTCTTCGACGAGCCTTCCCGGGCCTCCACGGCCGCTTCCGAACTGCTTCAGCTCCGGCAGGGCAATCGGCCCCTAGAGGAGTACGCCACAGAGTTCCAGACCCTGGCCACTGAGCTGGCCTGGGGGACCGACAGCTTGCACGGCATCTTCATGGAAGGCATCTCTCCTCGTCTTCAGGATGAGCTCGCCGGCCGTGACCTCCCCGACGACCTTCAAGAGCTCATTGAACTAGCTGGGCGCGTAGACCGACGAATTCAGCGTCGGTTCCGAGAGCGACGGCCTACTCAGGGCCAAACCACACGCAGGATCACTCCGCCTCGAGTCCGGACATCTCCGCCTGCAGCTACCACTCCATCTACCGAGGAACCCATGCAGTTGGGTCGTGGTCCCCTATCTTCTGAGGAACGCCGACGCCGCCGTACCCACGGACTGTGTCTTTACTGCGGGGGCCAGGGGCATTTTCTGGCCCGCTGTACCGAGCGTCCGGGAAACGCCCGAACCTAGAGCTCAGCGGGGAGTTGACTCTAGGCAACATTTCACCTAGCTCCCCATGTACCGTTCCGGTACGCCTGTGTCTTCCGGAGGGAGGCTTCGACACCCTAGCCTTACTCGATTCTGGGTCCGGGGGGAATTTCGTCCTCCAGGAGCTGGTACAACAGCTACAGCTCGAGGTTTGCCCGCAAGAACCGCCTGTGCGGGTTTCCTCCATTCAAGGGAGCCCTCTTCCTGGTATCATATCCACTCGCACCAGCCCTCTGAAGCTTCAGGTGGGAGCCCTCCACCAGGAGGAAATCTCGTTTCTTATCCTGGAAAAATCCATCCACCCAGTCATCCTGGGCTTACCCTGGCTTAGGGAGCACTCTCCGGTGATCGATTGGAGGTCTCTACAGATTACCTCCTGGAGTTCTGCGTGCCACCGTCATTGCCTTCCTGCACGCCCGCTACAACCCATTTCGCTCTGCACGGCCTCGTTAACAGTACCTCCACAGTACCATGCCTTTCAGGATGTTTTCTCCAAAGAGAAGGCAGAGTTACTCCCAGAGCATCGCCCGTTCGATTGCGCAATCGACTTGCTCCCGGACACCACGCCCCCCCGTGGGAGAGTATATCCTCTGTCCTTACCAGAGACCAAGGCTATGTCCGCCTACATTAAAGAAAACCTGGACCGAGGGTTCATCAGACCGTCTAACTCCCCGGCTGGAGCCGGCTTCTTCTTCGTGGCCAAAAAGGATGGGTCTCTCCGGCCCTGTATTGATTACCGGGCTTGAACCAGATTACCCGGCGAGACCGCTATCCATTGCCTCTGATTCCGGAGCTCCTGGATCGCCTGCAAGGAGCTCGCATTTTCACCAAGTTGGACCTTAGGGGGGCATACAACCTCGTACGAATTCGACCAGGTGACGAGTGGAAGACCGCCTTTAATACCAGGGACGGCCATTACGAGTACCTCGTCATGCCCTTCGGTCTCTGCAACGCCCCAGCGGTGTTCCAAAACTTAATGAACGAGGTGCTACGGGACCTCTTGTACACATCCGTCATTGTGTACCTTGACGATGTGTTGATCTACTCCCGGAACCTCGAGGAACATCGGCAGCATGTACGACAGGTTCTGCAAAAACTGAGGGAAAACCAACTGTATGCGAAGTTGGAGAAATGCCAGTTTGAGGAAGAATCTCTGCCCTTTCTGGGATACATAGTATCCTCCACCGGCTTCCGCATGGACCCTGAGAAGGTTGCTGCCATCCGGAACTGGCCCCAACCGGTGGGAGTGAAGGCGATCCAACGGTTCTTAGGCTTCGCCAACTTCTACCGTCACTTTATTCCTCACTACTCCTCCCTGGTGGCACCATTAACGGCCCTCACACGCAAAGGCGCCGACGCACGAAACTGGTCTTCCGCCGCCGTCCAGGCCTTCCAGGACCTTAAAGAGGCCTTTCTGCAGGACACTTGCCTCCGACACCCGGATCCCTTACGTCCGTTCGTTTTGGAAGTGGATGCCTCCAACGTGGCCGTGGGAGCCGTCCTATCCCAAGCCTCCAAAGACGGGAAAACCCGACCATGCTCCTACTTCTCCCGAAAGTTTTCACCTGCTGAGAAAAATTACGGAATAGGAGACAAGGAGCTATTGGCCATTAAGCTGGCCTTCGAAACTTGGCGTCAGTGGTTAGAGGGGGCCCAACATCCCATCGTGGTGTACACGGACCACAAGAACCTCGAGTACTTGTCCCATGCTCAGAGGCTCAATCCACGGCAAGCACGCTGGTCCCTCTTTTTCAGCAGGTTCAATTTTGTTCTCCAATATCGGCCAGCAGCCAAGAATACCAGGGCAGATGCCCTCTCACGTGTTTCGGAGAGCGAAGATGGTCCCACCCCTCCGCAATACATTCTGGATCCGGCAAAGGTCCAACTGGCGGCCACCGAACTAGCACCGGCAGGGACTACGGTGGTTCCCGTACGTGCCCGAAGGAGGGTCCTGGCGTGGGCACACGATTCGTTGACGGCGGGGCACCCCGGGGTAGCCCGGACTCTCCAGCTCCTGACTGAGTTTTACTGGTGGCCGAAGGTAAAGGAGGATGTCCGCCTTTACGTCCAGTCATGCCCCACATGTGCGCAGCAGAAACCGTTGCCTGGTCGCCCCTGGGGACTCCTTCAGCCTCTCCCTGTACCCGCGGAGCCGTGGACCCACATCTCCACAGACTTCATCGTCGAGTTGCCTCCCTCACAAGGGGAAAACGGTTGTCTGGGTCACGGTTGACCGCTTTTCTAAAATGGCTCATTTTGTGCCATTAGCGAAGCTACCCTCGGCTCCTGAGTTGGCAGACCTCTTCGCCCATCATGTCTTCCGCCTACACGGTCTGCCTCAGCATATCACCTCAGACCGTGGGCCCCAGTTTACGGCCAAGTACTGGCGGGCGCTCTGCAAGAAGTTTGGGATTCAGGTAGACCTGACTACGGCGTTCCACCCCCAGGGCAATGGTCAAGTGGAACGCACAAACCGAACCCTGAAAACGTTTCTCTGCGCTTTTGTAGGGGAGCAGCAGGACAACTGGGTGGCTCTCCTCCCCTGGGCCGAATTCTCGTACAACCGGCATCGACACTCTGCTACGCAACAGTCTCCCTTCAAGATGGTATATGGAAAGGTCCCTAAACCACCATTACCGTTGCCTGTCTCCACCTCCTCGCCAGCAGCGCAACTGACGGCCAGCCAGATTCAGCAGCTTTGGCACTCCACGCAAGAGCAGCTCCGCCATACCGCCGCACGCTTCAAGACTTACGCGGACAAGTCCCGGCGACCTGCTCCGGTATTTCTGCCCGGTTCCAGGGTGTGGCTCTCTACCAGGAACATCCAGCTCAGGATTCCCTCCATGAGATTAGCTCCCCGCTACATCGGACCTTTTCGGGTAGCCGAACGGGTTGGCGCGGTTTCCTACCGCTTACGTCTCCCATCTACCCTTCGGATACACGACGTCTTCCACGTTTCTCTCCTCAAACCAGTGGTCCTCTCTCGCTTTCGGCCTCTGCCTCCGGAGCCTTCCGAGGTTGCTTCTGATCCTGGGACCACGTACACGGTGAAAGAAGTCTTGGACGTTCGGTTCCGTCGTCATCGCTGGGAGTATCTTCTCTCCTGGGAAGGATACGGCCCTGAAGAGAACTCATGGGAGCCCTCCGTCCACATTCTGGATAAGGACCTCCTTCATCGATTCCATATGGCGCATCCTGATAAGCCGCGACCCCCCGGGAGGGGGCGTAGGAGGGGGGGTACTGTTGCGATTCTGGGCCGCCCCCGGAATCGCCACCCACCTGGTCGCGCGTCCGCTCGGGCCCCGTGCTCCCCGGGCCTCCGGGGATCTCTGCCGCCGCAGGCCCGGCGTCTCCCTACCTCGCCCGGGCCTGCAGCGCCTTCAGTTCCTGCTCCTTCGCTTCGCCGGAGCAGCCGGCGCCTCGCGGTGCTAAGCCCCGCCCCCTAGACGCGCGCGCGCGTCTAGGGCTAGTATTTAAAGGGGCCAGCGCGGGAAACCTCAGGGACGCCCCCTGATGACATCAGACGCTGCAGGGTACTTAAACCCTGCAGCTGGACCAGGACATCGCCTTGCAACGAGGTTCCCAGGTTCGTCCTGCTCCCAGTTGCTGTGTTCCTGCTCATCGCTTGATCTCCTGGTTTTCGACTTTGGATTGGCTTGTGGTTCTTCCTGGCTCCTGACTCTGGTTTGGCTTCGGTGACTTCTGGCTCTCGACTCGGCTTGGCTTTCGGTACTTCTCTGGCTCTTGACTTGGACTGGCTAACGACGATCCTCTGGCTCTAGACGCGGACTGGCTGACGGCGATTCTCCGGCACCTGACCCTGGCCTGGTGAGCTCGACTCCGTCGGTAGAGATCTCCTAAGTCCCAGCGGCCGGGTTCCTACGGGCTCCTCCCGGGGGGACACCGGCTTCCAGGGTGAATCGCCTAAGTCCCAGCGGCCGGACTCCTACGAGCTCCTCTCGGGGGAGTACCGGCTTCCAGGGCGAAGATCCTCTTCCACCGGGTCAGCCTCTCCTCCTGGCCCTTGGTCGCATAGGGCCCTTCGTGTCCTCCTCTCAGCTGTCCGCGAGCCTGTCTTCGCCGCCTCCCGGTTGGAACCGGTGTCTCTACCTCTCTAAGGTATTCCATCTCCTGGTTCCGATCGGCCCAAGGGTCCACGAAGCTGACAATTTTAGGAAGTTCCCAATTACCTTTATGAATGGAAATGTAAAAATTTTTCCTGATCTCTCCCCGATAACAAAAGAGCGGCGTAGGAAACTTTTAACTCTACGCCCTGAGATAATTCCCTTAGGTTATAATTTCATACTGAAATTTCCATGCAAATGTGTGTTAAAGAGGGGGGCAAAATTGAATGTTTTCTTCACAGTTGAACAAGTGAAAGATTTTCTTCAAGCTAAGACCCCCACTACTTCGTCTCCAATAAATTAAAGAAATGTGGAAGCTAATAGAAGTGCAGTAATTTCCTAATATGCTTAGTTTGTTTATACTCTATTATATTATATATATATATATATTATATATATATTATATATTATATTATATTATATATATATATATATTATATATATATCTATTACTAGATCATGGTATTAATACTATATTGATTTATGGATTATAATGGAGGCTATATTTTTATTTTCTCTTTATTTTTCCTTTGAGGTTGACTGATTGATGTAGTGTTTAGTGGAATTAATGTCTAGACCTCCATTGGTTTTCATATTTGCAAACTGAATTTTGTAAAATTTAAAAACTGATAAATAAAGAATAAAAAAACCCCCAACAAACAAGGGCCTTCCAAAGACTTGCACTGCAGATGTGAAGACAGGCCTTGTGCCATGAAGTGCCCTACACAGTCCTCCATGGGCTGGTCACAGACCATGACGGTTGCACACCATGGAAGATGGATGAGAAGGAAACCTGGAAGCAGGATGAAGAGCTGGAGATTGGAACATCAGGACCAGGACTGGAACATCAGGAACTCAGAACATCAAGAACATGGGACATCAAGAACAGCTGAGAGACGACGAAGGAGCACCAACGAAGAACAAGACCAGGAACATTCACAGGAGACCAGGAACATCGAACATGAAAACCATCAAGGCAGGCGGAGACCACAGAGAACCTTGCAAGGTGAAGGAAGCACAGACATCTGTGAGGATCCATGCGAAGGCCCTGAGGAGAACATAGTGCTGAACATGGCAGAGACTGATGACATCATCCATTGGGACCGCGGGCTTTTCCCGCCATTGGCCCTTTAAATAAAGTGCTGAGGCGCACAAGTGCGCCTACGCAGGGCCCAGGGAGTGAGGAAGGAAGTCAGCGTCGGTGGCGTCCCTGCCGAGGGAGGATGGAGAGGACAGCGACTTCCCTGCCGCTCAGGCAGAATTGGCAGCGGCACCCCCTGCCACTCAGAGGACCAGGACAGCAGTGGCTGGAACGGCGCACAGCTGTGCAGGAGCAGTGACACAGGCACTTCTGAGCCATGAAGAAGTATGGGGCCTTCCACGGTGTTGGGCCGGAGGTGAGAGGTTGCTCATGGAATTGGCCCTGCAAGCAGCATTACAACAGTTTGCAGCTAGGTAGAGAATTCATCAAGTTAGGTAGAGAGAGCATTGTACAAATTTACTCTTCTTTTACCTTGACAGTAAATCTTTACTGATGGCAACTGTGCTGTTCGTACCTATGACTATGCATATAAAACCACCTTGCAAAACTTACCTCACCCCATAAACCTCACCCCGTTCATAATGCCCACCTCTTACAGTGGTATAAAAAGTTAACTTATAATTGAGCCTCCACAGAGGTTCTCTTTCTCTTCTCTCTCTCCCAAACCGGCATTTGCGAAAAAAAAACATTTTGGCCAGTAACATAAAGCACAAAAAAAAGGTGTAGATATTTCCTGCATTGCTGTGTCTATTACACTCCATGTTAATCGACCCTCATTTCCATTTACTCCTCCCACTCAAATACAAATTTTAAATGTGTTTACGTATTTTGCAGTGCGGTATTTATCACGTGTTACGGTGTTATCGTGCAGGACCTAATGCAATTTGATAAATGACCCTGATAGACTGTAATAAACAAATGAAACAAATAAACATATTTTTTCTTGTATTGAAACTAATGAAACAAATATGGATCCCAATGAAATGAATGAATGAACTGAAACACATTTTTTTGGTCTGCACATTCCTACTGGAAGCTGTTTTAAAAACATTAGACAAAATTATTTATTAATTTATTTACTTTTAATATCTGCGTCCTGTACATTTTTTTCTCAATAACTTAAAGGATAGTTTATTTTTAATGCATAGCTTTACATTATCCAGTGGGAATTCTGTAAATCTATTTATTTATTTTACAGATTGATTGATCTTGGCTTTGCCTTCTTGGAACATTCTGTACTCATCCAATACAAGGTGGATTAAAAAAAGGGTTTGAACTGAACCCTTCATGTTTCAACATTTCTTTGTGTTTGATTAATTAGACAGTTCTACATTGGGCTGTATTAGAATATTCATGATTCTAATCTGTATTCCAGTGTAGGTCTATGTGCCTCTGCACTGTCTAACTAATCTACAATGGGAAATGAAGGGAAAAAAACTAGATTTAAATTTTTTATCCATATTCTAACTGCAATGAGATAAACTTTATAACATATTTTTAGCCTGTCATATTTTCTTTTCCTCTATTTGTAGTCATGTTTTACTAAGAAATATAAGGATAAAAGTGTACATAATTGCAAATTGTAAATATTGCTGGGATCAATATTCAAACGCGTCATCTGGATCAGTTCAGGACTTACCTCATGTTTAAAATTTCCTGCCACTCTGAATGCTTCTGACTTTTCTGGCTCACTGTATAGATAGATAAAAGCTGGATAAGTTAATCCAGCTAGGACATTACCTGGCTATATTCAGTGGAGTACCTATTCAACAGCACTCCTTTGAAAATCCATTATAATTTATCTGGCTAACTTTAGCCATATTTAATTATCTGCTGGCCACATTGCTCAATATTGACCTCATAATATAAAAATCTGTTTCCCAATATTCTCCTGGAGGCACATCGAACTGGTCAAGTTTTTTAAAATATCTCTAATGAATATGCATGAAATAGATTGCATATATTGGAAATCCAGGATATTTAAATCTATTTCATGGTTACTCATTGTGGCAATCCTGAAAACCTGACTGAATAGTTGTGCCTCCAGGGGAGGGTTGGGGAAACACTGATATAAGTCACCCCCAAAAAAATTTGTAAAACTGGCTTGTTTATATGCCAGAAACTACAAAAAGCAGTCAAAGGCCAGTGATGATAATCATTGCATAGCTGAAAATATTTTCAGAAATAATATTTACAAACCATGTATATAAACTCTGTATATACTGTAAACTGTATAGAAATTATTACATCAAATAGCTGATATAAATACATTTGTTTAGAATGTATTTATTTAGATTACATTTTCATATTTTATATGAAGCCCAAGAAAGGTTAGTTCATATATGTCATATCATCTACCCTCTAAAGATAATTATAGCATAGCACTGGAAAAAACACCAGTTTATCTCCAGAAGGATTAACCTCGAAAATAAGCCATGCTTTAGAAATTTTCTAGGTTTTTTTTTCTAGTATGCAGTCATTATTACCACCAGCCTATGACTACTTTTTGTGTTTTTATAGCATATGAGCACACTTTTTCACTTCTGTATATATATATATATATATATATATATATATTTATTTATTTATAATTTGGCTGATTTATAAATAACATTAGCTTTTATAGTTATGGACTCTTTTTCCCTTTGTATACTTATTTATTCCAATCTTTTAGTGTTTCTTTCATTTTTCTCTTCATCTTATAAAGAATATGAAAGCAGATAAGGACTTTAAGAGTCATCTAATCTGCCATTAAATTCCTGCTGCAGCCTGCAGTGTCATACCTAGGGCTTCTGATCCTAGTTGTTTATTAATTGTAAATTTAGGTGGTTATTTTTGATAATTGCATTAGAAAAGTACTGAAAATAGGTGTAGGTTTCGGACTGAGGAAAAAATCTCTAGGGGCATTTTTAGGATGATTCAATTTTTTTTATATGAAAATGTTTATGTTACCTAATGATATATACACACAAACACACACACACACACACACACACACAAGTCAACCAGAAATTAAAAACAAAACAAGGGTGAAGTTAGCAAAAGCAGGCTTGGGCTTCAGGACAGGAGAAGTGGGAGTGTGCATGTGGCTAAGGGGTGTGCCAGGGTGTGTGAATGTATGTGGCTGGGGATGGTGACTGTGAAGTGGGGTGAATGTGACTAGTGAGAAGCAGAGGGTAGGGTCACATGACTGGGTGTTATGTCACTATGGGATGGCTGATATGTTAGTGTGGGAGGCTGAGAATATGGATGAGGTCCCTTCCTCCCCACCACACTCTGTTCTCTTCCCCTCTTCACTTTCCTCTTCCCTCACCCCCTCTTAAACCTTCTCCCTTGTTACCTCTCTTGGCTACTCGGGCTTGGGCTCCCCTCCAGTTTTGCTTCTCCCAAGGCACTGCTTCTTGGGTCAGTGGGGGCTTGGGCTCATCATTGATCTGCTCCTTCCATGGCAAGCTTCTCTTGGCCAGTGAGGCTTCAGCTCTCCACCAGCCCACTCCTTCTATGATGGCCCTTCTTGGCCTGTAGGGCTTGGGTCCATGCTGGTCCACTCCTCCTATGGTGCCTCCTGACAGTGCATATTTTTGGGCCACTAGGGCTTGGGCTCCCTGGCTGTCACCCTCTGATTACATCATCTGGCCACTGCTCTAATGCTTCTTTTTGATTCACAAAGGCCGGGTGACATAATTACAGCTCTCAAAGCAGGCCTATTTTCATGGATTTTTGGTTAAAATTTGAAACATCCAATTCACCTCATCAGCAGTTCTGTATCTGGATTTTTTCAGTTTTAACTGAAAATCAGAAGCCCTACTTATTTCCCAATTGATTTTATAATTCCTGGCAAGTAATACTTTGACACTGTATAATTCAGATAGTCATACAATAGCCATTTCAGATACTGTGTATGAATAATGATACATTATACTTTTGGAAAAGTAAAAGATTTCCCCAGAGTATTACTGATTATCTTTTGTCAAACTAAGCCCTCATTAATTAAAAATAGTATTAAATGGGTGTTTTGAGTGGATTTTTTAATCTCACTTGGCAATGCTTATGTTTTTGTTTCTTATTGAAACTCAAATAAATACAAAGGAAATTTTAAATTATGGAGTCTAAATATAATGTACTGTATAATCAAGTTGGAATATATTTATGTAAAGCAATGTATTTAATATCGAATGGAAATATCAATATTTCCAGTATTTGGAAGATTTTCTTGTCAGTCTTAAAATTATTTTGACCAGACATTTAATGAAGATGTCGCAGAATACACTTGTATTACATGCTCACTTAGGGGTAGATTTAAAAATGTGGATGTGCCAGTTTTATAACATGCACGCACTGGCTCGAGCGTGTTTTAATATTCGTGGGCCGCGTGCACATATGCGCTAGATTTTATAATCCACCCAGGTATGTGTGTGTGTGTGGTGCACGCAAGGGGGGGGGGGGGGGGGTAAATTTTTCAAAAGGGCCCGGCCACGTGCATATCCCCCGATATGCACAGAAGTGCCGGGGGACATGGTCTGGTTAGGGTGGGGTGGGGTGAGCACTGGCTGGGTCAGCAACCATTAGGCCCTGTCCAGGGAAAGCACACACCAGCAGATGGCTGATGCGCGTAACTTACTTCTGCTCCAAAGGAGCAGGTAAGTTAAAAAACAAATAAAAAATAGGGTAGGTATGTAGGTAGGGGAAAAGGTAGGAAGGTTAGGGTACAGGGAAGTTCCCTCCTTGTCTTCTCCTTAATTGGAGTGGATTGGGAGGGAACTGGGGTAAGCCTACTTGCGTCGCCACACGTATTTTTGTAAAATACCTCCCCTTGCGCACTGTAAATGAAACTAGAGATGCGCCCTTCTTCCTGCGCTCCTCGGACCTGACGGACGGACAGATCATTATGGATATGGATGGGAGATAGGGCCTGCACAGTCGGCACTGAGAGCCCATCGGGGTAAGGCCTACTAAGTTTTTTTCACTTACCTCCGACGCCTCTCCCAACACCGACCATGAGGCAGTTCTTCACGCTGCTCCATCTGGACGCCCGCCCCTCCTCCTCTCAGATCGGCAGCGCCCTGCAGCCAATCCAGGGCAGGGCATGCCAGTGAGCGAATCATTCGGCGACTCTCTCTGTTATTTAAATCCCAGTCTCTCCTCCAGGTGCCGGGCGTGGCAAAGGGGCCTGCTCCTTTGTGTGCCCCTTCGTGCAGCACTGCAGTGCATATTGCTACAGGGTCCCTGCCCTTCATCCCACAACTTGCTCTCTCAACACAGGCTCGTTTCCTTCTAATCCCTTTTTACCAATAGTATACCTCCAGTTCCCTTCCTTTCCACAACCCCTTCTTCCCACTTAACCAAAGATGTGCACCTTCCCCATCCCCATTATCAGCAATCCCTTCAAAAACCGCACTAAACCCACTACCCTCCCTACCATCCAACCGAAGAGGCTGATTCCTATTATGATCTCTCCTTTAACGCAATTACTTGGCCTCTCTCTTTTTTCACTTTTGCAGTGCCCAGTCTCTCACGAAAAAAAACCACATCATCAACGCCTATCTATTGGATGTCAAACCTGACATATGCGCAATTACAGAAATCTGGCTGAAACCCACTGACATAGCTTTAACCAACCAACTACCTATACAGCTCTATGACCTATTCTCAATCCCTAGACTTAAAAAAAGAGGCGGCAGTCTACTATTAGCTGCAAAAAAAGAACTAAGATTAACCCTCCAACATACAAACTCAGCTTCAAAACTTGAATTCGCTGTCTTCAAATCTAAACATCTTCAAATATGTCTAATTTACGCCCCTCCAGGGCTCCTAGAATCAGACCCTTCTCCCCTAATTGAACACATTCCCATACATATCAACACCGACGCCCCAACTAAAATCATGGGAGACTTCAACTTACACGTTGACTCTACTCCTCAATCCCCCAACTGTGAATCTCTACTTTCCTCCCTCAGTTACATGGGATTCAAACAAATCATTAACAGTCCCACTCACAAAGCAGGACATACACTGGTTCTAATCTTCATAAATGCAGGCCTTACTCTCTCCTCCATGCCTATATGCTCACCTGTTCCTTGGTACGACCACTGGATGATCACTACTAACCTAGAGATCACTAAGTTCCCATCCCACTCTTTCCCCAAAACCACAGTCCAATTCAGGAAACCTTGTACCATGGACAACCTCAGATCTCTCCAGAGAACTAGTTCATCCTGATCTCTCAGATGCAGACTCGGCCACTACTTCATGGTTCAATATCACTAACAAGGTAGCAGAACAAACATGCCCCATAACTATGAAAGTACTAAACTCTACCCCTGATAATAGAATACCTTGGTTCACACCAGAACTGAAGACACTCAAACAAGAATTAAAAACCCCTCTACAACGACTCTGGCCGCCTACAAATCCCTCATGCACAGTTATAGGAGCTCCATCCTCCACACAAAGAGAGATTTTTTCACCCAAAAAATCCATCACTACATCTTTGACTCTAAGGCCTTGTTCTCTTACGTCTCGGCTCTCAACAAACCATCCCCACCAACTATCCCTGATGACCAAGCACTAATAAAATCTACAGAACTCGCTTTTTATTTTGAGAAAAAAAACTACCAACCTGATAGCCCCGCTTATTTCATCCAATCCCCAGCCCCCTCGGCCTTACACCCCTACAAACCACCAGAATACAATCTTTGAATCATTCGAACCCACGTCATCTCTGGAGATAGAAACCATTCTCAAGAAGTTTAAACCATCCTCTCACCCATCGGACCCGATACCTTCAAATCTACTCATCTCCATCCCGAAAACCATTGCTAAGCCTTTAGCAGAAATCATAAATTGCTCTTTATCACAAGGATTAGTACCAGAATCTCTAAAACTTGCCATTCTCAAACCATTATTAAAAAAAACAAACATGACTACAGCTGATCCTGCTAACTTCCGCCCTATAGCTAACCTGCCGTTTATTGCTAAACTCTTGGAAAAAATTGTCAATAAGCAACTCACAGAATACCTCGACGAACACAAGATTCTCGCCCTCGCTCAGTTCGGATTCCGCAAGTCGTTAAATACTTAATCCCTCTTAATCTCGCTCACGGACACCATTCTCCTGGGCCTAGAAAAAAGACAACCTTATCTTCTCGTTCTTCTAGATATATCTGCAGCCTTTGACACGGTGAACCACTCAATGCTCTTAGATCGACTCTCAGACATAGGCATCAGTGGAACTGCACTCAGCTGGTTCAAATCATTCCTTAGCAACAGGAACTTCAAGGTCAGAATCAACAATAAAGAATCCCACCCTGTTAGCTCCACCCTGGGAGTCCCACAAGGATCATCTCTCTCCCCAACGCTTTTCAACATTTACCTTCTCCCGCTCTGCCATCTACTTGCGAATCGAAAGATAACTCATTATATCCATACCGACGATGTTCAAATACTCATACCGATCATGGATTCCCTCTCCAAAACCCTCAGTTTCTGGAATAGCTGTTTACAGTCAATCAACCACCTTCTCACCAGCCTCAACTTGGTCCTCAAAACTAACAAAACGGAGATCCTGATCGTTTCCCAGGATGACAATAATGGGCTAATCAACAAACCCCTTACATCTCAAAAATCATTCTCCTCTCAAGTGAGAGACCTTGGCATAATTCTGGACAACCATCTAAACCTAAAAAAATGTGTTAACAATACCACAAAGGAATGTTTCTTCAAATTACAAGTCCTAAAAAAGCTGAGACCCCTCCTCCACTTTCAGGACTACCGCACGGTGCTTCAATCCATTATCTTCTCAAAAATCAACTATTGCAACTCTCTCCTTCTCGGACTCCCAGCAAACACCATCAGACCCCTTAAAATGTTGCAGAACTCCGCCGCCAGGATTCTGACCAACACCAACAAAAGAGAGCACATTACTCCCATCCTTCGGAACCTTCATTGGCTCCCCATCAAATTCAGAATTTTCCACAGTCCTCACGATAATTCACAAAGCCATGCACAATCTAACCCCTCTTGATCTAAACATCCCTTTTTGACTCCACGTCCTCTAGACCTATGAGAACAGCTTATAAAGGCACTCTGTATGCCCCCCCAGCCAAGACCTCTTTAAGGAAAAGCACCCTATCAACAGCTGGTCCCCCACAATGCAATGCTCACCCCCCTGATCTCCATTAGGAACCATGCCCATTGACCTTCAAAAAAAGGCTTCAAATGTGGCTATTCAGACAAGCTTTTCCCTAATGGATGAACGTTCTCTCACTCATGACAGGACAGGACAGGACACTTGTATTGACTCTGAATAGGGCATATCACCTGCTGGCAGGCTATGCCACTTACTAGCTCACATTTACCATATGATTTATCACCGACTGGTGTAATTCTTCAACCCTAACCTTCCCTTCTCGTGACCCTACCCCACCCCAAGCGAAAACTGCTCATCCTATTAGAGAACCAACAGTCCCTTAGTCGCCTGTTATAATACTATTGTTAAATTACTACTATTTCTTTCTCACCTGATCTAATCGTTTTTTGCTAATCTACCTTAAGAAATTCCCCTCCCCATCTCACACTAGATCCGTTTCCTCTTCCTACCACTGAAGTTACTCTGAGCTCATCTCAGAAGGTGATGTCATTTCGATTTTGGTTCTGTTTAATGCTTGTACATTATTTAAATTATGTTAGCAGTTTGTTTTTAACTTCCTGGGTCCCAGTTCAATGTAACCCCTGTTCTCTGTAATGTTTTTATCCAATAATCTGTTTCTTTGTAAACCGATGTGATATGTATTTTTTACATGAATGTCGGTATAAAAACGTTCAAAATAAATAAATAAATAAATAGAAGCAGGATGAAGAGCCGGAGTTGAGGACATCTGGACCAGGATTGGAACTCGAAACATAAGGGACGTCTGGAACATGGAGCATGGAACATCATGAACTTCTGGCCTGGGAAACATCACGTCTTGGAACATCAGGGCTACTGGATGAGGAACATCAGGACTTCTGGAAGAGGAACTTCTGGATGAAGAACATCAGACAGAGGAGACCAGGAACATGAAGAACATGGAACACGGAGCCATCTGGACAGGAGAAGACCACAGAAGACCTTGACCGGAGAAGAGGAATATGGACGACCATGGAACCCAATTCGAAGGCCCCAAGGAAGTGAAGCTGAGCCCTTTTATAGTGCTGGAGCAAGGAGCAAGGAGATGACATCATCCTGTGGAGCCGCAAGCTTTTCCCACTGCTGGCCCTTTAAATATCAAGAAGAGGTGTGTGCACGCGCCTAGAGGAACCCAGAGGATGGAAGAAGTCGGCTGCTACAGCAGGGCCGCGGAGAAGATGACGACGGTGGATCTATGCTGCAAAGAGAGATCCCGGCGGTGGTGCTCAGGCCGCATAGGTGGAGGCAGCGGCAGCAGCGACATCCTACCACTTGAAGGAATCCCAGCAGCATCTTCCACACCGTGAAGGCGGAGTTTGTGGCAGTGGCTACCTGCCAATTAGAGGGATCCCGGCGACATCTTCCCTGCCACAAAGACAGATTCAGCGGCAGTGGCTTCATAAGCTGCGAAGAGGAAGGAAGATGGCAGTGGCACCAGGGGTGCAAGGAGTGGTGTCCCGGTATTTAGATGTGCAGCTTTTACTGATGGAATTGGAAGTAGGGATGTGAATCGGTAACGGACTCATTTCCGGTATTGAGTTCGGGTAAAAACCACGGGAAATCTTCATTCCCGCGGTTCTTATCGGTTTTAATTGGCTGCCTCGTGCCAAAAAAATCCCAACCCACCCCGACCCTTTAAATTTAATTATTTCAAATCCTCCCCCAAACTTTTTTAAAGTACCTGGTGGTCCAGCGGGGGTCTCAGGAGCGATCTCCCGCTCTCGGGCCATTGGCTGCCAGTAAACAAAATGGCACTGATGGCCCTTTGCCCTTACCATGTGACAGGGGTATCCGTGCCATTGGCCAGCCCCTGTCACATGGTAGGAGCAATGGACGGCGAGCACCATCCGATATTTTCAATTGTCAGATAAACGATTCACATCCCTAATTGGAAGCAGCCCAGTATTAGTTCATCATGTTGTTCTTGAGGAGATATGTAAATGTAATGATGCTGTGAACCTTTCATCTTTGTCGTTATAAAGTGATTTATGAATTAAAGAAAGAGCCTTGTGTTGAATTCTTTAACCAATGGGTAAACAGTAAAGCTCTTTCAAGATGGGAGAAATATGTTCAGGTTTTTTTTGTGTAGGTCAAGAGTCTAGCGGCAGAGTTTTGGAGTAGTTGAAGAGTTCTTGTAGAATAAGCAGGTAGGCCCAAAATGAGAGCGTTACAATACTCAAACTTGGGAAAGTCCAACTTGGAAAAGACAAGGGCTTGTAAAACAGTTCTAAAATCATTCAGGTGTAATAGAGGTTTTAATCTCTTTAAGACATTTAATTTAAAATATCCATCTTTGATTATACTGTTTACACATTTTTTGAGGCGTACTTGCTTCGGGGGCTTCAATTGACAAGAATCTTCATGGTGAAGGGGGAAACCTTTTGCAGCTGAAGCTTTGCTGCGTTCAATGCTGCATTTAAGACAAGAGCACAAGCTGGCATTTCTTTAACTTTTGGAAGTACAGATGCATTTTTGTATGGGTTCATGGGCCAACATTCCTGCCAATTGAAGCCCCTGAAGTAGGTACTCTGAAACATGGTGCCATGTCGGGCACAGTTGAACTTTATTCTTGAATACCATGGCACAGTTGAACCTTATTTCTGAGCACAAGTAAGCATTTTTTTACATATGTCAGTCCAGAAAAATCTGGATATTTTCAAGAACTTTGAATTTTAAACAACCTTGTTACTTTTCACAGATTCTGCATGGACACATAATAAACAATTTGTCAAAAAGAGACCCCTGACTGATGATTAATTATGACCATTGTCATGGAGAAAAGTGTTTTACCAAGTAACCACCCCAGTGTTTTGAAGGTCCTTTAACAAATTACTCTTATGCTTTATTGAGTTTTGTGCCTAGTTCAACAATTATATTTAAGTGTATGAGTGTCTTATATTTTGAAACAATTTTATATACCATGTGTTATAGGGATGTAAATCGTTTTTTGACGATTTAAAAAAATCATCAGATATTTTTTAAATCGTCAAAAATCGTTAGCGTCGCAATACAATAGAAATTCCCCCGATTTATCGTGAAAAATCGTAAATCGTGGGGGGGGGGGGGAGGGCGGGAAAACTGGCACACCAAAACAACCCCTAAACCCACCCCGACCCTTTAAAACAAACCCCCCCCCCAAATGTTTTAAATTACCTGGTGGTAGAGTGTGTGTGTGTGTGTGTGGGGGGGTGTCCTGGAACGATCTCCCACTCTCGGGCCATCGGCGCCATTTTGGCTGCCACATATAAATGGCGTTGATGGCCCGATAAAAAAAAACCCACCCGACCCTTTAAAATGACCCCCTTAGCCTCCCCCACCCTCCCGACCCCCCCAAAACCTTTTAAAATTACCTGGTGGTCCAGTGGGGGTGCGGGGAGCGATCTCCCGCTCTCGGGCCATCGGCTGCCACTAATAAAAATGGCGCAGATGGCCCTTTGCCCTTACCATGTGACAGGGTATCCATGCCATTGGCCGGCCCCTGTCACATGGTAGGAGCACTGGATGGCCTGAGCTGCGGGTACTCAGAGCATCCAGATGCCAAAGCCAAGTCAGGAACAGGAAGTCCTTGAATGTGGAGAATTCAGCAAGACGGAACTCCTTGCTAACTCAAGGAAGGCAAGGGCTGGTCAGATTAAATACACTAGTGGGTTGATGTCATAGGGCGGGGACGACCCCGAGGTTACCGCCATGACGTGTTTAAATGAGGCCCTTGCGCGCGCACATGCGTCTAGGTAACTCCGGGTCCAAGATGATGGTCGGCAGCGCCCACGCTGTCCCGGGAACGCCAAAGAGGTTGGCGGGGACTGGCAGAGGCCCCCCATTCTTCCCAGACTTAATGGAGCGGGGAAATAAGAGGTGAGCATGAGAGGTCACAGACATCTGTGACCGACAGGCATAACACCATGTTTATGGAAAAACACTTTAAAATAGGATTCTCAAAGTTAAATTCTTTGTTCACAGCTGTTCATTCTTTCATTATGTAATGTGTCCATATATTGGCCATAGATTGTTCTTCAAGGTACCCTTTTCCACTTTGATCTTTTCAGAACTAGAGGTTGATGTAGCAAAGTATCTTCACTAATGTGCATTATTAGTTGAATGCACACTGTTTTGCTTTTATAAAGAGCAACACAAAATCTATGCAAAATAAGCAATATGCTGCATCATTATGCAAAACAACTTATTATCTATGAACCCATAATAAAATAGTAGTTTTTAAAATAAGTGAACGTTAATGTTGAACCATTAGTATGAGAAGCATAAATACACCTTAGAGAGGTGTAATAACACATTAACTTTAATATGAGGAATTCACATTGGAAATAATTTGCCTGGCATTGACATAGGCCAATAAAGTGAGATAATTTAGTGTATGTTAATAGCACTTTATGATATTGGCTTCCTACTAGATGCTAAATTCAAGAAATCATTGTTTTTACATTCACACCTTACTACTGCTTAAATACTCATAATGATTATTTCATTTTGTTTCTCAACAAGTATATATGAACTCAAGCTGGAGTGAGATCTTATATATCTATGAAGTTTTATATTTATATATATAGATATTTATATCTATATCTATTCATCTATAATATATCTATCTATCTATAGATAGATAGATATTAGGGATGTGCAGAGCAAAATTTTATGTTCATATTTCTTATGTCCGAAAGTGGGTCCCACTTGCGGCCAATATGGACATAAAAAAAATCTAATGAGTTGGGTATATGTACATATGTCGCCCATTAAAGTCAATGGGGGAAGGATTTCCAGCCTATTTTTGGCTGCAGAATTGTGGTTTTCTTATCAATTGGCCCAGGAGAGAGTTCCCTTTCCTTTGTGCAGGGAAGTACTCCCTGGAAAGGGTCCACCCCTAGAGTTGTGTGTACCCGGTGTTTACATTGGCATCCAGTGAATATCGTTGGCGTCTAGTGAATTCCGTTGGCGTCTAGTGAATTCAGACGGTACTTACGCACTTCAGCAGATGACAAAGGAATTGGAGGATCTCTCAGAAATAAGAATACGTGTGGGAATACAAGGTCTGGATGAACAGGCAGGCACAGCAATGGAGTTAAAACAGCAGTAGGAACACAAGGCCTGGATGAACAGGCACTTCATTCGAGGACAGAGGTCAATCCCAGCTAGGGACACAAGGCCTGCATGAACAGGCACAGGAACTAGGTTAAAACACTGGTAGCTCGCCAGCATCTTTCTGATGCATGCTAGAATATTGGCAGCGGTATGGGCATGGTCCGTCAGGTGGGTGTGCAGTAAAGCCCACCTCCACCCTCATGCTTGTTCAGGGAAGGACTCCCTGGAACGGGTCCACCCCTAGAGTTGTGTGTACCCGGTGTTTACATTGGCGTCCAGTGAATATCGTTGGCGTCTAGTGAATTCCGTTGGCGTCTAGTGAATTCAGACTGTACTTACGCACTTCAGCTGATGACAAAGGAATTGGAGCCTAGGATCTCTCACAAATAAGAATACGTGTGGGAACACAAGGCCTGGATGAACAGGTACATCATTCGAGGACAGAGGTCAATTCCAGCTAGGGACACAAGGCCTGCATGAACAGGCACAGCAACCAGGTTAAAACACTTGTGGGAACACAAGGCCTGGATGAACAGGCACAGCCACTGAGTTAAAACACCTGTGGGAACACAAGGCCCGGAAGAATGGGCACAGCAACTGAGTTAAAACACCTGTGGGAACACAAGGCCTGGATGAACACGGATACTCGGATAGTAATTATGTGTTTTTTTAATGTATTTATATTCTTATTCGAAAACGTTTCTAGCACGTCATACTTGATTACACTCAGGTACTGTAGGTATTTCCCTATCCCCAGAGGAACACAAGGCCTGGATGAACAGGCACCGCCACTGAGTTAAAACACCTGTGGGAACACAAGGCCTGGATGAACACGGATACTCGGATAGTAATTATGTGTTTTTTTAATGTATTTATATTCTTATTCGAAAACGTTTCTAGCACGTCAGACTTGATTACACTCAGGTACTGTAGGTATTTCCCTATCCCCAGAGGAACACAAGGCCTGGATGAACAGGCACCGCCACTGAGTTAAAACACCTGTGGGAACACAAGGCCTGGATGAACAGGCAGGCACAGCAATGGAGTTAAAACACCAGTAGGAACATGGATGAACACTGATACTCGGATAGTACAATTTTTTTTTTATGGATTTATATTCTTTTTTTAAAAAGTTTATAGCACTTCATTTATTTTTATATTTATTTGTCATTTTTATATACTGACATTCTTGTATTCAATGCAAATCATACTTGCTTACACTCAGTTACTGTATGTATTTCCCTATCCCCAGAGGAACACAAGGCCTGCAGGAACGGGCACAGCAACGGAGTTAAAACACTTGTGGGAACACAAGGCCGGGATGAAGAGGCGCAGCAGTCGAGCACAGAGGTCGATCCCAGCTAGGGACACAAGGCCTGGATGAAGAGGCACATCATTCGAGGACAGAGTTCAATCACAGCTAGGGACACAAGCCGCGGAGGAAAAGACACTAACCAGGATCCTCCAAGCCCTCATTTTCTCCAAATTAGACTACTGCAACTCTACATTTCTTGGACTTCCCTTCCTCATACACAAAACCACTCCAAATGGTTGAAAACGCAGCAGCCCGTCTACTAACAAACACTAGGAAAAGAGACCACATTTCCCCAGTCCTAAAAGACCTCCACTGGTTACCAATTCAGTTCAGAGTCATTTACAAATCCATCACCTTGATATACAAAATCTTTCACCAACACACCATAATCGACCTACAAATTCCTCTCCGTTTATACAAATGCACAAGACCGACCAGGGAAGCCTACAGAGGATGCCTCCTTGTTCCACCCTCCAAAACCACTTATCACAGCACCTTTAGAGATTGAGCCCTTTCCACAGCAGGTCCACCGTTATGGAACTCCATCCCCCCAGATCTCAGAAATGAACCTTGCCTCCTAACCTTTCGGAAAAGACTCAAGACATGGCTTTTCAGGCAAGCCTTCCCGAACTGCACCTAACACACACCATCAATAAATTCTCAGCTCAGAAGCTGTATATATTGGACGCCATATTTGTAATGTACTCTTGTATATTTTTATATTCTACACATGTATATAATTAACCTCCTCTATCCCTCTTTATTTCTTACACTCCCAGTTCATAGCCCCAGTTAATTGTAACTGCATCTCTTCACCACGTGTATTTATGTTATAGGTTGTTTTCTTTGCACCCCTGTTTTCTGTAAAGCGACATCATGTGAACGATTTCATGAATGCCGGTATAAAAAAACCTTAAATAAAATAAATAAGTAAGTACCCGCAAGGGAAAGTTGAAAACAACTTTGAAGAGGGAGTTCAAGAGGGCGTGAAATTGTAAAGAGGTAAATGGGTGGGGTCCGTGCAGTCCGCCCGCAGGATTCAACCCGGCGGGTTCGGTCGGACCGGGGTTTCGGCGGATCCCCCACCCCCACCCCTTTCGCGGGGGGTGGGGGAGGGGCGGGGAACGCCTCCCGGACGGCCCCGGGCCCCGCAGGGCGCATTTCCTCCGCGGCGGTGCGCCGCGACCGGCAACGGGTCGGCTGGGAAGGCCCAGGGGGGGCAGGTGGCCCGCTGCTCTGGCGGCGCGTGTTATAGCCCCCCCTCCCGGCGTTTCCTCCTTCCCCTTTGGCAACTGTTAGCTTGTCTTAACCTCATTCACTACATCTATGCAGACGATGTTCAGATTCTTATTCCCATAACAGAATCTATTAACAAACTTGGCTATTCTTACAAGCCTTCCCTGATCCTTCAAACTTTCACTAGATAAGTACAGCTACTCAGCTTTGAATATGGAACTTCGCCCCTCCAATATTCTCCTCATTTAGCTACCCTACTTATGCACTTCAGAAAATGACAAAGGAATTGGAAGATCTCTCAGAAATAATAATACGTGTGGGAACACAAGGTCTGGATGAACAGGCAGGCACAGCAATGGACTTAAAACACCAGTAGGAACACTAGGCCTGGATGAAGAGGCACATCATTCTAGGACAGAGGTCAATCCCACCTATGGACACAAGCCGCGGAGGAAAAGAAACTAACCAGGATTCCCTCCGTAACGGCGAGTGAAGAGGGAAGAGCCCAGCGCCGAATCCCCGCTCGTCCGGCGGGCGCGGGAAATGTGGCGTACGGAAGATCGCCTCTCTGGCGCCGCTCGGGGGCCCAAGTCCTTCTCATCAAGCCTCAGCCCGCGGACGGTGTTAGGCCGGTAGCGGCCCCCGGCGCGCCGGGACCGGGTTTTCTCGTAGTCTGTTTGTTTGGGAATGCAGGCCAAAGTGGGTGGTAAACTCCATCTAAGGGTAAATACCGGCTCCGGCGCGTGTTATTGCCCCCCCCCCCCCGGCAGCAGCTTCGCCGTTTCCCCGGCCGTTTCCTCCTTCCCCTTTGCCAACTGTTAACTAGTCTTAACCTCATTCACTACATCTATGCTGACGATGTTCAGATTCTTATTCCCATAACAGAATCTATTAACAAAGCCATCGCACTTTGGAACAACAGCTTACAAGCCATCACTAATCTCCTCAACAGTCAAAGCATGAGATCTTATTAAGAAACTGACATTATCCTCAACAAATTCTTACTCCTAGCAAAACCTCTACCAAGTAAGTACACAGGGGTCTGTATTTTCATACCCCAGTGCTTGCTGTTTGAATACCGCTCTTGCCGTACCGACCCGCAGGGACCACCTAGGGACACAAGCTGTGGAGGAAAATAAACTAACCAGGATTCCCTCAGTAACGGTGAGTGAAGAGGGAAGAGCCCAGCGCCGAATCCCCGCCTGTCCGGCGGGCGCGGGAAATGTGGCATACAGAAGACCGGCTCCCCAGCGCCGCTCGGGGGCCCAAGTCCTTCTGATGGAGGATCAGCCGGCGGACGGTGTTAGGCCGGTAGTGGCCCCCCAATAAAACCACCAAAGACTGCTTCTATAAACTGCAAGTTTAAAAAAGGATAAGACCACTCTTCCACGCCAAACACTTCAGAACCATCCTCCAAGCCCTCATTTTCTACTACTGCAACTCTACATTACTTGGACTCCCTTCCTCATACACGAAACCACTCCAAATGGTTGAAAACGCAGCAGCCCGTCTACTAACAAACACTAGGAAAGGAGGCCACATTTCCCCAGTCCTAAAAGACCTCCACTGGTTACCAATTCAGTTCAGAGTCATTTACAAATCCATCATCTTGATATAAAAAATCATTCACCAACACACCATTATCGACCTACAAATTCCTCTCCGTTTATTCAAATGCACAAGACCGACCAGGGAAGCCTACAGCGGATGCAATGCCGGTATAAATAAATAAAATAAATAAATAAAATCAATAAGTACGTAAGGGAAAGTTGAAAACAACTTTCAAGAGCGAGTTCAAAAGGGCGGGAAACCGTTAAGAGGTAAACGGGTGGGGTGCGTGCAGTCCGCCTGGAGGATTCAACCCGGCGGGTTCGGTGGGACCGGGGGTGGTTTCGGCGCATCCCCCACCCCTTTCGCGGGGGGGCGGGGAACGCCTCCTGGACGGCCCCGGCCCCGTCCAGGAATAAAAAAATAAAGTAAATATATAAAATCAATAAGTACGTAAAGGAAAGTTGAAAACAACTTTCAAGAGCAAGTTCAAAAGGGCGGGAAACCGTTAAGAGGTAAACGGGTGGGGTGCGTGCAGTCCGCCTGGAGGATTCAACCCGGCGGCGGGTTCGGTGGGACCGGGGGGGCTTTCGGCGCATCCCCCACCCCTTTCGCGGGGGGGCGGGGAACGCCTCCCGGACGGCCGCAGGCGCATTTCCTCCGCGGCGGAGCGCCGCAACCGGCTCCGTGTCGGCTGGGAAGGCCCAGGGGGGGCAGGTGGCCCGCCGCTCCGGCGGCGCGTGTTATAGCCCCCCCTGGCAGCAGCTTTGCCGTTACCCCCGCCGTTTCCTCCTTCCCCTTTGCCAACTGTTAAGTAGTCTTAACCTCATTCACTACATCTATGCAGACGATGTTCAGATTCTTATTCCCATAACAGAATCTATTAAGAAAGCCATCGCACTTTGGAACAACAGCTTACAAGCCGAAGCCACCACTAATCTCCTCAACAGTCTAAACCTGGTCCTCAATGCCTCTAAAACTAAACTCCTCTTCATTTCCTACAAGCAAGAAAACCTCCCATCTCAGATCCATCACAAACACCTTCTCACCCACAACCATGTGAGAGACCTGGGAGTAATTATAGACAACCGTCTTGACCTAAAGAATATGATCCAAACCACAACTGTAAGATATAATATTATATCTTAATGGGCCTCGACAAAGGAAACTCTTTCCTATTGATCTTGTTAGACCTTTCCGCAGCGTTCGACACGGTCAACCACGCCATCCTCCTAAACCAGCTTTCGTCCATAGGAATCAGCGGCACCGTCCGATCCTGGTTCAAAACGTTTCTCGATAACAGAGGTTACAAAGTTAAACTCCAAAACAAGGAATCCTCAAGATTTGACTCTGTCATAGGAGTCCCTCAAGGTTCTTGATTATCTCCGACCCTATTTAATATCTATCTTCTTCCTCTCTGCCAACTTCTTACCGACCTCAATCTAAAGTACTTCCTTTACGCAGATGATATTGAAATCATCATCCATATCAAAGACACATACTCTAAAACTCTTGACTACTGGGAAACATGCCACCAGAAAATCAAACAAGTAGTAAACAACCTACACCTCATCTTAAACTCATCCAAGACAGAAATCCTACTCATCTCTCCTGAAAACAATATCTCCAACACTACTCTTCCCAACAACCTACCTACCACACAAGTTACAGACTTAGGAGTGATAATAGACAACCGGCTAAACTTCAAGGCACATATCAACAAAACAACCAAAGACTGCTTCTATAAACTCCAGGTTTGGAAGAGGATAAGACCTCTTTTCCATGCTCAAGACTTCAGAACGATCATCCAAGCAGTCATTTTTGCGAAATTAGACTACTGCAGTTCCCTATTGCTAGGTCTGCCCTCATCCTATTCCAAACCACTACAGATGGTTCAAAATTCAGCAGCCCGATTACTAACAGGCGCAAGAAAGAGAGACCACATATCTCCCATTCTGAAAGAGTTACATTGGCTACCCGTCCACTTCCGTATCATCTATAAAGCCATATGTGTCATCTTCAAAACTATTCATCAACGCATCTTATGCACTTTAGCTGATGACAAAGGAATCGGAAAATCTCTCAGAAATAAGAATACGCGTGGGAACACAAGGTCTGGATGAACAGGCACATCATTTGAGGACAGATGTCAATCCCAGCTAGGGACACAAGCAGCGTAGGAAAAGAAACTAACCAGGATTCCCTCAGTAACGGCGAGTGAAGAGGGAAGAGCCCAGCGCCGAATCTCCGCCACTCCGGGTTCGGGGATCTGAACCCGACTCCCTTTCGATCGGCCGAGGACGACGGAGGCCATCGCCCGTCCCTTCCGAACGGCGCTCGCCTATCTGTTAGGACCGGCTGACCCATGTTGAACTGCTGTTCACATGGAACCCTTCTCCACTTCGGCCTTGAAGAAGAATGCTCAGTCTGTTTAAAAGAACAAAATTAACGGACCCACTCAAGGAATATGCTCAGTCTGTTTAAAATAAGAAAATTAACGGACCCACTCTGAAGGTCAATGCTCAGTCTGTTTAAAAGAACAAAATTAACGGACCCACTCAAGTACAGGCAGGAACAGCAACGGAGTTAAAACACTTGTGGGAACACAAGGCCTGGAGGAACAGGCACATCATTGGTGGACAGAGGTCAATCCCGGCTAGGGACACAAGGCCTGGAGGGACAGGCAGGCACAGCAATGGAGTTAAAACACCAGTAGAAACACAATGGCTGGAGGTACAGGCAGGAACAGCAACGGAGTTAAAACACTTGTGGGAACACAAGGCCTGGAGGAACAGGCACATCATTGGAGGACAGAGGTCAATCCCAGCTAGGGACACAAGTCGCATAGGAAAAGAAACTGACCAGGATTCCCTCAGTAACGGCGAGTGAAGAGGGAAGAGCCCAGCGCCGATTCTCCACCACTCCGGGTTCGTGGATCTGAACCCGACTCCCTTTCGATCGGCCGAGGACGACGGAGGCCATCGCCCGTCCCTTCCGAACGGCGCTCGCCTATCTGTTAGGACCGGCTGACCCATGTTGAACTGCTGTTCACATGGAACCCTTCTCCACTTCGGCCTTGAAGAAGAAAGCTCAGTCTGTTTAAAATAAGAAAATTAACGGATCCACTCTGAAGGTCAATGCTCAGTCTGTTTAAAATAGCAATATCAACAGACCCACTCTGAAGGTCAATGCTCAGTCTGTTTAAAATAACAAAATTAACGGACCCACTCAAGTACAGGCAGGAACAGCAACGGAGTTAAAACACTTGTGGGAACACAAGGCCTGGAGGAACAGGCACATCATTGGTGGACAGAGGTCAATCCCGGCTAGGGACACAAGGCCTGGAGGTACAGGCAGGAACAGCAACGGAGTTAAAACACTTGTGGGAACACTAGGGCTGCACAGTAGATGCCGGTCAGACACAGCGATTCATGTCAAGAACATGTGCTGCAGTGCTTACTGCTTACATTATCTTGAGCATAGGAGGCAATTGGAACTGCTGCAAGGCTCCTTTCAATAGCTTTTATTCATTTTGCCATTCACAAGGAAAATCGGGAAAGCCAAGCACTGGCAGGTTTACTTTCAAAAACACTAGCATTTCCATCAAGACCGGTGAAAGCCTTGAGCGGTGAGGGCTCATGATATCCCCTGTCATTGAAAAAACACGTTCACTGGGCACACTTGTTGGTGGACATGACAGATATCCTTCAGCCACTTTGGCTAGGTGTGGCCAGACAGTGGACTTGTGTGCCCAATATGCCAGCGGATCTGTCTGCGTATTCTCTATCGGCTCTGAGAGATACCGTTTCACTGACAGCTCTGCTGCTGTCTCCTCCTGTGCTTGGGAGGGCTGAGAGTCACTCAATCCAGTTACTTTCTCTCTCGCCTGTTGCACTACTGATGTATCTTTATGGCCAACATGCCTTGGGCGTTCTGACGTTGAGGTGGAGGCACTAGTAATAGTATCTGTCACTGACACAGTCCTTCTCCTGCCAGGGCTAGCAGCAGCACAACTCTGTGACGTGCCTGCTGTTTGCACCTGTGCTTCAAGCCTAATCTGTCTCCGCCTATGGTGCTCCTGTTCACGGACCTGTGCTAACAACAGCTCCTTCACAAATGACAGACAATTGGTCTGTAGGGCGATTTTACCTTTCACACGGGGATCACAGACAGAGGCGAGCATGTATGTGCTGTCCTCTGTTAAAGGCCTTAATCTGTCTTTCACCTGCTGCTGCAAAACGTCCACACACTGCAGCACCTCAGCAGTCATTCCCTCTTGCCGTTTAATGCCTTCCAAATGGTCATCCAGGAATTTCACTATAGGGATGATGTCAGCCAAGGTGGAACTTCTGGAACTCAGCTCCTCCGTGACGTCCTTGAAGGGCTGCAGGATTTTTACCAGCTGACTCATGACTAACCAATCGTGATGCCCTAGGGGATTCTGTACACCTATGTCTATTGTACCAGAAAGTTCATGAAGGGGTGTCTGCAGCTCCAATAACCTCTCCAGCATCATAAAGGTGGAATTCCACCGGGTGGGAACGTCTTGAATGAGACGCTTCTGGGGCATATCCAAAGCAGTCTGATTTTCTCGGAGAACCTGCCCCGCCCTGACACTTCTGTGGAAGTGTGCTGCTATGTTCCTGCACTTCTGTATTAACCTACGCAGGTATTCAGTCTCCTTGTCCTTGGACTCCAAGCCCAAACCTGACTTCACTACCAGATGCAGAGTGTGTGCAAAACATCGGATGTTCTTAAACCGCCCATCGCTTATTGCCTTAACCATGTTTGCACCGTTGTCTGTGACAAAAAAGCCTGCCCGCGTTTTACTGTCTCGCTGGTGTACTTTCCAGCTCGCCAGCATCTTTCTGATGCATGCTAGAATATTGCCAGCGGTATGGGCATGGTCCGTCAGGTGGGTGTTCAGTAAAGCCCACCTCCACCCTGATGCTTGTTCAGTAATAGAGCTGCTGGCTGCCCCTGCCTCTGCCATGTCCCACCAGTGTGCTGTCAGAGAGAGGTAAGAGTGTGCAGCATTCATGGCGGTCCAGATATCGCAGGTGAAATGCACTCTTCCGTCTGCCTTACCTAGCAGTGCTTGCACGCGACTGACACAGTGCTTGTACAGGCTGGGGATGACCTTTCTACTAAATGTGGTTCTGGAGGGGACTTTGTAATTTGGAAGTACGACCTTCAAGAAACGTTTGAAACCCACATTCTCAACTAACTGCAGGGGCTGGTCATCAAGGGCAATCATTTCCCCAATGCTCCTGGTTACTACTTTTGCGGCTGCCTGCCTCCTACCCCGGGATAGCGTTACCGCACTCCACCCCATTTCCTCCATGGTGCATTGTCGCTTCTCCCACATGTCAGTGGGTTTCTGGCCTGCCGCCTGACTGCTAGAAGGGTATGAGGGCGTGGGCTGACTCTGCTGCTTTCCTACCACTGCACCCTGGTTGGAAGGGGAAGGGGTCCCCTGACGGAAAATGCTACCATCCCCAGATGGCAGTAATCTTGTTGGGTGTTGCCTCTTAACATGATACTCCATGCCAAAATTTGACAGATGTCCCAGTTGCTTGCCTCTGCTAATATCCCTGGCACAGTAATTACACCGAGCATAACGCGGGTCTTCTGTCACTTTAAAATGTGCCCAGATCGCAGATTTCTTTTGTGATCCTCCTCTCTTTCCCGCCCTGGGGGTGGATGGTGGCACTGGAGTTGAGGTACTACTGGGTGTGGGTGGTGCACCCACTGCACCCGGCGAAGCAATGCCAGCGGGGGCAACAGTCACCCTCTGTCTCCCTTCTGACAGCTCTTCCTCCTCCTCGATATCAGTGGAATGTCTCCCCTGCCGCAGATTTCTGGAGGTGGAGGCTAAAACAGGACTAACTGACAATTCTACCGAAGATTGCTCAGGTATAACATCTTCCGTTTCTGATGAGAATCCCATCCAAGAAGATTCTTCTTCTGAATCAGAAGCTAACAGTGCCAGCGCTACCTTGTCACCGCAAAGTTTTGCAGGACACTTCTGTCCCCTGGATGCTCTTGGGTGTGTAACTTTTGTCTGGCTAGACTCTGCCTCCTCTTCACTCTCCTCCAAAACTACAGTGCCAGAAACAGGTGCTGGCGATTGCAAAGTTTCATGGTCTGATTTCTTTTTTTTTGCCATGGAACTGCCATCCCCTACAAAGACGTTTGATTGCGACAGTTGCCTTTTTACCTGTACTGGTGGTGTTGCGCTGGTGTCTTTTGCGGTGCCTCCGCTGCCATTCCCACTAAGTCGCTTGCATCTCCCTTTCCCTGACATTATGGATTTAATGTCAATGAGTACTAGTGGTAACACTGCCCACTGTCCCACAATAATAATGTTCGGTCAGTTTAAAATAACTAAATTAACAGACCCACTCAAGAAGAATGCTCAGTCTGTTTAAAATAACAAAATGAACGGACCAAGTCAAGGACAATGCGGTTAAGTCTGTTTAAAAATAGCAGATTGAACAGACTCGCTGAAGGCCAATCTTCACTCTGTTTATGCCCACTGCCTGCCTGGCAATGCACGGAATGTGTCTGTCTGTGTGTGTGCAGTGAGTGCACAGAGAACAAGCTTCCTTTTCAGTAGATATGAGGCAGGGTACTCCCAGCCCTGGAACTGCTGCCCACCCAGCACTGAACCACTCAAGGACAATGCGGTTAAGTCTGTTTAAAAATAGCAAATGTAACAGACTCGCTGAAGGGCAATGTTCACTCTGTTTACAATGCCCACTGCCTCACTGTCTGCCTGGCAATGCACGGAATGTGTCTGTCTGTGTGCACTGCAGTGCACATAGAACTAAAGTAGATATGAGGCAGGGTACTCCCAGCCCTGGAACTGCTGCCCAGTGCCCACCCAGCACTGAACCACTCAAGGAGAATGCTTTTAAGTCTGTTTAAAAATAGCAAATGTAACAGACTCGCTGAAGGGCAATGTTCACTCTGTTTACAATGCCCACTGCCTCACTGTCTGCCTGGCAATGCACGGAATGTGTCTGTCTGTGTGCACTGCAGTGCACATAGAACTAAAGTAGATATGAGGCAGAGTACTCCCAGCCCTGGAAATGCTGCCCAGTGCCCACCCAGCACTGAACCACTCAAGGAGAATGCTTTTAAGTCTGTTTAAAAATAGCAAATGTAACAGACTCGCTGAAGGGCAATGTTCACTCTGTTTACAATGCCCACTGCCTCACTGCCTGCCTGGCAATGCACGGAATGTGTCTGTCTGTGTGCACTGCAGTGCACATAGAACTAAAGTAGATATGAGGCAGGGTACTCCCAGCACTGGAACTGCTGCCCACCCAGCACTGAACCACTGAAGGAGAATGTGTTCACTCTGTTTACAATGCCCACTGCCTCACTGCCTGCCTGGCAATGCACGGAATGTGTCTGTGTGTGTGCAGTGAGTGCACAGAGAACAAGCTTCCTTTTCAGTAGATATGAGGCAGGGTACTCCCAGCCCTGGAACTGCTGCCCACCCAGCACTGAACCACTCAAGGACAATGCTTTTAAGTCTGTTTAAAAATAGCAAATGTAACAGACTCGCTGAAGGGCAATGTTCACTCTGTTTACAATGCCCACTGCCTCACTGCCTGCCTGGCAATGCACGGAATGTGTCTGTCTGTGTGCACTGCAGTGCACATAGAACTAAAGTAGATATGAGGCAGGGTACTCCCAGCACTGGAACTGCTGCCCACCCAGCACTGAACCACTGAAGGAGAATGTGTTCACTCTGTTTACAATGCCCACTGCCTCACTGCCTGCCTGGCAATGCACGGAATGTGTCTGTGTGTGTGCAGTGAGTGCACAGAGAACAAGCTTCCTTTTCAGTAGATATGAGGCAGGGTACTCCCAGCCCTGGAACTGCTGCCCAGTGCCCACCCAGCACTGAACCACTCAAGGAGAATGCTTTTAAGTCTGTTTAAAAATAGCAAATGTAACAGACTCGCTGAAGGGCAATGTTCACTCTGTTTACAATGCCCACTGCCTCACTGCCTGCCTGGCAATGCACGGAATGTGTCTGTCTGTGTGCACTGCAGTGCACATAGAACTAAAGTAGATATGAGGCAGGGTACTCCCAGCACTGGAACTGCTGCCCACCCAGCACTGAACCACTGAAGGAGAATGTGTTCACTCTGTTTACAATGCCCACTGCCTCACTGCCTGCCTGGCAATGCACGGAATGTGTCTGTGTGTGTGCAGTGAGTGCACAGAGAACAAGCTTCCTTTTCAGTAGATATGAGGCAGGGTACTCCCAGCCCTGGAACTGCTGCCCAGTGCCCACCCAGCACTGAACCACTCAAGGAGAATGCTTTTAAGTCTGTTTAAAAATAGCAAATGTAACAGACTCGCTGAAGGGCAATGTTCACTCTGTTTACAATGCCCACTGCCTCACTGTCTGCCTGGCAATGCACGGAATGTGTCTGTCTGTGTGCACTGCAGTGCACATAGAACTAAAGTAGATATGAGGCAGAGTACTCCCAGCCCTGGAAATGCTGCCCAGTGCCCACCCAGCACTGAACCACTCAAGGAGAATGCTTTTAAGTCTGTTTAAAAATAGCAAATGTAACAGACTCGCTGAAGGGCAATGTTCACTCTGTTTACAATGCCCACTGCCTCACTGCCTGCCTGGCAATGCACGGAATGTGTCTGTCTGTGTGCACTGCAGTGCACATAGAACTAAAGTAGATATGAGGCAGGGTACTCCCAGCACTGGAACTGCTGCCCACCCAGCACTGAACCACTGAAGGAGAATGTGTTCACTCTGTTTACAATGCCCACTGCCTCACTGCCTGCCTGGCAATGCACGGAATGTGTCTGTGTGTGTGCAGTGAGTGCACAGAGAACAAGCTTCCTTTTCAGTAGATATGAGGCAGGGTACTCCCAGCCCTGGAACTGCTGCCCAGTGCCCACCCAGCACTGAACCACTCAAGGAGAATGCTTTTAAGTCTGTTTAAAAATAGCAAATGTAACAGACTCGCTGAAGGGCAATGTTCACTCTGTTTACAATGCCCACTGCCTCACTGCCTGCCTGGCAATGCACGGAATGTGTCTGTCTGTGTGCACTGCAGTGCACATAGAACTAAAGTAGATATGAGGCAGGGTACTCCCAGCACTGGAACTGCTGCCCACCCAGCACTGAACCACTGAAGGAGAATGTGTTCACTCTGTTTACAATGCCCACTGCCTCACTGCCTGCCTGGCAATGCACGGAATGTGTCTGTGTGTGTGCAGTGAGTGCACAGAGAACAAGCTTCCTTTTCAGTAGATATGAGGCAGGGTACTCCCAGCCCTGGAACTGCTGCCCACCCAGCACTGAACCACTCAAGGAGAATGCTTTTAAGTCTGTTTAAAAATAGCAAATGTAACAGACTCGCTGAAGGGCAATGTTCACTCTGTTTACAATGCCCACTGCCTCACTGTCTGCCTGGCAATGCACGGAATGTGTCTGTCTGTGTGCACTGCAGTGCACATAGAACTAAAGTAGATATGAGGCAGGGTACTCCCAGCCCTGGAACTGCTGCCCAGTGCCCACCCAGCACTGAACCACTCAAGGAGAATGCTTTTAAGTCTGTTTAAAAATAGCAAATGTAACAGACTCGCTGAAGGGCAATGTTCACTCTGTTTACAATGCCCACTGCCTCACTGTCTGCCTGGCAATGCACGGAATGTGTCTGTCTGTGTGCACTGCAGTGCACATAGAACTAAAGTATATATGAGGCAGGGTATTCCCAGCCCTGGAACTGCTGCCCAGTGCCCACCCAGCACTGAACCACTCAAGGAGAATGCTTTTAAGTCTGTTTAAAAATAGCAAATGTAACAGACTCGCTGAAGGGCAATGTTCACTCTGTTTACAATGCCCACTGCCTCACTGTCTGCCTGGCAATGCACGGAATGTGTCTGTCTGTGTGCACTGCAGTGCACATAGAACTAAAGTAGATATGAGGCAGAGTACTCCCAGCCCTGGAAATGCTGCCCAGTGCCCACCCAGCACTGAACCACTCAAGGAGAATGCTTTTAAGTCTGTTTAAAAATAGCAAATGTAACAGACTCGCTGAAGGGCAATGTTCACTCTGTTTACAATGCCCACTGCCTCACTGTCTGCCTGGCAATGCACGGAATGTGTCTGTCTGTGTGCACTGCAGTGCACATAGAACTAAAGTAGATATGAGGCAGAGTACTCCCAGCCCTGGAACTGCTGCCCAGCCAGCACTGAACCACTCAAGGAGAATGCTTTTAAGTCTGTTTAAAAATAGCAAATATGAGGCAGAGTACTGCCAGCCCTGCCTGGCACTGCCCAGGATAAAATGTACAGACTCACTCAATAAGAATGTTCTTTTTTTTTTTTCCCTAACAAAGAATCTGTTCTGTGTTGTCTATCAAATCTGGTTCTGTTCTGTGTTGTCTATCAAATCGGGTTCTGCTATCTTCTCTGCCTCAGCCTGCCTAAGCCCACCCAGCACGATCCCAATCCCACCTCCCCACTGAATCGCTGAAAATGTCCGTCAGTCCTCGTGCTGCTGCTGCTTTTATAGTGCTGCTGGCTCGTCAGGAAATCCTCAGAGAAGCACGGAATGACAGCGCGATTCGCTGCATTCAGTGCTTCTCTGAAAAGGTGAACGCAGATTCGCTGCGTTCCGGTATCCATGCCGACCTGTCCCACCCTTTCCTGTGAGTCACTGAGACTCACAGGACAGGGTCAGACAGGTTGGCATGGTTACCGCAGGGGCGCCGCCATTTTCAGGTAATCCGGGGCTCCGAGCTCGAGTCGCAGGTAATGGCGGCGAGAAAGCGCGCGCATGGCGATTCGCCGTATCCGACATATCTATGTTCATTTATGTCGGAAATCTGCTCGTATACGCCCCATCTTTTTTTTAAGTTAAAAAAAAAATTTGAGTTGCGTTTTCCATATGCGGTCAATCCGAATGCACATCCCTAATAGATATATAGATAGAGAGAGATAGATATAGTATGGTAAGAATGGGATAAAAGGATTTGCTTTTCATTACAGGATAAATTAAAATGTAATTACCTTTTGAAAAACAGATGTCCAAAGAAATGTTCATTGTGACTTTGACTTGCTATACTATATCATGTCAGAGCCTCATTTTAAATGTAAATTAATTATTTTCATTTTTAAATGCATATTTTTATTAAGCATATTAAACTGATTTCAAAACACTCCAGTCTGGCATAACCATATTACAAGTATATTGAATAGCACAGACAGCTTATCAAATCAGAAGACTAATTAGAAGCTTGTTTTCAGTTTTCAGTTTTATTTAATCATATTGGGTTTTGCCTCATTCCATCTGATAAGCCACTAGAATCTTCAATCTTTAAAACTGAGAGAATGCAAAATATTTTCCAGCATTTGTGGATCTTGATTAAAATTTCATTCTGAAAAGTTATGCTAAAGTTATAGATATAACTCTTTTTCTAGTACTTATGACTGAACTATGAGCATTTTAGTTTTCCTGTTGATTTGTAATTCACCAAAAAGCATATAAAAGTTAGAATATGAAAGGAAAGTTACATATGAAGTGCCATCCTGAGTCAAACCAAATGCCAAGGAACTCAGCATCTTGTCACCAACAGTGGATAATCTGGCTCACTACACAGCAGATCCTAATGGGGACATCCTTATCATGTTGCTCACTCCTAGAAGTGCAAAATGGCAATCTCCAAGTCTATCTAACTAATAATAATTAATGGGCCTCTACTCAAAAAATGTCTTCAAACCCTATGTAAACTCTGCCTTACTATTAACTTTAGTCACATCCTCTGACAACATATTCCACAGTCTGTTTGTTAACCGAAAAAAAAAAAAAAAACTTTCTTGAAAGTGATTTAAATCTTTTATCACTTAGGGGATCATTCATCAAATCGCGTTAGAGAGTTATTGCAGGTGGTAGGGTCCTAACTCCCACGATAAAGTCATAACACATGCAATAAATCTCACATCACGAAATACGAATGCAAATTTGAAAAATGTCTTCAAGTAGGAGGGGTTTGGGTGGAGTAAATGGAAATAAGGGCTACCATTGTGTGCAATAACATAACACATGTTATCGCGGGATCTAACGCCAGAAATAACTACTCCATTACAAATCCCATTTCAGGAGAGAGAGAGAGCCTGTGTGGAGGACCACTGATTTTTTTAACTATTTATGCCACGGTAAGAGGGGGGCACTAGTAGCTCGGGGTGAGGTTTGTGGGGTGAGTTAGGTTTTAGGGGGCAGTTTAACATGCACAGTCATATGTACAAGCAGCACAGTTAGCATTAGAGAAGACTTAATGTGATTTGGAGGAATGAAAGGTGAAAGAAGAGTAGATTTGGACCATGCAATAGTGCATCAAGATAGGTAGAGAGAACATGGTACAAATCTTGTCTTCTTTCACCACTCATTTCACAAAATCACATTAAATCTTCATTGATGTTACACTGTTTGTACGTATGACTGTGCACATAAAATAGCCCCCCCGAACCCACCCCAACCCACAAAACTCACCCTGAGTTACTTGTGCCCGCTGATGGTGGCGTGGGGGTTCTTTCACTCTCTCTTGGCAGCAGCGATAAAAGCCTGTCTAGGCACTTCTCTGCTTGCGATGTGAACATTTAGGGGTAGATTTTCAAAGGGTTACGCTCATAGGTTACGTGCATAACCCCTGAAAACCTACCCCAACCCCCCCCCCCCCCCCTGCGCGCACAGAGCCTATCTTGCATAGGCTGCCGGCGCGCGCAAAGCCCCGGGATGTGCGTAAGTCCTGGGGCTTTCCTGGGGGGGCGTGTTGTGGGCGTGTCGGGGGCGTGTCATGACCGGCGCATCATCGGGGCGTTCCGGGGGTGTAGCCACGGCCTCCGGACCAGCCCCCGGATCGGACCATGGCGCGTCGGCAGTCGGCCTGGCGTGTGCAAGTAACGCCTGCCTCGGGCAGGTGTAACTTGTGCAACAAAGGTAAGGGGGATTAGATGGGGGGGGGGGGGGGGGTTAGATAGGGGAAGGGAGGGGAAGGTGCGGGGGGGGGGGGGTGGAAGGAAAGTTCCTTCCGAGGCTGCTCCGATTTCAGAGCAGCCTTGGAGAGAACGGAGGCAGGCTGTGCGGCTCGGTGCGCGCAGGCTGCTAATTTTGGGCAGCCTTGCACGCGCCGACCCAGGATTTTAACAGATACGCGTGGCTACGTGCGTATCTATTGAAATCCGGCGTACTTTTGTTTGCGCCTGGTGCGTGAACAAAATTACACGCTCACGTAGTTTTATAAAATCTGCCCCTCAATGTGCATTGTGGTAAAATAGCTATGTGAAGCACTACCAGGAAAATGACCCTAACCATGCCCCTTTTTTTATTGCAGGTGCTATTCTTGCTATATTTATCGCAAAATGATTAATCTAGGCCTTAGTTTTATAAATTGCTCTGTCATCCTAGTACTGATTGAAAGGTAAATAACCACTCCTTTTAACTTGTGATTTTATGACCTCTATCGTTCCTCCTTTCAAACATCTCTTTTTGAAGCTGGAGAGCTCTTATTTGTTTACCCTATCTCAGATTTATACAGAGGAATTACATTACCCTTGGTTTTATTCTATTTTTTTCAAATAATTCATAATACTCTATGGGGTGGATTTTCAGAGCCCTGCTCGCCTAAATCCGCCTAAATCCGGGCGGATTTAGGCAGGCAGGGCCCTGCGTGCCGGTGCGCCTATGTTCAATAGGCCTACCGGCGCGCGCAGACCCCGGGACTCGCGTAAGTCCCGGGGTTTGGCGAGGGGGCGTGTCGGGGGCGTGTCGAGGCGTGTCAGGGGGCGGGCCCGGTGGGCGGGGCGTTTTGGGGGCGGGCCCGGGGGCATGGTTACAGCCCGGGGCGGTCCGGGGGCGTGGCCGCGCCCTCCATACCCGCCCCCAGGTCGCGTCCCGGCCCGCTGGCACGTGGGGATTTACGTCTCCCTCCGGGAGGCGTAAATCCCCCGACAAAGGTAAGGGGGGGGGTTTAGACAGGGCCGAGTGGGTGGGTTAGGTAGGGGAAGGGAGGGGAAGGTGAGGGGAGGGCAAAAGAAAGTTCCCTCCGAGGCCGCTCCGATTTCGGAGCGGCCTCGGAGGGAACGGGGGTAGGCTGCGGGGGTAAGCTGCGCGGCTCGGCGCGCGCCGGCTATACAGAATCGATAGCCTTGCGCGCGCCGATCCAGGATTTTAGCGGATACGCGTGGCTACGCGCGTATCTACTAAAATCCCGCGTACTTTTGCTGGCGCCTGATGCGCCAGCAAAAGTACGCCAATTTGCGCGGTTTGAAAATCTACCCCTATATGCATTATTGATTCCTGCTACATAGTGAGCTAAGGGATTACAATATATTATCCACAGTGACTGCAAGGTCCTTTTTCTGAGTTGTAAATCTTAATGTGGAACCCAATGTTGGATGAAATTTCAAAGAGTCATATGTGGGTTGAATGTGTAAAAGTAACATATGCACGCATAAGTAGCATGTACATGTGTACATGCTATTTTCTATACCTAGACCATCCATTTTTGTTCCCTTGTTATTAATCAGCAGTCATTTTTATTATATGTAGTGTCAAAACAACAAATAAATGCAAGAATCCATTACTCCCTTAATCTGCAGGTGAAATAGTGAAGATCTGAAAAATTGGTGGAGGTATCAATGAACTGGTGATTCCAAGTATGCATGCAAGTATTTTCAGAATGACCACATGCATACTTTATAAAATACCACCCTCTGCATTTAATTCTGGGTTATTACACTGAGGGGCGGATTTTAAAAGGCCTGCGCACGTAAATACTTCCGGATTTACGCGCGCAGGGCCCTCGCGCGCTAGCGTGCCTATTTTGCATAGGCCGCCAGCGCGCGTAAAGCCCCGGGACGTGCATAAGTCCCGGGGATTTCGAAAAGGGGCGGGAGGGGGGCGGGAGGGGGCATGTCCGGGGCTTTCCCGAAACAACGTTTCGGGGGCGTGCCGTGGTGTTTTGGGGGTGGGCCCGGGGGCATGGCGCCGGCCTGGGGGCGTGGTCGAGGCCTCTGGACCAGCCCCCGGGACCGGAACACGAGCGGGGCTGCCAGCCGGCTGACAAAGGTAGGAGGGGGGTTTAGATAGGGCAGGGGGGGTGCGCCTGGTGCGCGAACAAAAGTACCCGATCATGCAAATATTTAAAATCTACCCCTGAGCAATTTTCAAACTTTCAACCTTAGTGCAAAGTCTGTGGGTACTTTATATCTGTGGAATGTCTATCTAATTTGTATTTATTTATTTATTTGTTCATTTTGCCACTTTATATACTGTCATTGCATGTAAAGTAAACAACAGTTTACATCATGACATAAGTATTATAGGAACCAATTACATTTATTTGGGGCCGAATTTTAAAAGTTTACATGTGCCGGGTCTGTTTTCAAAAGGCCCGGCAACATGCATAAAGTCCTGGGATGTGTGTAAGTCCTGGGGCTTTATTGAATGGGCGGGGTGTGGGCAGGGTGGGGGCAGGTTCAGTAACCCGGCACAGCGGCCATATTTGCTGCTGTGCTAGGGATCACGCGGGGGCCAATGGCCGGCGCGCGCAACTTACGCACATGCCGGGTACCACTTCTTTTAAAATCTGCCCCTTGATGTGTTCATATTTCATACAATTTAGGAACAAGACACAATTTAAGTGAAAAAGATGTGATTCAGCCGAACCTTTTGGTTCGGCCTTTATCGGTCCACTGCGGGAAATTTTGTTTTCCCGCAGTTTGGGCCGATTTTTTCGGCCGCCCCAAATTTTGGGGATAGTGCACACTAATTTCGGGAAAACACGCTTCGTTTTTTGGGGTGGCCAAATCAGGACAAATGCATATCCCTATGAAAGACACATACATTGACTGAGGTAGCTGGGTGAAGCAGAGATATAAAGGAATGGGGTAGCAGGGAAACATTTATATTTTCAGAAAATGTATACATTTCCCTTTTGAAATTTGCAACAGAGATAATGTAACCAAGCATTTTGCACCTACGTTTTTCTGATCCTGCCAAAAACAAGCCTGTTTCCCCTCAATCTATCAAAAAGATCATGTGGTATGGAAACCCACAATGACCCTTCAGCTAGATTGAGAAAGAGCAAATTTTATCTGTCTCTTTTTTTTGTGTCATATATAGAAATCTATCAGTCCCAACAAGCACCATGTTTCGAGGTAAAACTCTGTCTCAGGGGATTATCTTATAGAACACCAATGCATTCATGTGAAGCTCAAGCTTCATGTTTGTTCACTTTCATTTTAATTGCAAAAAATAACCAAAAATATACTTGAAAAGTAGGACCAATGATTATTTAAAAAGCAATGAAGGTGTACGGACCCGTAGTGCTTAGTATGATGGTCCTTCTATTTTCTTGTAGCATAATGTTTTTGATAACATTCATTTGAATCAACTGTGCTCTTCTGGTTATTGCTATATGCAACAAGCTCGTCCTTCTGGACGTGGAGGTGCTGAATTGATTGTATATTAAAAGCTTGCAAGTTTAAAGCATTGGTATTAAGATTTCTCAGCTGGTTGAATCCTTAGTTATTAAAGTATTATTCTTGACTATCTATTTATTTTACTGCTCTCCTGGGTCTGTGAGAGCAGAATTTCCCTGTGGACATTTTGGTAACTATGCATTTGAGAATTAATTAATTAGTGATTTTTTTTTATTTGTAGTTTTATTGCAAAAATATTCACTATCATGACATGAAAACCATAACATCCATGTACATTATCCAGAATCTTGAACCTAAGGTATAATACATAAACTGCCAAAATACATTTTACCCCCTTTTATTTCCCCCCTTCCTCCCCTGCCCTATCCCCCCTCCTGTTATATCACTCAGCTGAGCTTTCCTCCACATTGAGTATGTAGAACAGCTATAAAAATAAGATACCTTACATAAAATAAAATTTCCTCACCCAGGCATCCAGTACCATCCCCACCAGTTTGAACCCAATCACCCACCCCCAGATCTGCTGACTTGTAGACCCAGAGCAGCAAGCTTCAGAAGGTTTTATACCAACGTAGGAATGGTTCTCAAAGTCCGATATGATAGACCATCTTGATTGTCTGCACTGCACGCAAATAGTACCAATAATGCACAGACCATAATCGTTTATGACGGATTCCTCTGTTGGAGGCACTTCTTTGCACCAATGTGATGCCAGTTCCTGTCGGCTGCACAGAGTATATGGTTAATCAAAATTCGCATTTGAGAAGGCCATTCCATTAGGTAAGCAAATAGGAGATAAATTTCAGGAATAAAAGGCACTTCCACTCCCACCATCTGTGATATCATATCCGCAATCCAACTCCAGTATGGCACCACTTTAGGGCACCTCCACCAAATATGTATAAAAGAGCCATCTGACATACAGTTCCTCCAACAGGTAGTGACTCTACCCGGATATAACTTACTTAATTTAAGGGAGGTGAGGTACCATCGATACAGCAATTTGTAATTCGTCTCCACCGTGTTAGCAGAAATAGATCGTTTGGCAATATTCATATAACAGCATGTCCATTGTTTGGTAGTCCACGAGTGGCCCCAGTCCCATTCCCAATTGATTTGATAAGGTCTAGGATCAGTAGAATGTTGTCCCAGCCACGCATAGATTTTAGAGATCACACTTTTAAGTGCCTAAGATTTAAAACACATGTCCTCAAAATATGTCCTCAGGCAGCTGGCATGCACCCTCAAATATGCGTCCTGGGGTAGATTTTATAAAAGTACGCCCGCATGTACTTTTGTTCGCGCACCAGGCGCAAACCAGGCGCAAACCAGGCGCGTTGCCGCGCGTATCCTTTAAAATCCGGGGTCGGTGTGTGCAAGGCTGCCCAAAATCGGAGCGGCCTCGGAGGGAACTTTCCTTCCACCCCCCCCCACACCTTCCCCTCCCTTCCCCATCCCCCCAGCCCTATCTAAACACCCCCTACCTTTGTTTTAAAAGTAACTCGCGTGCGGTGGCCAGCTGGCTGGTGCGCGATTCCCCTGCCCGGGAGCTGTTTCGGAGGCCTCGGCCATGCCCCCAAAACACCCCTGGGCTGGAACCACTCCCAAAGCCCCACCCCCGAATGACACGCCACCATGACATGCACCCCCGACACGCCCCCCAGAAAGGGGGAACTTGGGGCAGGTTTTCTGCGGGTCCGTGCGTATCTTACGTGCATACCCCTTTGAAAATCTGCCCCATTGTGCGCAATGGCATAGTTGAAGATGATAGAAATGTTCATTATCGGGGATCTGATGCTGCCGTTGCAAGTCCGTAAAGGGGATTACTGTCTTGTTAACTACTAATTGATCATAACACCAGATGCCCCATTGATTCCAATTATGAAAAGCATGACCCAAACTGGAGACTGGGCGACCTGCTTCATAAATGCCCAGGGGCAAAAGTGGTGATACCTGTTTATGAGCAGACAATACTAGCCTACATTTATCCCAAATTTTTAAAGTCATCTTGGTAAAGGGATTCATAACCCTACTCCACCCGTCCCTCATGGGTATGTCCCAAGTTAGATTGTATAAGATGTCCCCATTAATTCCCAGCTGTTCACTATTTATCCACTGTTTGTTAATTTGATGGGCAACACACTCCAGTATCACCCTGAGCTGTGCCGCTTGGTAATATTTAAAAAAATTTGGGACAGCTAATCCCCCATTATCCTTGGGGCGATAAAGAATTTTCCGTGCAATCAGGGTGGCGGTCTCCTCCAGATAAAATGGAAAACCTTGGTATGTAAGGATTGCAAATATTTAGTTGGAATTTCTATGGGGAGCGTCTGGAACAGATATAACCACCTTGGGAGCACATTCATTTTAATGACTGCCACCCTTTCCATCCATGAAAGGATATATGAACCCCGTATCTCTAGATCTTTGGTTGTTGTGGCCATCAAGGGAGCATAGTTTAAAGCAAATAATTGCCTCCAGTCCGCTCCTAGCTGTATGCCCAGGTATTTAATGCTGTCGGAGGTCCATTTAAAAGGAAAATGAGCCTGAATGGTAGATTCCTGGGCTTTTGTGAGGGATACATTTAAGATCTCTGTTTTTGTCATATAATCCTTAAACCTGGATATTGCACTAAATTTATCCAGTTCTTTTACCAATATGGGCAATGTGAGCTGAGGGTAAGCTATTGAGAGAAAAAAGTATCATTGGCAAATAGTGAGATCTTATATTGGGTGTTCCCTACTGTAATCCCCTCAATATCAGCATTGTGGCAGATTAGCGACACCAGGGGTTCCATAAAAAGAGCAAACAGTAGAGGGGAAAGCGGACACCCCTGCCGTGTACCTCTACCCAGGTTGAAGATTAGATCCATTCACCTTAATACAAGCTTTGGGAGAGGAATACATAGCAGTTAGCCAGGTTCTAAAATTGTCCCCAAGGCATACTTTTTGTAGAACATGGAATAAGAATCCCGTGGACCCTGTCAAAGGCCTTCTCTGCACCCACGGCCATTAGTACTGAGGGAGTTTGCTGGCAGCGGGCTGTCCACATTAGGTTAACTATTTTGCATAGATTATCCCCCATTTGCCTGCCAGGGATGAATCCCAATTGATCATTATGTACTAAAAGGGGCAATACTTTGTTGAGTCTACCTGCCAATATTTTCGCTAAAATTTTTAAATCTAAATTTAAAAGGGATATTGGCCTGTAGGAGCCACATAAAGATTTATCTTTGCCTGGTTTTGGCAAGATCCCCAGACCTCCTCCTCCTCACAGACTTGTCCTGCACCAAAAAGAGTCCCTGGTAGTCCAGCAGCAGCTCAGAGGACCCCCTAACCCCAGGCTGGTCAAAGCCATTTTCCGATATGACATCAACTGGTCTTTCACACTATCAATTGATAGGGGCAATGGCTGGCCAGCACCTTTTTAAAATATGGCATTGACCAGCCTAGGCTGGGAGGCAATCTAGGCTGCCATTAGACTACCAGAGAATTGTCTTTCTGTAAGAGGGGGAATCCAGGGGGTGGGTCTGTGAGCTTCCTTTCGCCACCATGGTCCTTGAGCCATGTAAAGCAGCAGGGGAGGGAATTAGGGGCCCCACTAGACATCAAGGATTTTGATGTATGTTGGGGAGTAGGGGCCGGGGGGGGGGGGACTGCTATTGGGGGTGTTTTTGAAATGTGGGGAGTCTTTGTTTAGGTTGGGTAAATTTTGATCAAAGGGAGTGGTTTGGGAAGGGGCAGGCCATCACTGAGTGAGTAATTTTTAGATTTTTAAAAAATTTAGCACCTGCTGGGCTGCCTCTAAAGGCAATGTGGATGGGTGGGCGAGGGTCTCATTAGTTTAGGCTCTTTGATGGAGGATTTGTGCCGCATGGCACTTTAAAATCATGGTGGCCCTATATGAAGTGGGCTTCCATTGTATTTTTTTCCGGGCGATGCTGTTTTATTTTTTATCATAATGTTTTTTCTGAGATGAATATAATGCAGCGATATTCCTGCAATATTTTCCTGGGGAGGGTCCAAATATAGAGGGAGCACCATCCTATGATAATTTGCCCTTTTCACAGTAAAATATTGTGGTATAGTAAATCTCTCTCATAGATTGTAAGCCCTCTGGGGCATAGAAATACCTACAGTACTTGTATGTTATCCTCTTTGAAATGCTGAAAGGAGGAATATAAATCAAATTAATTAATGATGTATTTAATTTAATATGCTAAAGAATTATGTCTTTAACATCTGCTGCTAGTCTTAGCCTGTTAATACATTCCCCTACATATGAAGCTGATCTCACTGAGCATGCTTTTCCACCCTGAAAATGTGTTGAAGCATGTCTCCTAGCTCCAGATTCTTAGACTGCTTCGGACTGATCATTCTCTTATTTACCACAGCTAGCTTTGTTGCACACACATCTTCATCTAGAGGATTTCAGTACCAGCTGGGAGCTGGAGATGGATGATATTGATAGTGTAATGTGGAGGAACATACAAGTAGAAAGTATACTACTTTGATAGATTCTTATGATAAGCTAGCACTGTTGAGAGATTCAGGCTAGATGTACTTGTAAACATGCCCCTTGGTTATCTAGAGACTTAGGGCCTCATTTTCTAATATCGCAGTGGTAACGCATGAGGGGGTGTGTCTCATGCAAATAAGGCATGCAGCGGGGAAACATCACATGATGCGATGTTTTCACCATTTGCGGAAAATGGATTTGCAAATCGTGAGAACACAACCAATGAATCTTCGCAGTACACAAACAACCTATTTCTACTCCTAGGTGCTGCAAGCAACATGTTATATATATGAGATGGAGATGCTATAGTGCCTATGCCCTAGACAGGTATTTGTAGCCCTATGGGAGGGCCACCTAGTAACTCGGGGTGGGGATTAGGTATGAGCGTAGGGGGTTGGGGGCCACTTTCACATTCAACATGAGACGTACGGAAAGAACAGTGGTCTCTAGTGAAGATTTGCTGGCCGTCGGAGTGAGGAAACTCACTCCAAGAAGAGATTTGGGCAACGTTCTCTCCACCTAGCTTGATGGACTCTCTACCTGGGCAACAACAAGCTAGGTGGAGAGAACGTTGCCCAAATCTCTTCTTGGAGTGAGTTTCCTCACTCAGACGGCCAGCAAATCTTCACTAACCACTGTTCTTTCCGTACGTCTCATGTTGAATGTGAAAGTGGCCCCCAACCCCCTATGCTCATACCTAATCCCCACCCCGAGTTACTAGGTGGCCCTCCCATAGGGCTACAAATACCTGTCTAGGGCATAGGCACTATAGCAAGTCTCTCTCTCTCTCTCTCTCTCTCTCTCTCTCTCTCTCTCTCTCCCCCCCCCCCTCCCTCTCTCCCCTTTACTGACCTGTAACACATATGAAAGTGTTGTAGCTATTAGTCATGCTACCTTTGCAGCACATGATTCCTGTTTTACATATGCTCCGCCCCCTGAATATATGATTACGACTTTGCATTCGCAAATCGCGTTAACAGCCGTTAGCGCGATTACACCTTGAAAAATGACCCCCTTAGTTAACAAAAGGCCAGCTTTAAGAACACTTGAGAGAAAGTGGAGGAAGGGTCAGGATGACTTGTTGAAACAATAGTATGTCCTCATTTTATCATAATTTCTTTTATTTTTTAAAGTTAAATGCTACTATGGTTTTAATTATCTCCATCCAGAGACTGTAATACATTTCTTTGAATTGTGATCACTATTTCTAATCATCACCTCCACTACCCACTACATACCGCACTAGACAAAATTTAGAAAACTTATTTTATCAAACTAATTTTGCCCATTTATTTACTTTCTACTACAATACTGAAAATTGTATTTGATCTGCAGCTTTTGCATGGCTGCTCCATATTTAAGTACCTTTTGTGCTTTTCACATGCTTTCTTGATTTTCCCCCCACCAGTAATCACAAAAAATATTTGAAAACCCCCACTGGAACAAAGCTACTTCCTGTATTGTCACATGAGCCATATGTTAAGGCAATGTTATAGAAATAGCTTAAATACTCAGAGAAGTCTCCGGAAAAATTAAAAGAGAAAACCAAGACACTTCTGTACCAAAAATTAAATTATTGATTATACTGACATTTGAAAGTTGAATTTCAGAATTTCAATTCTTCTTTTCTGAAGAATTTGTACTTTAAAAGTTTAAAATAACATTCCTTTCTAAATTGTGAATAAGTTCCAACACATATTTCAATGTTTTGACACAGAAAAAGACTTCCAATAGAAAATAGAAACTGGTTATTTTCCAAAGGATTATCACCAAATTATTTCTTTGCGCTTACTCTAAGCTTAAGCAAACTAACTGTATTCCTTGTATTTAATAAAAAGAAGTTAGATCATTTGAAGTGAATTTTAATACCTGCACGTGTGTGCCCATGCGCGTGCATTTGCCAGCGCATATGTTGCGTCCGTAGGTCCTAGACGGCTACACCCCGTTTGCTTCACCTTATTCACGGCTCCTCCTGCTTACCTAGGAAAGATGGCTACTGCCACCTCTACAAGCCGACCTCTCCGGCGTTCCCAGAATGGCTATGGTACTGCCTCCCGCCATGCTCTTCCCAGGTACCTACTAGGGTGTGCGCGCGCGCCACCCACATCTTTATGCAACCCTTGGCGCGAACCTCAGGGGTGTTCCCCATTACTGACGTCACGCCATATGGGTATATAACATCTACGTCTTTCAACCCCTCCGTATCTCTACGTAGTTAAAGAGATCCTTGTATATTTAAACCTCTGTACCCCCTCCCCGCCCTACTCACCCTGCCCCTCCAATACCCACCTTTGCTAACCCTATTAACCCCTGTTTTTCCCTTCTATGCCGCCCTTTAAATCCTCCTAACCCCCATCTTATTTCATATTTAAGTGAATACTTTTAAGTAAATATCTCTCAATACCTCCTTAGCTCTACAATTTTGATTGTGACTGTACTTATCATCAACTGTATATAGTTGCATCTATTTGTGTTCTTTCACTCCATTCAGTCCAGCCTTTGCCCTTCCCCTTAGCCCCCCCTCTCCCACCCTTCCGGTATCCTCCCTTTCCCACTCCCCTCCCCTTTACTATTGCTCTATTGCGCTATTGTTTTACCTATTTATCTGTTTTACTGTTTTATTGTTATATTGTAACTTTCCTCCTTTGAGTTTTTTGTAAACCGGCATGATGTGTTTCACGAATGTCGGTAAATAAAAGTTAATAAATAAATAAAATAAATAAATAAATCTACTATTTTGCTAGCTTGTTGAGTTAGCAAGGACTTGATTCCGGATATGTTCTGTTCCTTTCTACGCTACTCTGCCGCTTCCGTGCTGCAGCTGGAAGCTCTCCCTCTGCCCTTCGGGGTAACTGCTAACCTGGGTACCCGCTCCTCGGGGGCCCTCTGCATTATTTTAGGTGCCTTACAGGGAACCTCGAGGGCCTGTTCTCCTTGCCTCAGTGCCTGCACTTACTTCTACAACCTGGTGGAATCACCTATCTACAGCAAACACCTAGTGAGTACTCTCTCAGTCTATCTCATCCACAGTACTTCCTTGCTGGGAAACCTGCTTTGGAACCTCCCAATTCCAACGGGATGAGAAGGGCTCCCTCTGTCGAGGTCCCTGGTACAACTACCAGACTGCCTCACTACTGCCACCTCTGGTGGTACTCTTCAAAGCTGTTTAATAAAGAACTAACTGTGTTTGTGCATTCTGAGTCAAGCCTAGTACTGTGGCTCCTCACGGGACTCCTTCCCGTGGGCGTGATCATCTGCCACAGTACCCAAGGATCCACCCAAACACCGCTAATTCATAACAGATTGCTAACTCCATGGATCCGGCTCAGCTCACCGCATTGCAGGCCATCCCAGGCCTGGCCCCATGAATCTCCAAACAGCAAAATGTGCTGGAGGGCTTGACCGCTGCATTCAACCTACTGCGCACACAGATTAACTCTCCTACCACCACAGATAAAGAAGCCATACTGTCTGAAGTGACGGTCAAGACTATTGTACCTCTATCTGCTCCTACCCGCTTCACGGGGGAAGTTTGGAGATGCAAAGGTTTCCTTAACCAGTGCTGCATGCACGTTTCCCTGCAGCCCATCCATTTTCCCACAGCTTATGCCAAGACAACTTATATCCTGTCAAATCTAGACGGACGAGCATTGTCTTAGGCCTTCTCGCTATGGGAGCGCGAGGATCCAATTCTTCATGACCATGAAGGAGTCCTCAATCTGTTTAAATCAGTTTTCGATCACCCTGCCCAGTATACCACTGCAGGATCTTCTTTGGTTCATTTGAAGCAAGGTAATAAACCATTAGCTGACTTTGCTATAGAATTCAAGACACTGGCGTCTGAATTATCCTGGGACCTGAAATGCCTGAGGACTCTCTTCTTTGAAGGACTGAACTCTTGTCTGAAGGACTTACGTGATCTCTGGAGCAGCAGTAAGTTACACGGGCTTGCGGCTACCGTCACACACTTCAGCAGAACAGCACCTAATGGCACTGCCCCAGTCCACCCATGTCCTGCCCAGATCCTGTACCCCGGCCAACCCCAGCCCGCCCCTTTTTTCAAAGTTGACTTTTCCACATGTACCAGGAGATACACGCGCACAGCGCGCACAGAGCCCGGCCACATACATATTTCCTGGTATTGGTGCATGCCAGCCTTTTAAAATTAGGCCATTAGCTTTCAACTAGGAAAGAAATTTGAGAATTTAGCTTGAGAACTTTGAATTGTAAATGGATTCAGGACTGAAGTGAAACGTTGGCAGCTAGAAATCAATGATTGACATAGATTGACTAGACCTTGAACCCAACTCTTGAGCATGACGTGTCAAGACAGCACTTTACCTACTACACTAGCTCAAAATAAATCTATAACAGAGATTACCTTCCTAGAACCCAATAATCTTCCACACCCTACTATGTATCTAGTGTATGTCCTGATGCCTTAGTAGAACTGATTGCTAAAAGAAAAAAATAAATAATTGTATTTTCTCTGTTTATTAGTAATTAGAGGCTTAATTTGCATATGTCAAAATAACGACAGTTTTGTGTGAATCTTTTAAATTTATTTTATTTATTTATTTGACAGTTTTATATACCGACGTTCTGGTAACATAGTTACTAATCACTTCGGTTTACATTGCAACAAATAACTTGACAATATATAGAATAATGTCTTACAATGAACAAGGTAGGATGAACTTGGATAAATAAATAAATAATAATAAATTAAAATGAACATGGGAATTATAATTTAAATACAATATATTTGAAAGAAAATGAGTATAAATGCTGGTATAATTGCTGGTACTGACTATGTCGAGGCTGATGTCGATAGTGATGAGGTTAAGAGCTTGGTTGTTGGGGTTAAGGAAATGCTTGGTTAAACAACCAGGTCTTGAGTCTCTTTTTAAAAGTATGTGCTGATTGTACAATTCTAAGGTCTGGTGGGAGAGAGTTCCAAAGTTTAGGACCAGCGGTGGAAAGAGCTCTTCGACTTAGTGATGTTTTGAGAGGATGGGCCTTTAGGGTGTCTCTCTGGGCTAGTCTAGTTGGACGGGAGGAGGTGTGAGGCTGTAAAGGAATGGTGAGGTCAATTGGAGTAGAGTTATTGATGATTTTGTGGATTATTGAAAGGGTTTTATAAAGGATTCTATGTTTGATAGGGAGCCAGTGAAGGTTTTTTAAGATGGGAGTAATGTGGTCCCTTTTGCTGGATTTAGTTAGAATCCTTGCAGTGGCGTTTTGTAACAATTGTAGAGGTTTCAAAGTGTTTGCGGGTAGACCAAGCAACAATGAGTTACAGTAGTCTATTTTCGAGAATATAATTGTTTGTAATACATATCTGAAATCTTTGAAGTGTAGGAGGGGTTTTAGTCTCTTTAATACTTTAAATAGAAAAAGCTGGAAATGAATGAGTAGGCATCCACAAATACACATTCACCCAACACTTTGTTATCTCACTTGTGGGTTTGTCATTAAGACAGGAACCATTATGGGATATTCCAGATTAATGAAAACAAATTTTCCTCTAAGGACATAACACAAAGATACCTTTATCTACAGGTTCTGTGTATTCAACTCTGTGACACCATTATATACAGGTGGAGTGTCTTTAATTTCCATAATGAAAACATTATGGAATAAAGTTTTGAAATCACATGTATTTCAACCTAGTTAGTTTTAGAAATCAAGTACCAATCATTCCTTTTTCACACATCCAACTAATTATTAAAACTGACAAACACCACAGGTCAGTTATGGAATTACCATAAATGTAACTAATCCCTTACCTTAAATAGGGTCAAAATTACAATCAATATCACTTTAAAACACTTTCATACACTATGGGCTAGATTTTCAAAAGGTTGCGCGCGCCGGGCTTAATTTCAAAAGGCCCGGAAACACGCATAAAACCCTGGGATGTGTGTAAGTCCCAGAGCTTGCAAAAAGGGGCGGGGAGAGGAGGGGGGCGAGGAGGGGTGGGGTCAGAGGCCATTTGCCGCTGTGCCAGGGATCCATTGCCGACAGTCAGCTGGCGTGTGCAACTTACTTCAGCCCCAGGGCTGAAGTAAGTTTTACAACAGAAGAAAAACATAGGGGGGAAAGGGCGTGGCAGGTGGGGGAAAGGAAGGTGAAGTAGGGTGGGGGTAGGGGAAGGCTGTGAAGCTCAGCGCGGGCTCGGCACGTGCAAGGTGCACAATTGGACACGCTCTCGCAAGTTTGAAAATCTACCCCTATATGAATATTCACTAATATTCACTGGGTCGATTTTAAAACAAGCGCACGGACATCCATATGTGCATGGTTCCCGGCATGTGCACAGACACGGTGATTTTATAACATGCACACCAAATTTTAATATCTACACGTGCATATGCAAGCGGGTCGTGTGCGCAGGGAGGGAAATTTTAAAAACCAACACATGGGAACGTGAGTAGGCCTTCTCCAATTCCCTACCGTATGCTCCAATTAAGGAGCAGATTGGGAGAGAACTTTCCTATGCCCCTAACCACCCTTCCTACCTATTCCCCCTCTCTTCTTCTCCCCAACCCCTAACCCCTACCTAGCTAGACTAATTGTTTTATTTTAAATTTACTGCTCCTTCAGAGAAGAAGTAACTTCCGCGCGCCAGTCGACTTCCAGCGAGCGCTTCCCTGGGACAAGACCTAATTGCTGTCCTGGTCGGACTCCGCAGCCCGGCCCATCCCTTTTCGCTGGCCCAGCACTTCTACGCATATCGGGAGATACGTGTGTGGCGGGCCATTTTTAAAATGTGCTCGGCATGTGCACGACCCAGCCACGCGCATATCCCCTGGATTCTATGCGTGTAGGCCATCGAAAATTCGATCTTAAGTGTTTTAGGTGAAAACTAGACCTCTGTGATAGAGAGAGATCCCACTTTCGATTTCTATCGCTTTCCAGCACAGCTCTGCTCATTTTAAAACTGTTGCTAGTGAAAAACCTGGATACAGATTCCTTTGGTTCTAATGTTATTATGGCAAATAGTATTTTTCTGTCACAGGAAACCCTTTATTCTCTAAGGAGCCATTCATAACCTACATGACTAAAGGAAACACCTCCCAGAAGAAGTTTTAATAAGTTCAAAATATTCAAAATATTATTAGTTGATTTTTTTAATATTTCAGTGCTTTTACGTAATATAATATTATTATGGAAATCTAATCACTGAATAGTGTTTAAACATTGAGTTGCGATATCATTTCTATCTGCTATGGCATTATGACATTACCTAGGAGATGGCTTGAGAAGACCAGATTTTTTCTCTAAAATATGACTGGACCTAATTTTTACCACCTTTAACATTGTCCATTAAATTGAATAGGGAAAATTAGTCAAAATAAATCAACAAAAATCCCAATCACACAGTTCCCAATCACACCAAATTTTCAAATGGACTTTTAAATAAATCATACTCATGACCTGAGTATTTTCATTGCAACCACTTTTGTCACTCTCAGAGCCAATTATGATCATGACTAAGAAACATTTTTATCCCAAACCAAAGATCAAAACATTATGGGGTAGATTTTAAGAGAAGCACACGTGGGGTACATTTGTGCGCGCTACCCGGCGCGCACAAATGTACACCCGATTTTATAACATGGGTGCGCTGCCACGCGCATGTTATAAAATCCGGGGTTGCCGCGTGCAAGGGGGTGCCCACTTGTGTACCTTGCGCATGCCAAGCCCTACTGGAGCCCCGATGGCTTTCCCCGTTCCCTCCATGGCCCCTCCGAAATCGGAGGGGCCTTGGAGGGAATTTTCTTCTGCTCACCCCCTCCTTCCCCTCCCTTCCCCTATCTAGCCCACCCCCCAGCCCTACATAAATCCCCCCTACCTTGTTTTATTTTTTACTCCTCCCTCTGTCAGGTTTATCTTGCGCACGCCGGCCGGGTGCCGGCGCACTATGCCCCGGCACAGCCGCTGTGCCGGAGTCCTCAGTCCCACCCCGGACCGCCCCCGGACCACCCCACCCATGGCCCCGCCCCTTCCCGCCCCTTTTTCAAAGCCCCAGGACTTACACGCGACCTGGGGTTTACGCACGCCGCCGAGCCTATGCAAAGTAGGCTCGGCGCATGCAGAGACAGGTTTCCGGGGTTACGCGCGTGTGCGCTTATGCCTGACACTGACTTAATGGCGCTGTGCTGGCCCACCCATGCCCTGCTCACACCACACCCAGAGCCCATCCCAGGCCATTCCTTTTTGAAAAATCCTTTCCAATGCACCTACCAGGAGATATGTGCATGGCTGCGGGTCTCTTAAAATCCGCGCAGCTCCGCGAGTTCCAATCATGCACGTATCTCCCAGATTTGCCAAATGTAGGGCTTTTAAATTTGCCCTATAGTGTGGTCAGGTTATTAGATGCTCTCCAGCAGACCACCACTGGCAAAGAAATTAAATTTGTAAAACTGAGATATTACATGCACTTATTAACACCACATTTATTACTGTGCTTTCTGGTGTCCCAGACTTATGTGGCCACAGAAGTGCCTGTAGGCAATTCTTAAGAAAATAAAAGTTTTATAATTTAAAACCCTGGAATTTTTGGTGGCGCGCACTAACAAAAAAACCGTTTATTTTTGTTACTTTTTGTTATTTTTTGCTATTTTTGTAAGTGCGTGCTAACTCCCATTAGCGTGCACTAACCTGAAAAATGATTTTTCACTAAAAAAAATAATGGGAAAATGCGGGAAAACGATTTTTTTCCCGCGGCCAGACGATCCTGAAAGCGGGAACGATCGGGCACACGATTCACATCCATATTAATGATTTCATCATTCAGCGCTATTGTCACCTCGACAAGACAACACTGTAATGCCAGTGGTAGACAGCTGTCAGTGGGGCTACATGACGCCTCCTCTCCAAGCGAAAGTGGTCCTTCTCTACTAACATCGCACAGAGAACTTCTTAGTCCCTTCCAGAGCAGGAGGCATGAAGTCCATGAAGATCCATTGTCCCAGCAGAGGGGAGGCCTTGGATGGTAAGACTCTCACCCTCCCCTTCCTCTTTGATAACATCTTGACAAGGTAACAAACAAGTGGTAAACAGGGAAATGAGGGAAGACTGAGCCCATGGCTAACTCATGCCATCTTATGCAGGTAATTTTTAAACAAGCCATTTCTGGGGATAAAGTGCTTTTCCACTCAGGGAAATACTTTAGAAAATTTCACATTATGGAGCTAATTTTCAAAATTATTTATACCCATAAAACCTGGTTTTTTATGCCTGTAAATGGCTGCTACAAAATCGGCCAGGGCTATGTGCATGTAAAATGTATATGTGTAATCAGGTTGTACATATACTTCTGCACAAACCAAGTGGAAGAAGTATGGGGCTGGAGTTGGGATAGAGTCAGCACTTGCATATATTTACTAATTTTTTTTTTTAAGTTAAAGTATTTGCCTAAATTTATTTATTTATTTATTAACTTTTATTTACCGACATTCGTGAAGCACATCATGCCGGTTTACAAAGAACTCAGATGAGATACAGTAAACAATATAGCAATATAACAATATAACATTATAAACAATATAATATAATATTACTAACCAAAAAGAATAAAAAAAAACCAAAATGAACAAAATAAAAACATTACAAAAAATATATGTGCACAAGTTACACCCATCGAAGAGGATGTGCAATTTGATGGAGTGAATCTCTAAGGTACCTGGCTACTTACTTGTGAATTTTCAGAGCAAGCTTATGCGAGTAAGTTCACTTTGAAAATCTTTGCTAAAGTCTGCTTGCACAGCATGAACATAGATTTTATAGCTGTGTGGGCTGAAAACTATCCTAAATTAAACTGTCCTAAATTAAAATAAATAAATAAATAAATAAATATGCTCCATTTTGATAAATTGAATCAACAGATGGACAGAGAAACAATGTGGGCTATGCAATTTTTGTTGAAAGGGTACTCCCCCATATTCTTTCTAACTGAAGATCTGGACAGGAGCAAACTGAGCTCCTTGCCGTACCACTGCTGATGATTTTATAAATGGTATTGGCTGACCCTTTGCTTTACTTTATATTATCTAAAATGTGAATCATCCATTCATTAGATGATTCTGCACTGCATTAAGTACTGCCCCTTAGTGGATTCATTTTTATATCACGGAATATCAATGAAATATAGGTCTTAGGCCTGCATTTTATAAGGTCACAGACCTTAGACAATCCAACGCTAACGGGGGGCGGGGCCTGCGAAAGTCGGCAGCCAGCGCACCACTGTGGTGCGCTGGCTGCCGGCTTTCGCACCGAATAACTACATCATAAAAGGTGTAGTTATTTGGTGGAAAACTGGCGGAGATAAGGGTCCTTACCTTTTTGCCGCCAGCGATGTCCCGGTGCAGCCCCGACTTCGCCCCGATCACTCTATCGCACGCGAAAAGGGACTTTTCACGTGTGAAAGCTATTGAAAATGACCCCCTTAGATTGAAAGTCATGGAACCTAAGTTTTGTTCAAATATCATTAAACTATGATATAGTTTTTAAACTTATCAAAGTAAAAAAGTTGAAATTTATAATGTTAAGTATTTAATTACATTAATTTAATGCATAAAGCACATATACACGGCAACATGCATCAAGTTAAAAACTCTAAGACCCTAATTAGCTTTTGAAACTGACCCTTTCTCTCTAATTGACATGGCTGTCATAATTAATTTGGATTCTGATTTCAACATGGTCAGGACACAGAATTTAGTCTATTTATTGCCCAGCTCTAAAATAAGTGGAAAATTAGGAAACACTTCCTATAACAGCTAACTTTGTGTTTTACATTTTGAATTTTGGGTAGAAGTCTAGTAAATTACTGTATTACTAATCCTGATTTAGAAATGAAGTGATAAGGTTGCTATTTATGAAGAGAAATGACACACCATTATTGTGTGGGATGTTACATTACTTGTAGACAAGATAATGGCTGCATATCATATAAAATCTTCACCTAAGACTAGATTCTGTGTCAAGTCATGTCCTATTACTTCACTGGCAGGGCAGCAGCAACTGGGGACAGCTTGTGCCCCATGAAGCTGGTGGTCGCCGCCCCCACAGGTGCATGGGTAACAACTGTCACAGGCACCTAGGCTCTTCTCTTTCCCACCTATCGACAACTAACTCCATGGCCCCCTAATCTTTGGTAGCCCAAGGGAATGAGGGACCAGATAGGCAGCTTAACTGGCTCATTAGGTACTTAGGTTTCTGACTGTGGTGGTGGGAGGGAGCACATTGGGAGGACGCTGAGCCTTATCTCCTCGCCCTCAAGGCACCCATGCCATGTGGTCAGTGTGGCTTCTTGCACTTTTTTCCCCAGAATGTAGCGTGGTCACGCGGTAATGTCTCACAATGATTGGCCCAACTGCGGGACTCAATAGATCAGCACTGGGCGATGGGAGTGAGTCAGCAGGGGATGGAAAAAACCACTTCGGAGCCACTCCACCAACAGCCCCCACCGACAGAGGAGGTAGCAAAACATCATCAGTATTCTTCCAAAGGAGGTGAAGCAGAAAGTCTTTCTGAAGAAGGAAGCCGAAGATCCTCAGGACTGAGAGATGACTCTCCTGGCGAGACGGACACACCCTCACCCGATTTCACAATGGAGCCTACAGTCTCAACCAGCGCTGGTCCAGCAGGCATATAAACTGGAATAAGCTGCTGCCCAGGAAAGGAGGTATCGAGGGGAAAAATCCCAAACTGTCTCTTTACGCTTTGGAAACATTTTAAGCAAATAAGAAGGAAAATCAGGAGCAACTAAAAACCACTAGCATCACACTGCCATCATGGTTCCTCTATAGCAGACCTGGGCAAGGGGCGGCCCGCGGGCTGAATCCGGCCCGCCTACGGTCTGAATCCGGCCCGCCCACTGCTGAGAGCAGACGGGGAATGAGGCACGCTGCCTTCCCTTGCAGAGGGAAGGCAGCAGTTCATTCTTCGCTCCCTCGCTCCCCGATTGGCCGGCCAATCGGGGAGCGAGGGAGCGGAGAATGAACTGCTGCCGGCCAATCGGGGAGCGAGGGAGCTGCCGGCCAATCGGGGAGCGAGGGAGCGGAGAATGAACTGTTTTTTTTTTTACAGCATCCGGTGGGGGGAGGGAGTGACTCGAGCGAAGGCACGCTGCCCGATTGGCCGGTGCTGGGCAAGCCTTGCCCAGCACCGGCCAATCGGGCAGCGTGCCTTCGCTCGAGTTTCTTTCCTACATACCGGTATGTCACAGTTCCGCCTTTCGTGTCTTTTTTCAGGGGTCCCAACCACCGGTCCGCGGGAGTTTTTTTGCCGGTCCGCGGTCTCCCGGTCTCTTCCGCTGCCGTTGCCGCTGGGCTGTCAGCACGTTCAAGCCCAGTGGTAACGGCAGCGGTGTTAGAAGTGTGGCACCCGCGGCTGGCCTTTTCTTCTTCCCGCGCCTGCACCCCCTCCCGTGACCCGGAACAGGAAGTGATACTCGGAGCGGTGCGCGGGAAGGAGAAAGAGCCGTGCCGCATCGGCTGCAGCGTCGGTCCCCGAGCAATTAAAGCAGCCGGTAATCGAGAAAGGAGACAGCAGCAGGAGCCTCCCGCGGCCGATGGGATTCTTCTTTCTTGGCCTGCGGGGGCAGCTGCAGCTCCCATTTGTGCTCGGGGGGGGGGGGGGGGGGGGGAAGAGGAAGTGAGTAAGAGAGAGTGAGAAGCAGCCAGCCTGCGTGTGATTGAGAGCATGTGTGTGAGTGAGAGAAACTGGTCAGAGAGCTGATGTGTGTGTGTGTGTGTATGTGAGAGACAATGAAAGTGATTGCTCAGGGAGATGACTGATGTGTATGTGAGAGTGTGAGACATTAAGTCAGGGAGGTGACTGATGTGTGTGTGTGTGTGTGTGAGAGAAAAAGCATGGAAGTGAGAAGTCTGGGTATGTGGGAAAGCATGAGCGTAAGAAGCCTGGAGTTGTGGGAGTGAGAAACCTGGGTGAGTGTGCATGCATGAGAGAAGAGACTGCTTGGTAAGGAGACTGTGTGTGTGTGAGAGAAAAAGACTGGTGTGTGTGAATGTGAGAGAATGTGATTCAGGGAATGAGAAGCCTGTGCACGTGGAGAGTGAGCATGGAAATTAGAGAGACTGGTGTGTGTGAATGTGAGAGAAAGTGATTATGGGAATGAGAAGCCTGTGCATGTGAAGAGAGTGAGCATGAGAGTGAGAAACCTGGGTGTGTGTGAGACACAGCATGGGAGGGAGAAGCATGTATATCTGAAAGAGAACTTGGGAGTGGGAAGCCTGTGTGTGTGTGTATGCATGAGTGAGATCAGGTGACTGGTGTGTGTGTGTGTGTGTGTGTGTGTGTGTGTGAGAGAGAGAGAGAGAGAGAAAGTGATTATGGGAATGAGAAGCCTGTGCATGTGAAGAGTGAGCATGGGAGTGAGAAACCCGGGTGTGTGTGTGAGACACATCAAGGGAGGGAGAAGCCTGTATATCTGAAAGAGAACATGGGAGTGAGAGACTGGTGTGTGTGTGTGTGTGTGTGAGAGAGAGAAAGAAAGTGATTTTGGGAATGAGAAGCCTGTGCATGTGGAGAGAACAAGCATGGGAGTGAGAGACTGGTGAGTGTGTGTGTGTGTGAGAGAGAGAGACAGAGAAAGTGATTATGAGAGTGAGAAGACCATATATGTAAGTAGAACACGGGAGTGGGAAGCCTGTGTGTGTGTGTGTTTGTGTATGGCATGAGAGAAACTGTTCAGGAAGGTGACTGGTGTGTGTGTGCCAAAGACTGTTTGGGAGATGATTGGTGTGTGAGAGACAGAAACTGGTCATGGGGGCATGACTGGTATGGTGTGTGTGTGTGAGAGACATGGGCACTAAGGAAGAGGACCATAAGTATAGAGCTTAGCTTCTACTGCTGCTTCTGGTGTGTGCCACGGCCTGCAGGGGAAGGGGAGTAGGAGGGCTGCTGGAGGGGGTAAGTAAAGGGTGGCTTTAAGTTTATTTTTCTTGACTGCCATTTTAATTGTGTGATGTCTGTTTTTTTGAAATATTTTATTGGTGTTTGGAGAATGTTTAATAGTTTTTATGAGTTTTTAATTGTTGGATGTTATTCTGTTCATAGCTGTTTTGAAACATTTATTCTGCTTATTAGTATAGTTTTACAATTATTTCTCTGTGGGGATCTATAGCTGCTTGCTAGTTCTGTTTTCCTAATAAGAGGTGTATTGGTTTTTAGGACCTGATTTAATATTTGTAGTGTTGCCTTTTCATAGATAGGGTTGCTCCTGTTTGAGTGTATTCCATAGTACAGGTGTAACTGTGTGCGGATTAGTTTATGTGCATTACTACAGATCCTGGGAGTATGTTAGGTCGGTTCTGTGTCTGTTACCGAGATGAGATATTTTGCTAGCATGTAAGCGTTTGTATCGGTCTTATTTGTTGTGTTTTCTCAGAGGACATGCATTGGTGGTAAACTGCTGTCTTTTCATAAGTAGGGCTATTGAGAACTGAGTTAATTATATTAGTCCGGCCCTCTAAAACCATCCCAATTTCTCATGCGGCCCCATGGGAAAATTTAATTGCCCACCCCTGCTCTATAGGATATTATTTGATATGCTTGTTGCTTCTGAAATATTTTATTTGTATATGAGTTAAATTACTGGATGTTCTAGTCATCAGCTGTTTTGAAATATATATTTTTAGTATGATTTTCCTATTGTGATTGGTGTTTTATAGTTCTTGATTTTATTGTTTGATGTTTTATGAGGAATGATGGTATTTTCTGTTTTTTATTGCTGCATTGTATAGAGTCTGACTTATTGTGATTTCCAGTTTTTGTCTGCACATTTCTGTTTATAGTTTATTCTGTATTTGGCATAGAGCGAGATTATGAAAGAGACAACGGAGCAGCACTATATCTCCAGCTTTGGGTGGGGCATATATTAAAGCTCCACCAGTCTTTTCCAAATAGCAAAATCAACTTTTGAGAACTCCAAAGGTGCATTCGATGACACAGCAGGTAGAACATAATTCCTCGTTGTACCTCGTCTCTGCCAGCATGTAGGGAATGGCAATGGGGGTGAGAAGCCAGGTCCTGCAACTGCACCCAGAATCTCCTGTGGCAACAACAGACTTAAAGCATCAATCATAGTACAGTCACTTGCAGATCTGGCTGGCAACCCACAGCATGCTATGTCTGTAGAAGCTAGCCTGTAGCTTTGCCTGAGCCTTAAAGGCTGATTTCCCTACCCTAAGTGCATGCCACAATTCTCTGGGCCAGTATATGTGCAGGATAGCAGTAGCCACATGTAGCTCTGTTCTTCTGGATTACTGAATCGTGTCTGCGGATTCCAAGAAATATGTGCAAGGCCCTCACAACAGAGCTAAGGCTACTGTTATGTAGCAGTCAGCCAACCTTGAAGCTATACATAAGAGCTGCCATATGTGCTAGCAGAAAAAATGTGACCGCATAGTATGATTGGGCAAGTGTCTGCCTGCTCTGTAGTATGTCCTCCAGAGAAACCAATTTGTGAGCCCTGACACATGCCTGGCCCCCAAAATGCACAGGTCACTACTTCTGATTTAGCTCTGTGAGGGTCAAGGCAAACTGTGGCCGACATTTTGGCTGATGCTTCACTAACAGCCCACACGTGATCTGGCAGTACCAGCAGTGTGGACACCAAGCTTGTGACTGACCAGTGAGATTTCAATGGCTCCCAATGGGATGATAGGAATAGGTCACTTTTGAAAGTGAACACATAGAATGTGTATAGTGCCAGCTCACACACCAAGCTTTAGTGCCGGTGCATTGTTTGTGGTCACAAGATTAGCAGGCCTGTACAGCATGGGGAGAAAAGGCAGGCCCTAGGGCAATAGCATGCAGTCATAAGCATACAAGCCACTTGTCATGGCAGGGATGCTTACATCTCCCACAGCCTCCCCCCCGTCCATGCTGTTTGTCACAAACACATAGTCAAAGTTGGAATAGAGGAAGATACGTCTCTCTTACTTACGAGCCAACCGTTACCATACAGGTCGTCCTCATAATTTTCACACAGGCCTGATTTCCTAAGTATAAAGGAATCCTGCTTGGCTCCCAGTACCTGGTCACCATGTTGAGGATGCACATTCAAGCATCACAGACCATTTGCATGTTGATGGAGTGGAAGAGCTTTCTGTTATGGTACATATCCTCCCTGTCATGGGGTGGAATGTTGGCCATATGAGTGCAGTCGATTGCTCCCAGAACATTGGGAAAGTTTATGAAGGCATAAAAGCCTCTCTTTAAGTCCATCAAGTCCTGCCTGTCCTGAGGAAATGCTATGTAGTGATTAATGTGGTCAGAGACAGATGTTATGATCTGGTCCAAACAATGTGAAAAAGTGGTTTGGGACATTCCCCCCATGACTCCTACTTCCATGAAATGCAGGGTTGCTAACAGTTTGGTGAGGCAGGCACAGTATGGGACCTTTTCGTGAAGGGATTCATGTCCCCTTGGGTTTCTTCATATAATTCCAGGATAGCCTGAGAGCTGAGGCGATACCTGCTAACCACATAATCCTCTGGCATGCCCAGCAAGGATGTTCATGGAGGAAAAATATGCTCCCTGTATTTCTTATGCCATGGCCACCTGCGTGCAAGGCCCCGTCCTGGGCCTCAACCCTGCGGGGCCCGTGGTTCTTCCTCCAGGACAGAGACTTCCCTAGGAGGAACTGGCCTTGCCTTTTCTTGAGGTTGTTGTGGTAGTTCTTCTTCTTGTCTGCAGTGAGCTTCCTGAAGCATCCAGTAACCCCAAATTAAACTTGCCACAAACATTATGGTTTTAGGAAGCTAGGCCAGGTCAGAACAGGTCATTTTATTGGCCCAGGAAGGCCTGGTAGGTGTGTTCATTAGAATACCTCTTTTAATTGTGTGCAATAACTGCTGCAATAATACTCGTGATCCGCGGTATCTACTGTAGGAGCACGATAAAATGTTTTTTCACTGTACCGCAAAAAAAAAAAAAGGTGTAGTTATTTCCGGTGTTAAATCCCGTGCTAGTGTGCATTACTCTATTACAATCCATGCTAGTAGACCCTCATTTCCATTTACTCTGCCCAAACTCCTCCCATTCGAATACTCAATGTTTAATTTGCACATGCATTTTCCGTTGCGTTATTTAGAGCATGTTATGACATTATTGCTCGCGTTACGGCGTTATTACGCGATAAGGCCCTAACGTGATTTGATAAATGACTCAGTAAGTTTGTACCTGAGGCAATGTAGGATGAAGTGACTTTCCCAAGGTCACAAGGAGTACAACTGTTTGCCTCACCTCTACCACTTGCAATAATTTGAAGGCCCTCCTCATACACATCCTTCCTTAAAGTTGAATAAACACTGACACATTAAATGGGATAAGAGAGGTCGCAACTTTATTTAGCATAGTAAGCCATGCCAGCACAATGACATGAAGATATACAAAGGTATACAAACATCTTCACCCTCCACTGCTTCCTGATATCTATCACAATGAAGCAGAAGCTGGGCTTCCGGCATCAATCTTGAAATAGCACCATAGATGTGATCCTTCATATAACATCCCAGTGGGTGCCCACTGGCCATTGGAAATTGCCCTCTCACACCTTGCTGGTCTCATTTCTTTGTGGGCTTCCCCCTTTCTCACATGTTTCCATAACTATAGTCATCGAAGCAAGACACCAACCAGGAAACATATCAACAAAATAAAAACACAAAAGCATCTCAATGGTTGAGTCTCCCACATTACCCTCTCCCCTATACTGAAACATATAACTGAACACCTCATAACAACTTTAACTGAAAAAGGTTGGGTGATAGGGATGCCAAATACCTACAGGATCAGAAGATAAGCAACAACTTTGCCTCCCACAGCCTTAAACCTATCCATGGCCAATGCCAACCAATATCCAATATCTGTCAATGCTGACATTCAAACAGCATTTGGGACGAGTCAGGCCACTGAGATCTGGTGCAAACCTCCTGTTCCCCTGCACTCTCAATCCCTTCCCCTATTCATGTGTGTGAGGAGGGTAGTTCGGATCGGAGCCAGGTTACTGATGGCAGTTGAGACCCAGCCTGCCCACCTCACACATACTTAAACATATTTTCTGATTTTTTCACTGGAGATGCTAAGGTTTTTTTTCTTGAGGTGGAAAAGAGATTCATATTCATTAAGCTAGTGAATGGACAAGTTATTTGGGAAGAATGTCCCACTGAATATTCTTGCCTAAAGTTATCCAATTACTTGCAGCTGGATAACTCAAAACCTAAAGAGTTATGCTTGAATATAAACAGTTAGGTTTTTAAGTTGTTCACAGCTTATGCCTCCAGTCTCCTCCAGCTGGAAGGGTAAACTGCAGCTTTTACTTTCAGTCTTATCAAAACAGTGCTGGAAGTGCCCAAGTGGGTAAGATATTAGGGATGTGAATCTTTTTATAACAAATTGAAATACCATATGATATTTCTAAATTCATTATATATTGGGTAAAAAAAGAAACAATCACTTCCCCCCTGAATTTTCGTAAAAATCATTTTTTGGGTTAGTGCGCGCTAGCAAAAAAACATTTATTTTGTTATTTTTTGTTACTTTTTGCTATTTTTTGTTAGTGCGCGCACGAAAAAAAAACACAACGACGATACGCGGGAAAATGAGATTTTCCCACAGCCGGACGAACCCGAAAGCGGGAATGATCAGGCACCCAATTCACATCCCTATAAGATATAGCCTCACTCCTGGCAGAGGTTATCGGGCTCAGAAGGGGAGGCAGTGTAAATGTTGTTGAGATTGCGGGTGGGCAGAGGTGGGGAGGTAGCCAAAGTGAGGCATTAAAAAAAATTTCAAAGCAGAGAAGGAGGGCTGGGGTGATCTGTGCCCCCCTAAAAATACATTTTTCTCAGCTGGGGTTTGGAGCAGTGGGGCTGTTCAGCCCCATAGGGCCTTTTAAAACATATTGGAGAAAGGGATGGGAACTGGGATGCAGAGGACATTTTTTTTACAGGTTTGACAGTGTAACTTAACCAGATATCTTTGAAGACATCCATTTAAGTAGCAAGTTATCCAAGCACACGAGGCTGGTTAACTTTAGACTCACTTAAGAGCTGGTCCATAGGACCTGTTTCACTAAGGCATTTCTCCCATTCTTTGTCTATGGGAAAATGCCTTGATGAATCAAGCTCTTAGCTGGTTACAATTGAAAATTCTTCCCCGGAATGCCTCAGTTTTATTCACTTAAATTATAGCCGGATAATGATTTATCCGGCTATAATTTAACCAGATGCTCAAGACATTGCCATTTAGCCGGATAACTTGTGAGTTATCCGTCTAAATGGCTGAATATTGAATACAAAGTTGTTTGTAGGAGGAGGACCCACATGTATTCAGGTATCTGGTATTCAGGAATGAATTAAGGTATTTAAAGCACAATCATCATAGCTTTTACACAATTCTAATTCTCCATAAAACTTCTTGGTATATTTTTCAGGTTTATTAATTGGAGTTTGCAGAACATCAGAATAGTGTTTTTATTTTATTTTCTTAATGGTTTACTAATTTTGGTGTTGTCAGTCTGCAGCTTGCTGTTGTGAATATTGATGATACTGTAGTTGACCTTTCTGCCCATATTCATATAAGTCATATGATACTAATTCAATTTAAATTGACTTCTGAGTATATGGAACAAACTGAGCCAGAATCATCCTTAGAATAAATGATCACATTCAGAAAAACACTGAAAGACAATAAAATATCCCCAAGAGGTTAGAACATACCCTGGATAGACTATTCCATAGAGATGTGAATCGTGTCATCGATCGTCTTAACGATCGATTTCGGCTGGGAGGGGGAGGGAATCGTATCGTCGCCATTTGGGTTTTTAAAATATCGTTAAAATTGTGAAAATCGTGAACCGGCACACTAAAACACCCTAAGTGATCGGTAAAGAAGGTCACAATAATATCCTGATGCAAGGTACCATACAAATACCAAAATAAAAAAACATCTAAAAGTTAGTTTAAAAAGAATAAAAGGTTACAATTTGGCTTGATGGTATATCTGACTTGTCACTTATGTGAGCCATTGTGTGATAAACATTAAAGCATCTCTGCCTTACCTAAGTGCTACACATTTGTCAAGAATACTAAGTACATGTTTTAAAGGAGGGAAAAAAAGATTTATTTAGACTCAATTATTTAACACAATATATTGTGCTGGAAAGTATACAATAGCTGGAAAAGATTTTATAACCTTAGTTATTTAGCACTAACCTTAAATAACTATAATTTAATCTGCAGTAAATTGCAATTTAACACAACCATTTTACATTTTATTACTTTTCTACCTGCTGTATTCATAGCTTTTTTTCTGTTTTCTAATTTTATTTTTATGTACCTAAGTCAGATTCCCTGGTTCGTTTACAATGCTCTTTTTAGCATTAACAGCTGGCAGATCACAGTACCTGTGTGAACTTTTCTGTTTTTCCTTAAAGAAGCCATGCTGTATTGAATTAGAAAATTGCCAGCAAATGAACAGCTAAGCTGCGGCAGCATAATCAGACAGTCACATAAGACTAATTATCATGTTTTAGTTTACAATAGCTGTCATCTTTTCAAATGAGAGAGAATGAGAAAGAGAGAGACGTAGACCCTAAAATGCAAGCAGAAAGACCAAACAATTAACAATGGAAGAAGTATGTAAAAGAGCTCATTTTCTTCTTACTAGCAACAGTAGACATTTGCATTTCACTAGCCATCCATCATGGCAATGAAAGGTGTCATTTGTTAAGTAACATGTTTCTCAGAATGAAAATAAGAAGTAGTTCTAAAGTCTCTTAATTAAAGTGTAGATAATATTTTTTCCATTTCCACATTTGTATAATAACAGATTTAAAATAAATATATATGATTGAATTAGCATAAGTTTGAAACTTCTGACCAGTAATGTCACTCATCAAGGCTTCAGCCCTGGCAACTGTCCATTCACACATCTTTTACATACATATGTAATTCAATCTTTTTTTTTTTAATCTATCCAAAATGGAGAATATAACAAATTACATTTACTTACCTCAAGCTTGGATCACAAATGGCTGGCCAGTATGCAGACTGAAATCCTTAAGGAATAGTTACCTTGGGAAATTTAAATATCAAAAGATAGCCAGTTTATTGGTGGGTGTGATTGTTCTTGGAGAAAAGCACACATTTTTAAACGGAGCTGGGAATGCATCCTAGCCCATTCCATAGGACTGCATTCCAGCTACTTTAAAAAAAATGTCTGCATTTCTCGCAGGCCCCCTCCCCAGTCCATCCCTGCACAATCACATCCACCAATAAACTGTTCTATTGATATTACAATTTCCCAAGCCAACTCCTTAAGAGTTTCAACCTGCATGCTGGCCAACCATTTATGATCCGGGCTTGAGGTAACAGGTAGGGATGTGCAGAAGGAAAACATTTGTTTCAATTCGGTTTTCGTTTCGCTGGGACCCAAATTCATTGCAATAGTTTCATAGGGGGGAAAACCAATTCATTGATTAGCTTTATTCGTTGTCCATTTTCCCATTAAAGTCTATAGGGGAAGTATTTGCAGCCTATTTTTGGCTGCAGAATTGGGATTTTCTTATCAATTCTGATGAAACTTCTGGGGAGCAAACATCAGAACAAGAAAAGAGCTCCAAGGTATTTAGACTGTGGTAAAGTAGCACCAAAGTGGCATGAATAGCCTAAGGCACTGTAAAGGGGCAAAGGGGTACCAGGAGTGGCAAGAGTGCTTTAACAGAGGTGCAAAGCAGCAGCAAGAGTGTCAAAAACACACCACAGCTTCAAAAGAGAGCACCAATAACAGTTGCATGAACCCTTGAAGGCAGCACGAGAGGCAAAGTGGCAAGACAAGAGGCATTAACATCCTACAGCACAATGAAGAGGGAACATAGCAAGCAGAAAGAGTATCAGGAAAAAAACACAAGGCACCAATAAAGGGACAAAGCAACAAAAAGACTAGCATCAACACACTGAGGAACCATGATAGTGGCAAGAACACCACAAGGAGTAGAGTGAGTTGTCTGGTGTATGGCAGCAAGGCAGAGTGGCAGAAAGTTGATAGGGGCAAAACAGGCTGGCCCTGGGGACAGTTCCCTTTCCTTTGCGCAGGAAACGATTCCCTAGAATGGGTTTGCCCTAGAGTGGGGTGTTTCTTTTGGCATCTAGTGAGCTCTCTCTGGTCTTTTAAAATCTGGTGGACGTAGCAGATATACAAATGAGAATATTCAAGGCAGAGGCGGAGGAGGTTTCTATTAGAGATGTGGTTCGTTTTTCGCCCTATTTAGGAAATTTAACGAATTTTCCTAATTCGTTTCTGTTTCGGAGTATCCGAAACACGACATAAATGCCGTTATTTCGGAGCCCCCGAAACCGGAAACGAAATTTTCCCCGCAATTCGGGGGAAAATTCGTTTTCAGGTTTGCCTGGGGAGAGGGGCAAAAATTATTTTTTTTTTATTAAAAACCACCCCAAGGCTTGCCAAAAATCCCTGGGGGTCCAGCAAGGGTCCGAAAGCGATTTCGTTTTCGGCTGCCAGTAACCAAAATGGCGCAGATAGCCTTTGCCCATACTATGTCACAGAGGCTTTCGGCGCCATTGGTCAGCTCCTGTCACATGATAGGAGCACAAGATGGCGCCGATGGCCATGTGACAGGGGCTGACCAATAGCGCCGAAAGCCCCTGTGACATGGTCGTTCGGGCTATTTGGCACCATTTTGGCGCGCGGCTTGCACTGGCACGAACTAGGGCACGGAGGGCATGGGAAATGGAAGCCGGGACTCCGCTGGACCACCAGGGATCTTTGTAAGTCTTGGGGAGGGATCGGGATGGGGGGGGGGTTGTTATATATGTACGAAAATGCTTAAAATTGTTTTTAAATGCTTGGGGTGGTTTTTTTTTTTCGCTTCGTTACCGATTCGTTTTTCAGTCCGGTTTCGGGTTTCTCGTTTCGTTTTCGGGCAAACGAACCGAAAACGAAACGAGAAGACCCGAATTATACCACGAAGTATTCGAACCGAAAAACGACCCGGTAGAAAAAAAACGAAGCACATCTCTAGTTTCTATGTGAACAGCGGTTCGACATGGGTCAGAGGGTGCTAAGAGATAGGCTGGCTGCACCTGGGGAGAGTTCCCTTTACTTTGCGCAGGAAAGGGCTCCCTCCCCACACACCTCCGTCTTGAGTCCTCCCTGACCAATTTCAAAAAAGGCATCAAGACCTGGCTCTTCAGACAAGCCTACCCTGAAACCAACCCCCCGTAGACAATCCCCCCCCTCTGAAGCCAACTCCACCCTCCCACCCCAATCCCTGCTCACCCCTCTGGATCTCTCTTCATCATGCCACCTGAAATTGCCTTTACGTAAGTTAATTGTATTCTCCCACTGCTGTAAATAAGTTACAATTTATAGAATGTTTAATGAAAATAAGTGTTAATGTATAACCCTCTCTAAATTATCTCACCTGCAGTCCTTCTGCTGTAAATACCTCCTCCTGTAAATTCCTCCTCTACAATTTTGGTTACGCTTTTCTACTTTCTCAGCTGCTATCCCTTCCTCCTCTATCTATACCCCTCACTCCTGCCCCCCTTTTCTCGCCTGCTCCCTACCCCGCGCCCTGTTTATTGTAATTTTCCTCCTTTCTCAAGTTTATTGTAAACCGGCGTGATGTGCCCGCACGAACACCGGTATATTAAAAGCTGTTAAATAAATAAATAAATAAATAAATAAATAAATAAAATGGGTTGGCCCCTAGAGTGTGGTGGTTCTGTTGGCATCTTGTGAATACCCAGAAGCTATTAACTGTACTTATGCACTTCAGCTGATGACAAAAGAACTTGAAGAGCTCAAAGAAATAAGAAAAATGCTACTCAAGTCCAAATCTACAATATCAACCTATGTTGACTTTGTAGTTTACACAGTGCCTCTTTAAACTATGGGAACACAGAGGATGAACTAGAGTACAACTACCAGCAGTTTTCTATAGCACTAGAAACATTAATGTTGGCACCTAAGAAACATCTAGGGAAAATGACCCATATTATGAAGGTCATGAAATCTATTGAGCATATGAAATACCCAAGCTCCAAGCTGGACAGACAGGCACAGCGTTAGAGGTCAAGCCCTTGAAGGGACGTAATGCCTGGACAGACAGGCACAGCATTAGAGGTCAAGCACTTGTAGGGATGTAAATCCTGGACGCACAGGAACAGCATTAGAGGTCAAGCCCTTATAGGGACATAAGGCCTGGACAGAAAGGCATAGCATTAGAGGTCAAGCCCTCATAGGGATGTAAAGCCTGGAGAAACAGGCACAGCATTAGAGGATAGAGGTCAAGCCCTTATAGGGACATAAGGCCTGGACAGACAGGCACAGCATTAGAGGTCAAGCCCTTGTAGGGTCATAAGGCCTGGACGGACAGGCACAGCACTAGAGGTTAAGCCCTTGTAGGGAAGTAAAGCCTGGATGGACAGGCACAGCTTTAGAGGTCAAGCCCTCACTGGGATGTAAGGCCTGGATGGACAGGCACAGCATTAGAGGTCAAGCACTTGTAGTGATGTAAATCCTGGATGGACAGCAAGCATTAGAGGTCAAGCCCTTGTAGGGATGTAAGGCCTGGACAGACAGGCACAGCATTAGAGGATAGAGGTCAAGCCCTTATAGGGACATAAGGCCTGGACAGACAGGCACAGCATTAGAGGATAGAGGTCAAGCCCTTGTAGGGTCATAAGGCCTGGATAGACAGGCACAGCATTAGAGGTCAAGCCCTTGTAGGGAAGTAAAGCCTGGATGGACAGGCACAGCTTTAGAGGTCAAGCCCTCATAGGGACGTAAGGCCTGGATGGACAGGCACAGTATTAGAGGATAGAGGTCAAGCCCTTATAGGGACATAAGGCCTGGATGGACAGGCACAGCATTAGAGGTCAAGCCCTTGTAGGGTCATAAGGCCTGGACAGACTGGCACAGCATTAGAGGTCAAACCCTTGTAGGGACATAAAGTCTGGATGGACATGCACAGCATTAGAGGTCAAGCTCTCATAGGGACGTAAGGCCTCGTAGGGATATAAGGCCTGGATGGACAGGTACAACATTAGAGGTCAAGCGCTTGTAAATACCCAGAAGCTATTAACTGTACTTATGCATTTCAGTTGATGACAAAGGAACATGAAGAGCTCTCAGAAATAAGAAAACCGCAACTCAAGTCCAAATCTACAATATCAACCTTATAGGGACAGAAGGCCTGAACAGACAGGCACAGCATTAGAGGTCAAGCCCTTGTAGGGATGTAAAGCCTAGATGGATAGCACAGCATTAGAGGTCAAGCCCTCGTAGGGAGATAAGGGCTGGATGGACAGGTACAGCAATAGAGGTCAAGCCCTTGTAAATACCCAGAAGCTATTAACTGTACTTATGCACTTCAGCTGATGACAAAGGAACATGAAGAGCTCTCAGAAATAAGAAAACCACTAGTCAAGTCCAAATCTACAATATTAACCTATGTTGTCTTTGTAGTTTATGCAGTGCCTCTGTAAACTATGGGAACACAGAGGATAAACAGGAGTGCAACTACCACCAGTTTTCGAAAGTACTAGAAACATTAATGTTGGCACCTAAGAAAGATTTAGGGAAAATGGCCCATATTATAAAGGTCATGAAAACTATTCAGCATTTGAAATATGCAAGCTCCAAACATCTGAAGCCAGCTGTTTATATTCTTACATTCTAAATGTTGCAAAAAAGGGAAAAGAGTAACTACAGAAGAGGCCCACTGGGATTTGGCTTCAAAGAGCACCCCTGTCCCAATATATGAGACAGGGGTGCTCTGACTTCTTGGCTTAAAAGAGCACAAAGAGACAGTCTGAGTTCAAAAAAATAAAAATTGCACTTAAATAAAAAACATGGTTTGCTTGGCACAGTAGCAAAATGGAAGAAATATATTTTTCAATGGAAAATTCTATCAAACTAGCTAATAATTGAATATTTCTCCCACCCACAACACCCAAATTCTGCTTGCAACCTACCCCAGGGGATAAAATATAAAAATAGCCAGCAACATTCCACCACTAGCAGCCTGTCTCAGTGGGACAGAGAGAGAGACAGCCTGAGTTCAATAAAAAAAAACAAACTAAAGTTAAATAAAAAGCATGGCTTGCTTGGCACAGTAGCAAAAAGGAATACATTTATTTTTATCAAACTAGCTAGAAATTGAATATATCTCCCACCCACAACACCAAAATCCTGCTTGCAACCTACCCCAGGGGTTAAAATATAAAAATAACCAGCAACGTGCCTCTGCTAGCAGCTTGCCTCAGTGTCACAGACAGAAAGACTGTCTCAGATCAATAAAAAAAATAAGTGCAGTCAAATAAAGCATGGCTAGCTGTGACACTGCAGCCAAATATCTTTTTCAATGGAAAATTCTATCAAAGTAGCTAGCAATTGAATACAGATTTCAGACACTCAGACTAGCTCTGAGTGCAGCCACCTCCCCGGACCACCTCCCCAGACCATCCCCGCAAAGAAAATGCATCGCACGCCACGTGCTTAATGTATAAATAGTGCTGTGTCATCAGGAATAGCATCACAGAGCACTGAGTAAGAGCGGCGATTGGCTGCATTAGAAAAATGCTTAGCTCTGATAGGTTGCATTCTGGTATCCTTGCCACCTGTCTGCCCCACTCTATGACAGGGCTGTGAGGTCACTTATGACTCACAGGAAAGGGCTGGTTTTTGATATCTCCTATTTCAAATGGCCGCTAAGAAATCACTGCGAGCCAAAAGAATGAATCTAATATGATATGTTGTATTCGTGGGTGTTCGCGATGCATTTTGCGAACCAACAAATACAACGAATAGGGACTTATGCGTTGTGGATTGCCCAGGTGTTGAAAAGGAATGCACATTAGGGATGTGAATCGTTTTTCAACGATTAAAATTATCGTCCGATAATGTTTATATCGTCTTAAATCGTTATAGAACACGATACAATAGAAATTCTAACGATTTATCGTTAAAAATCGTTAAATCGTGTTAGTGCACACTAACTCGAGTTAGTGCGCACTAACTCCCCGTTAGTGCGCACTAACTCGATTTAGTGCGCACTAACTGAAAATGATACAAATAAACACTTTCCAGGTCACTGAAGGTCAGTTAGGAATGAATATGTGTTCCTATTGGCTGGCTGCCCTCTTATCTATTGATGTTACCAAGGTTACCACTGAGGTGATGGTTGGGGGGATGGGAAATGGAACTGGAAACTAACGAACACCAACAGAAAATGAAACAAAGTGTTCACACTTCCCAGGTCAGTAAAGGTCACTTAGGAATGAATATGTATGTATGTATTCCTATTGGCTGGCTGTGCTCTTATCTATTGATGTTACCAATATGGTTGGGGGGATGTGAAATGGAAACAGTTGGAAGCTTGACAAAAAAAGTAATGTAATGATCAGCACTCACGTGACTAGAACTTGTTTGTTTATTATTTTTGTTAGCAGGCACCTGAAATGCTAGTGCATGTTGAATTTGCCAATCACTGTGCATTTTAGAAAGGTGGTCCTGGCTGGAACTGTACACAGTTCAAATATATGTAATTGATTGTTGGTAAGTGTATTTTTTAAGTAGCCACACTGGCACCAGTATGTTTACTTTTCCTCCTACTTAACTCACTAGCTCAGCTTTGTAAGAAGGGCTTCTCTGCTTGTGTGTTGTTTTGTTTGGTGTGAGGAGAGCAGAAACATCAGATCTTTATTCAATCTACTACAGTCATCTCTTACAGTGCCCTATCCCTATTAATACCAGGAGTGTTGTGATCTTCCTGCACACAGTGCCCTAACCCTGATACCAGTCTGAGACAGCTCCCTCCCTGCATTACTAGTGAGAGGCTGGCTTCACAGACAGGGGGGAGCTGCCTGACCCTCACTCCTGACTTCCCCCATGTCCCAGCTAGTGAATGGTGTGTGGGTGAGTGGGGGGGGGGGGGGAGGATGATGAAGTCTGAGACAGCTCCCTCCCTGCATTACTAGTGAGAGGCTGGCTTCACAGACAGGGGGGAGCTGCCTGACCCTCACTCCTGACTTCCCCCATGTCCCAGCTAGTGAATGGTGTGTGGGTGAGGGGGGGGGGAGGATGGTGAAGTCTGAGACAGCTCCCTCCCTGCATTACTAGTGAGAGGCTGGCTTCACAGACAGGGGGGAGCTGCCTGACCCTCACTCCTGACTTCCCCCATGTCCCAGCTAGTGAATGGTGTGTGGGTAAGGGGGGGGGGGAGGATGGTGAAGTCTGAGACAGCTCCCTCCCTGCATTACTAGTGAGAGGCTGGCTTCACAGACAGGGGGGAGCTGCCTGACCCTCACTCCTCCGGGGTATTGTGATCTTCCTGCACACAGTGCCCTATCCCTGATACCAGGGGTGTTGTGATCTTCCTGCATGCAGTGCCCTATCCCTATTAATACCAGGAGTGTTGTGATCTTCCTGCATGCAGTGCCCTATCCCTATTAATACCAGGAGTGTTGTGATCTTCCTGCATGCAGTGCCCTATCCCTGATATCGGGATGTGTGCAAGAAGATCACAACACCCCCGGTATCAGGAATAGGGCACTGTGTGCAGGAAGATCACAACACCCCCAGTATCAGGAATAGGGCACTGTGTGCAGGAAGATCACAACACCCCTGGTATTAGGGATAGGGCACTGTGTGCAGGAAGATCACAACACTCCTGGTATTAATAGGGATAGGGCACTGTGTGCAGGAAGATCACAATACCCCTGGTATCAGGGTTAGGGCACAAGTTCTAGTCACATTGACTGATCACATTACTTGTTTTGTCAAGCTACCAACTGTTTCCATTTCCCATCCCCCATATACTGTCAGTAGGAAACTTGGTAACATGAATAAATAAGAGGGCAGCCAATAGGAATACATATTCATTCCTAAACTGACCTTAACTGACCTGAAAAGTGTCAAATTGTATCATTTTCAGTTAGTGCGCACTAACTCCCAGTTAGTGCGCACTAATCGGAAAAAACGATTTTTAACGATTTTTTAACTAAAAAATCGTGCCTAAGACGATTTTCTTGCCCTGCCGCACGATTTCTATCGTTAAGACGATATGGAAAACGATTCACATCCCTAATGCACATCCCTAGTAACAGGATATGTTTTGCTATATTCTCCATTTTAGATACTTTTTCTTTTTTTAACAGATGATTGAATTCTGAATGGATGCAAAAGATGCATGAATGCACAGTAGCCAGCGTTGGAGCCTTGACAATTGGGGCTACTGTTCACAACTTGCAAACTTGTGATAATTCAACTCCCTTTATTGTGTCTGTTACCATGTATCCAATGTATGAAGACTCACTTTTATGCCTGTGTGTGTGTGTGTATATACAATATATATATATCATGGATTACTTGATTGCACTTTCCAGCATGTGACTATAGGAAACAATGTGAGCACCATAATTGTTTTCTTTTTCTTTATACCCTTGCTGGGCTTTAGTAGCTCCTGTTATTGCTAGATTTTTGACACTTCCATCTTGCTGAATGATGGGCTACATTTCTGAGGGTGAAATGTATTCCCTCTTTTCAAGACAATACCCAAACTTACTTGGACAAAGTCATTGCGATTTGGAATATATCTGTGATGAATATTCTGTAATCTCTATTGTATAAAACACTTTTGTATTTCCTATTTGAACTGCAGTGTAAAGTAAACCTATTTTCTGTCTATTTTATGGTGCCCTTCTCCTACAAAATGATGTACAGTACCCATGCAATTAACTGGGGGATTATGTGTGAAAGTTTGACCCTAACAGTTGTTATTTCTGTCTGAGATTATATCTGTTTTAAATCAACAGTTTTCATGGAAATATGTTGGCATATATTTATTGTTTACTGCCAAGAACTTGATTTTCTTTCTAGTAACAATCTATTTCATAGTTTGCCAAAAAGAAAAGTCTTACTGAAAGCCAAATTCTACCCAGACTGAGCAAGCGTAATAGCAGCACAAATTTATTATATAATGTTTTGCCACTATAAATTCATATATGTAGACCACAGGGAAATCGCAATACAATAATCCTCAATACAGTGCACTTCAATGTCGAGTAACATAGGAAATTACCAACTGACAATTGGACTGGAATACAAATGGAATTTGCAACACGCTAAAACTGAGATGAACGCTCTGGCCTTTGATATCCAAGCACTTGTTGAGCAATTATATTTGTTTATTTTTATGTTTATTAACTTTAATACACCAGTGTATATAAATATAAACTGAACAGGTAATATAATTATAAGCAGACATAATAGTCAAACAAATCAAGGCAAAAAATAAATCCATGTAATAGGAGAAAAAAAGAAGAAAAAAGCCCTCCCAAAATGTAAAAGGGAAGAGAAGTAACATAACACACTAAGGCCTGGATTCATCATTCTTTCGCTGAATGATGAATCCTGCGAAAACGGGGGGGGGGGGGGGGGAGCAGGGGGACGGGCTTGCGAAAGCCCGCAGCCTTCGCACCACGGCAGTGTGATTTTGGAGGCCACGGTGTGCCGGCTGCCGGCTTTCGCACGGAACAGCGCCGCTGTGAAAGGTGGTGCTATTTGGCGCACTACTTCCGACAATAATGTTAGCAACATTATCGCCAGCAGCGAAGCCCGACTCCGCCTCCTCCACACCATGACTCCGCCCTGACTCCACTCCCAATCTAATTTGCATGCTACCACATGCGAAAAGGGCCTTTCCTCCAATGCAACAGGGGAAAAGAATAAAAGCAATAAAAAAAACATTAAAATAGTTTCTGCCAAGATATGGTAGAGATTATTGGAAACAATCACCCAAACCCAAACTGACATGAAAAACTTTGGAAAAAGCACCACTGAACTACACCTACATCCCTCTGACCCCATCGCTGCCTCTCCCCTCCCCCATACACATTTTAACTTTACCCATCCCCAGGATCAAAATGAGGCAGGGGCTATCCTTCAGTCTAACACTTGAAGTATGGCCCTGGTGGGAAATGAATGATTGGGGATCACTTAGTCCTATTTGGGCTTTAATGTTAGGGGAAAAAGGAGGAGCCAAGTAAGTGGAAGGGATGCATGGAAAGTATAGTGGGCTTTTTCCAAAGTTTAACATGGGGATTTATTCAGCGGGGCCAGGGGCCAGCTGGTGGCCATCTTTCAGTGTATGCTCACTTAAATTAATGAAATGAAATGATACCCCCACCAATGAAATAAACAAAACCCTGCACACCCCTATCAATAATCCCTTTTAATAATGTTCTGACATTCAGTCTTGCTGTGGAGGGAGGCTGGGATATCATTGCTGGTGTGGCCAGGAAGGTAGTTACTACTGACACCCTCACTTTAAGCTATGGGTAGCTGCCATGCCCCCTGACTCAATGCCTCTGCTTACAAAAACTGATAACTATCAGGTACAATAATGTGAATAATACAAATATTAGATAATGAGCATCACTATTTATAATTAATGTGCTTAATGGAATGACATTTCAAAGAGGTTCCATGAGTAAAAATAGCATGTATGCACAAAAGTAGCATGAATGTGCATTTATGCTATTTTTATAACCCTCAAGGGTACATGCATATTTTCAGTTTCACAAGTATATTTTACTAGGGAAAAACTGGAAGTGTAGGGGTGTTCAGGAGAAGAGTTCTCAAATATGAGTAGTATTATTTTGTAAAAATATATGCATGCATACATTAGCAAACTTGTCTGTACACTTGCTCATTGACTGGCACAAGTAAAATTGGACTTACATAGAAACATCTAGAAACATAAAAATGACAGCAAAGAAGACCAAATGGCCCATCCAGTCTGCCCAGCAAGTTTTCACACTTATTTTTTTCTCATACTTATCTGATACTCTTGGCCTTTATTAGTAACTTTTTGGTATTATTTACCTTCCACCCCCACTATCGATGTAGAGAGCAGTGCTGGAGCTGCATTTAAGTGAAATATCTAGCTTAACTGGTTAGGGGTAGTAAGTGCCGCAATAAGCAAGCTACTCCCACACTTATTTGTTTACCCAGCCTGTGCAATTCAGTCCTTGTTGGTTGTTGTCTGAATATAAATCTTTTCTTCATTCCCCCCTGCTGTTGAAGCAGTGAGTTATACTGGATATGTATTCCAAGTGAAGTATCAGGCTTAATTGATTCAGGGTAGTAACCGCCGTAACAAGCAAGCTACACCCATGCTTATTTGTATACCTAGTCTATGTAATTCAGTCCTTGTTGGTTGTTGCCTGAATATAAAACCTCTTTTCTTCATTCCCCCTGCCATTGAAGCAGAGAGCTATGCTGGATATGCATTGAAAGTGAAGTATCAGGCTTATTTGGTTTGGGGTAGTAACCGCCGCAGCAAGCAAGCTACTCCTCTGCTTTTTTTGTGAATGCAGCTACTCCCCCACTTTTTTGTGAATGAAAATCCTTTTTTCCCTCATTTCCTCTCATTTTTCTGCAGTTTTTGAGTGAAAGATCTATGTAAACTTGTGGCAACTCATGGTTAAGTGTTAGAGGGTCTAAGTTGAACTGGCACAGGATTGGATGAATTGTTTGAAGTATCATTGAAATGGTGATTCCAAGCCCTCAAACAAGTATTTTCAAAATGGAAAACATGTATATTTAGTAAAACATCTGCCTTTACATTTATTTCTGGGTGTTTATTTGCACAGTGCCACAATAACCTAGGCAACTATGACTAAAGGATACTCAGAATCACATAAACACTGGTATAGTCAAACTGGAATATAATGGCCATAGATTTATTGATAATAATTAACAATAAACATCCTAGGTACCCAAACCACATAGATAGTCATTCTGCAATACATGGGAGACTAAAGGGAGAAAGAATGATGCAAGATTAGCTCTGAGCCACCTGACCCGCTGCATACAGAATCCTGGTAACATTGTGTAGCCTCACTGTGGGGCATCACCTGTCAACCTATCTGTGCTCTAATGGGCATGACTAGTCTGTTGACATACCAGGGCAAAACTGATGTTGGCAACAGACAGTCCCCTGGCCAACCTGTAAGGTCAAATTCTGACAACTCAATTCTACCCCCCCCCCCCCAATCTCTGGGCAAATATTCCCTAATGTTCCATAATTTATTAACAAGAATATGCATTTTTGTACACCCTGTTAAACATTGAAACTTTGTAAACCATTGTGATGGTGAAACTGAACAACGGTATATAAAACTCAATAAATAAATACATAAATACATAAATAAATAATGTTGTGATAATAGAACAATGTATGAACAATAAAGTGACGTTATAATAATATGTAAAAATATAACAGAACCTTATAACTAGACATTTAACTATCTGATAATTTGGAGCCTTCTTAATAGACATTTGACTAGTAATCAGAGAGTAATGTGATCAGTACAAGGAGAATGGGTGGGAAACTATAGTGTCGGTTGAATGGGTGACATGGGAAGCAGGAATGCAAGGGATAATGGCAGGGCTGGTCCAGCCTTTAAACACCACTTCATTTCAGCATCTGCTTTGGCTCTTCCCCCACCTAGAAATTCAAAATGGCTCAATGGATCACTATGCCCCCCCAAGCCTGGCTCACATTCTGTTGTCACCAATAATTTATACATCTTTTTTAAACTCCCACTGAAGCCAAAGACATATTATTTTAAATTATAAGAAATATTTGTATGTAGTGGGACTGTTCATAAAACAAAAAATACATAAATCTTTATCTTCCCTTCCAGGATGGCCAATTGTCTCAGCAAAAGAATCAGTCTTAGAACTCATTGCTATATTTTTGGAATGTATTTTTAAAACCATTTGTGCCATTAAAAAGTTTGTATTTCAGGATTATAACACACATTATAGATTTTAGGTCAAGCACAAGTTTCAGAAGATGTCATTTTGGTAACCATGGACATTGAGTCACTATATACAGTAATACCTCAACAACAAGCATTGTAAACTATAAATAATGTTTTAATTACTCATCCACAACTGCAGCAAATACCACCACCACTCTTTCTAGAATTAGCTGAACTGGCATTAAATAAAAACTACTTTGTGTTTCAAAATGAACACTTTCTACAAGTACAAGGCACTACAATGGGGAAAGCTATGCAACTTGACATGGCTAACATCTACATCAAAGTCTTTGGAGAGAAACACATCTATTTGAGTGAATCTTGAGCATTCATCCACTTTTGGAAAAGATACATTGATGATATCTTTTGATATAGAAGGGGTCAGAATCAGCATTGAAGGAATTTCACTAATGGCTTACTCCATTGAGGTTTACCCTGACATATCATTTAGAGGGTATCGCATTTCTGATAAATTGATTCAGAAGGATCTACAATTTCTATTAACATCTATGTATAGGAAATCTAATGAAAAAAAACAATGTATTGTTGTTTTCAAGTTTTCACCCAAATCACCTAAAAATGAATTTACGGTTGGTCAGTTCTTCTGGTTAAGAAACATATGTTCTAGAATTCAGGATTTTAAAAATCATCAGGCAAAGAACATGGCTCAAAGATTCTTGGAATGACAGTTACCCATTATCAAATATTAAATGAGCATATCTCTGGACCCTATACAATAATTAAGATTTTTTGAGGTTTCTGCACAAAGAGATACTCTGAACCGATAAATCTGTGTGATAAGAAATTGAACCCTAACCTCTTAAATATGCCCTATCATTAAGGAACAATGGCCTATTTTACAGAACCACTCATCATTGAGAGAAGATCTGATGTTTGCTTTCTCCAGAGGATGTAACATTAAAGACAGGATTGTTCAATCTTCATTGGAAACTTTACACAACCTCTGGAATGGAGTGACCCATGTCAGTTTTATTTGCAAAAATGCGGCATCAATCATGTGACAACTCCATCAGGTCAACAATTTAAACATCTACACAATTGATCATGACAAACCACATTTATCATTTATTTGCTTGCATGTCCTTGTAACCTGTGGTACATCGGAAACAAGAAGAGAAAAATTCGGACCCAATCAATCAAACATAGAAGCTGTCTCAAAAATCAGCGTGTAAACATTCCCATTGTTCAACATCTTTTGGACAAAAAACACACTTTTGAGGAACTTAAATGGTCCTTATTGGACCACATCAATGCAGATTGGTGGGGAGGGGACAGGGTGAAAGTACTGAGCTGAAGGAAACTATGCTGGATTTTCCAGCTTAATATAGTACACTGGGTGGGCTGAATTTGGAAATTGAATGGCATGTATTTCAATAAGCCATTTGATAGATATACCTGGAACTTGACTGATTGTTTAATGATGTTTGATTGACGACATTGTTGATTGTATGTGACATCACATGCACCAGCATAGAAATAAGCAGCCTTCTAAGCAATGAGTTCACTCATTCAGATAAGTGATGAGAAGATGTTTGCATGACCACGTCTGAATGTATTTTACAATCAAGTATGTTTGTAGAACTATTAACTTGTTGGTGTTCTCTTAAACTGTATGTATTTACTTCTTGCAGTTTTTGCACTGAAGAATTGAATTAGCAAGTTTTGTCATAAGCCTCTCATGCAGCAATGGGTGAAACATAGTGCTATGTCGGGCTGATTCAGCAAATGAATATGTTCATCTAAGGACAATAACCAAGGAGAGTAAGATTATCTCTATTTTAATTTCATCTTTTTCAAAAAAGAACTACAAAAATTGGGGATGGTGATGTGGGGTGGACTGTGATGATTAGAACTGATCCGAAACATTCAATATTTAAGTGAAAGCATGGGTTTTATGAACTGTCCTTGCACTACATACAAATATTTCTTGAAATCTAAAATATGTCTTTGACTTCAGTGGGAATTTAAAAAATGTTTATAAATTATTGGTGAGTGCTGATTTATTTATCTATTTGATTGCACTTCACAATATTGTGACTCAAAGTTTGGGGTGATCACGTTCTCTTGTGCCTCCTCCCACCCATCAAGCCCCATGGTGCTGCAAAAGGAGGGGGACTCATGATGACTGGCACCGGACATAACATCATTAGGCTATGTGGTCATCCCAATTACATCACAGATCATGTGATCACTCTGATGACATCATCGGCCCACACTGCTTACATAGAATAATGCCAGGTCTCGGGCCTGTCTGCCTCTGCCAATCCAGCAGGCTGCCTCCTCCCTGGTAAGACCCTCCCTGCGTTTGGGTACATAGATGCCAGGATACTTGTGGCGACCATGCACCCAGTGTAGTGCAGCCCATTTATTTTTCATGTAAATATATGGAAATGTATTTATAAGATGGATAAAGAATGCATGTATTTTATTACGCTAGAAATATATGCACATACTGAATCATATGCATGCAGTTTGGGAGCAAAAATATGTGGTATTTTATAAACTCTACAATATTAATCTCCTTGCTTCCACATGCACGAGAAAATGAAGTTCTATGGATATTTGGGCTGAATAGGTATGCTAGGAAATTAGGAACAGTTAATAAACAGCTTCAAATTAACATATGTAATAAACATTTCCAGAAATAAACATGCAAAATAAACTTTACAAATATTATGCAATACATATTTCAAAAGTTAATAACTAATATAGCATGCAATTACATGAAAAGCACCACAAGGAAAGACAAATAAAATCATTAATCCATATGCTTTCAATCATATAGATTTCAAATGGCAATATAAAAGAGAGACAAAATATACATGTATTGGGTCTGGTGTACTAAGCAATTTTCTCATCTATATCAATGTATGTCATATATCAAAACTTAACTGGGAAAGTTTCATGCATATATATAAACGAGTACTGTCCATAAATATGCTATTTATTTAATTTTAAAGGCATCTGTGCCCTTTTTAATGTTGCCATTTAAAAACTGTTTACGATTAAGGGAAGCAATTTACTTTTACTATATTCTTCATACTAATTTACAGTTTAGTATGAAAACTCTTCCTTAGAATGCACATATTCATTGTATTATTTTTTCTAGTTGAGTTCAGAAAGATGATGGATTGGACAGAGACAAGCAAAAAGTAAATTAAGGCCCTATTTACTAAGCATTTTTCACAAAGACACAGAATGGGAGAAAAAGCCTTTAGTAAATTGGCTCCTTAACTTTTGGTATCATCTAGCAATCACTAATGTTGTGTACAAACCCAATGATTGTAACTTTCATAGCGACGTATGGGTGCACGTGTTATAAAATAGATTGGACGCGTGTACATGTGCATGCAATTTTAAATGGACACCTGCATGTGAGCACAAATCCCACATCTATCTTGTAAGTGGGGGGATTTTAAAAGCCATGGGGAGGATTTTAAAAGGGTTACGCATGTAATATACGCGCGTAAACCTTTTAAACCCACTTCTGCGCACGCTGAGCCTATTTTGCATAGGCCCAGCAATGCATGCAAGCCCCGGGACGCACATATGTCCCGGGACTTGAAAAAAGGGGCGGGGAGGGGGGGGGGGGGGGGGGTGGGGGTGGGACTGAGACCTCCGGCACAGCGGCCATGCCAGGGAAAGCACAACCTATGCCTGCCCAGAGGCAGGCACAACTTATAAAATAAAGGTAGGGGGGGTGATTTATGTAGGGCTGGGGGGCGGGTTAGGTAGGGGAAGGGAAGGGAGGGGAAGGGGGGGGGGGGTGGAAGGAAAAATCCATCCGAGGCCTTCTGATTTCGTACCGGCCTCGGAGGACCCATGTGCACTGATGCCATTGCCCATTTTTCCAGTTCACTCCCAGTTCACCCAATTTAGGACTAGAACCTGCAAAACTCCCTAATTTAATAGCCCACGTGTTAGCCCTAATTTAATAGCCCACGTGTTAGCCCTGGCCCTTAAAACCCTACTGACTTGCCTAAATGTTTTTGTTTTAAAAGTATAAGTTACAATTTGGGTGATATTATCACCCTCTCAACACTAGTGTAAACTGTACATAGATCATATGAGAGGTTACAAAAATGTATTATCAAAACTTTTCACCAAATCACAAAAAAAGTGTGTCATAAAACTCACTCACTCAGTCACACATTCACACAAAACTGAAACACAACAGTGAAGTTACAGTCTCAAAACAGATTTTTCAAAATACAACAGAGCACATGTATGTATACATCCTGTGGCTTATAACACCACTTACAACTCTGTGAATATTTCAAAACACTAGCAAGATTATTTTACTGCACTCTACTCTTTAACCCTAACTCCCATACTATTGTGTGATCTTATATCATCAATACACGTGTGCATCTGTTGTTTGAAGCTCATTAAGATTTATATTGTCTTCATTTCATCTTCTTCACTGTGTGCCTCTTCTTTCACAGAAACTAGAGATGTGAATCGGAACCGGAATCGTGAGGATCCGATAAACAAAAAAACCCACCCTGACCCTTTAAAACTGACCCCTTAGCCTCCCCCGGCTAAGCGCCAGCCATCCAGTGCTCCTACCATGTGACAGGGGCCGGCCAATGGCATGGATACCCTGTCACATGGTAAGGGCAAAGGGCCATCGGCGCCATTTTTATTAGTGGCAGCCGACGGCCCGAGAGCGGGAGGTTGCTCCCGGTGCCCCCACTGGACCACCAGGTAATTTTAAAACATTTTTTAGGGGGTTGGGAGGGTGGAGGAGGCTAAGAGGTCAGTTTTAAAGGGTCGGGATGGGTTTTTTTTTATCGGGTCATCGGCGCCATTTTTATTAGTGGCAGCCGACGGCCCTAGAGCGGGCGATCGGTCCCGGGGCTTCCACCGGACCACCAGGTGATTTTAAAATGATTTTTTTTGGGGGGGGGGTTGGGAGGGTGGGGGAAGGTAAGGGATTGGTTTTAAAGGGTCGGGGTGGGTTTAGGGGTTGTTTTGGTTTGCCGGTTTTCCCGCCCCCCCCCCCCCAAATAACTCCCGTTAGTGGACACAAACCCGATTAACGATTTTTCACGATAAATCGGGGGAATTTCTATTGTATCGCACTCTTTAACGATTTTTGACGATTTAAAAAATATCGGACTATATTTTAAATTGTCAAAAAACGATTCACATCCCTAACAGAAACTAGAGACAGTGCTTCACCTTTTACCATGGTATAACCCCTACAAGAGTAGTGCAGCTTTGCCATCCTCCCTGCGGACACTGAAGCATTAAGGAATTGAAGTTGGAATGAGATCTACGGATTGAGTTGAAGTTCTACTTGGGATATGCTATTGCAGGATGCGCTTGTGAAACAAGGCTGAGAGAAAGCTAAGTACTCATTGAGATGCTGCCTGTGTCATTTGGAAGTATACATATAAAGTTGGAAAAGAAGATTAGAGATTGAACATTCTTTGGGATAATGTGGAGGGTCCGTTTCAAGTAATTCATTCAAATACAGGTTTGATGGTAAATATCCCCCTGACGAAGCTGGTAACAGAGAAACAAGGGCCTTTTGTAGGGGTTATACTGTGGTGAAAGATGAAGCACTGTCTCTAGTTTCTATGAAGGAAGAGGCACACAGTGAAGAAGCTCAAATGAAGACAATATAAATCTTAATGAGCTTCAAACAACAGATGCACACGTGTATTCATGATATAAGATCACACAATAGTATGGGAGTTAGGGTTAAAGAGTAGAGTGCAGTGAAATAATTGTGCCAGTGTTTTGAAATATTCACAGAGTTGTAAGTGGTGTTATAAGCCACAGGATGTATACATACATGTGCTCTGTTGTATTTTGAAAAATCTGTTTTGAGACTGTTACTTCACTGTTGTGTTTCAGTTTTGTGTGAATGTGTGACTGAGTGAGTGAGTTTTATGACACACTTTTTATGTGATTTAGTGAAAAGTTTTGATAATAAAGATTTGTAAACTCTCATATGGTCTATGTACAGTTTGTTTTAAAAGTTACACACCAACCTAGCACAAGTCAATTTATGTGGCAGGGGACCCCAGCACGTGCAAGGACCTGTAAGTAAACTCATTTTTATGCCAGGCCCTGACATGCCCACGCCTCACCCAGACCATGCCCACACGCCACCCCTTTCTAAAAGGGGTGGGCATGGTCTGGGTGGAATCCACTCGGTGTGCACTGCTCCCAACTTGTGTATGTATCTCAAGGTTTTGGCATGTGCAGGGTTTTTAAAATGAAGTATTTATGATTGGAACACTACATATACATACATATGTTTATATGCAGTGGTTGACCTCAGAAGCTCCTTTGCCTATGTTTCCAGGCCAGGTTCATTCATTAAACAGAACAAAAAACCTCACATTACTATGAAAACTAAACGAGTCACTGATGAAACACCTTTACCAACGTGGCCAGCATTTCATATTATGATGCATTCCACAACAAATCAACTGTTTCCGACCAGCTCTGAAAATGAAAAAAGAAATATGATCTTTAAAAATTAATGAAACATATTTGCACTTAGATATAAAGGAGTAACGTACTGAAAAAAGGTAACACTATAAACCTTCACAATAGCACTCCTGTTTATCCAGTCTTGTGGCTTGCATTCATGGCACAAGAGATTTAAATGCTGACACTTGAACAGTGACCAATCCAATTATTATTCAAAGGTAATCAAATACTCCCAAAAGAGGTGACAGACAATCTCTTCAGGCTTATAACTGTGTAGCAAAGATTTGTAAGAAACCAACCCTATTCAACAATGAATAGGGTTGAGTCCTTAAAATTAAAAATGTCTGAAGGGTGAAAATCCACCATTATTCCAAACAATTCAAAAATAGTTCACAATCACACCTGCCCCTCCACCCCCAGCATGTTTTCCAACGTGCAAAAAATTGCAAAGAATCAAGTAAGTGTCCAGTTTCAATACAATGACAAACTAGAGAAGCCTGGATCTTCAGTTGTTTTAAACAGCTGCAGTGTTGCAAAATACACAGTTTCAAGTCCTACTTGTTTTTCCAATCATATAAAAAAGGACAGGTATACAAAGCTATATATACCACAAATTTAGCACAACTAGTTGTAAATTGAGGCAAACATATTCTCTCTGGGCCAGATTTTATAACATGCCCGATTTTATAACATGCGCGCGCTGTCGCACGCATGTTATAAAATCCAGGGTCGATGCACAATTGTGCAACCTGCGCGCTCTAAGTTGAGTAGCCTGCCTCCATTCACTCCAAGGCTGCTCCAAAATTGAAGCAGCCTCGGAGGGAACTTTCCTTCCGCCCCCCCTGCACCTTCCCCTCCCTTCCCCTATCTAACCTGCCCCCCCCCATCCCTACTAACTACCCCCCCCCCCCCCCCCCAGACCTTTACTGAAGAAGTTATGCCTGCCTCCGGGTAGGCGTAACTTACGCGTGCCGGCTCTCCATCCCCCAGCCCGGTGGCTGTTCTGGAGGCCTCGGTTCCGCCCCCGGGCCAGTGCCCCGCCATGGCCCCGCCCGCAGAACTCCCATTTTTTCAAGCCCCAGGACTTAAAGCGTGTCCCGGGGCTTGCACGTGCCGCTGAGCCTATGCAAGATAGTCTCGACACGTGCAGGGGGAGGCAGGGGTAGTTTTTCGGGGGGTTGCGCGCAACCCTTTGAAAATCTACCCCTCTGTGTGACTGAATGAACAAATCTTTTAAACTATAATTTAACTGGGCACACCAAGCAATATCCGCATTTGTAGTACCTTCTCCACCTGTTTGTTGCACCCTTTCATTCATCATCAGCAGAGGAGATGAATCCAGATATTCCCTGATATTACATTCCTGAGTATGTCATCCTAACTTCTGTGTCCATAAAGGAAAAATGTCTTCTAAGAAAAAGATCCATTTATGGAAAAGGTTTATAGATGATGTTTTCTTTTATGATCAGGCACTTCTGAAGAGTTGGTCTAGTTTTTTAAAATTGGCTTCATATATGTGAAGAAAAAATTACATTTATATTACAGTTTATTGAATCATCTATTCCTTTTCTGGATCTTTTCATGTGTAAGGATAATAGTGGGTTTACTCCAAATTTGTGTTGGACAACTAAGGATAAATATATATAGTTACATTTTACAACTTTTTATTCAATAATATTGAAGAACAATTTATCATATTCTTTGTTTTTGAGATGTTGATGTAATTGTTCTTTATTACAGGATTTCAAGGAGAAATCTTATGCTTCTGAGTGTGAGACTTTTAGAGTGGTTATCATGTGGATGTATTCAGAAGGCATACAGATGAGCTTTATATGCAAATCAAAACGTGTTATTGTCTACAGTTTCATTTCAAGAAACCACTGAGAGTACCATGACATGTGTTACACATTATTGCTTTGATGCCCTTCAAGTTTGCCAATATTGTACTTCGGTATTGGTCTACATCAGTGGTTCCCAACCCTGTCCTGGGAACCCCCCCAGCCAGTCGGATTTTCAGGATAACCACAATGAAAATGCATGAGAGAAAATTTGCACTAGAGGCAGTGCATGCAAATTTGCTCTCATGCATTTTCAAAGTGGGTATCCTGAAAACCTGACTGGTGGTAGTGGCAGGGGGGGGGGGGGGGGTGGGTGGCCGGGATCACGGGCTGGCCGGAGGCAGGAGCAACTAATAAAATAAAGGTGGGGGGAGGATTTAGGTAGGGCTGGGGGGCGAGTTAGATAGGGGAAGGGGGGGAAAGGTGGAGGAGGGGGCCAAAGGAAAGTTCCATCCGAAGCCGCTCCAATTTTGGAACGGCTTCGGAGAGAAAGGGGAAAGCCATCGGGGCTCCCTTAGGGCTTGGCACGCGCAAGGTGCACTAGTGTGCACCCACTTGCACGCGCCGACCACAGATTTTATAACATGTGCATGTGCATGTTATAAAATCGGGAGTAGATTTGTGCACGTTGGGTTGCATAGCTATTAAAATCTGGCTCATAGTTGTGTAT